>NC_028450.1:25617024-25690634 GCF_000263155.2 Setaria italica | reverse complement strand
GGGGGGGGCCCCCCCCTTCAAATTTTTTTTTCCCCCACAAAAAAACCTTTTTGGGAAGAAAAAACTCTTTT
Organism: Setaria italica; assembly: GCF_000263155.2. Lineage (NCBI taxonomy): Eukaryota > Viridiplantae > Streptophyta > Magnoliopsida > Poales > Poaceae > Setaria > Setaria italica. The sequence continues at coordinate 25,690,563 of NC_028450.1, read as the reverse complement.
TTTATAAGGGGTTCATATTTCCCCCCCCCCCCCCCCCCCCCCCCCCCACTGGCTGTCCACGCGGAGAGCCCGCCGCTGCCCGATGGCCGGCCACAGTATGTCGGTTCCGCTCCCACCCGAAGCCTATAAATTCCTCGCCGCCCCGCCCCTCGCCGCCCATTTCCTCCTCCTCCTCCTTCCCGCTCGACGCCGGCGAACCCACGCCCGTCGTATGCCGCCATGGACCACACCCGCCCCCGCGCCGGCGCTAGCGGTAACCCCGACGCGCCCTACACCGCGGCGGCCGCGCTGCTGCTGGAGCCCAAGCTCGAGGACGAGGAGCTGCCGCTGCAGCAGCTGGCGTCCCCGGCCCCCTTCGTGTCCCTGGACCAGCTGATGCCGGCAACGGGGCCGGCGCTGCCCGAGCCGCCGCGCCCGCTGGAGGCGTTGCTGCAGGGCCAGCAGCTGCCGCCGTTCCTGTCCAAGACCTACGACCTCGTGAGCGAGCCGGCGCTGGACGGGGTCATCTCCTGGGGCGCCGCCGGGAACAGCTTCGTGGTGTGGGACCCCTCCACCTTCGCGCGCGACGTGCTGCCGCACAACTTCAAGCACAACAACTTCTCCAGCTTCGTCAGGCAGCTCAACACCTATGTGCGTACAGAATCCTTCCTTACTTTCTCCCCTCCCCCCTCACAGTGAGTCGCTCTGTTCTTGAAGTGCTATGTCACTCTGTTCGTGATATATACTCTGCTTGAGCCTGCAAATCATGGCCCCTTGCTCTGTTATTGATGATCTTGGATGCCTAAGATTCCTGCTCCGTGTAGATTGCCGATGATGGAGGTGTTGCTGCCGATTTGTGTCTCTTTTGTGTGGTGCTTTTGGTTATTGGTGTTGTATCGTGTGAACCTTGTAATAATCTACCCTGTAAATGGAGCGTGTGTATACTTTTCTTGCTTTGCTTTGTGAGCGGAATCACAACGTATATGTAATAAGAAACTGCTCGAGTGATAATATAAATTGGAAACAATCCTGAGGAGTAGATCCTGTGATGGGCAAGCTTAATCCGTTTCGTGGAATGCGACGCTCTGGAAGGTAAGCTTCACGATCCACATGTGCATACACCCCTCTGTTGCCATTCGATTCTTTATCTAGGAGTGTACAGCAATAGGCTTAGATTGCACTTTAGTTTCCCATTTCTCCTGTCAAGCGCTGCAGAATGTGTTTGTTGGTTGTTTGCTACCCTGTGTGGCTATATGCCTTTTCTCCTAAATACTCTGCCCCGTCTTCACAGTTTACAGGTTTGGTGCAGTGAGCTTATCAATGTTGCCATGTTACTGAGATAATTTTGTGCTTCAGATATCTTCTACTTTTGCATTACAATACATTTGATGCAGTCTTTGGCTTAGAGAAGTTAAGCTCCTGTGTATTAGTAGGTCTGGTATAGGATAATACAATAAATAAGCATGGGCCAATTTGGTTTCATACTCTGTCCTATCTTCTTGATTCGTATTCTTTTTTTTTTAAACGAGCCTGCAGGATAGCTGCAGCTATATTAAAATAGAGGAAAGACCCTGATGGGGCAATCTTCTTGATTCGTATTCATGAAACCTAGAACGTCAACTCCTCTTAATACTACTGGAGGGTACATGCACTATCTATTTGGGGGTTAATTGCCAGGAGAGGAAATTATAGTCACTTGTATTTCTTTATTTCTTGGGTCCAACTGGGATGAAAACTAGTTTCTCAGTAGTTGACAATCAGATTTGGGGCACTTAGTGGTTATTCTTAATGGTAGTTTAGTCCCTTTTTTTAGAACATCGAAAAGTTACAGCATGCATCATAGCATGCACTTAGCCTTTGTTCATTGTTACATTGTAGCAGCCAGAAAAAAGATGTTAAGTTTTTGATTAGTGATAAATGGAAGCTAGCTAGCTTCTTGGTGTAGGTTTAGGTGTAGAGGACTACATAAATGAGGTTTTGGCATATTACTGCATCAAATGGAATTCAGTTAACTATTACACTCTGAATAATCATAGTGGAGCTTATTCCTTTTCTTTTACCGAATTTCTTTTTTTTTCTGGTAATTATAACTGTGTGTACCTTAATATTTTCAGGGTTTCCGCAAGGTTCATGCTGACAGATGGGAGTTTGCTCATGAAGATTTCCTGCGAGATAGCAAGCATCTGTTGAAGAGGATTGTCAGGCGCAGGTCCTCCCCAGCACAACAAAGCAGCATTCAGCCTGGCTCTTCTTCTGGAGAATCCAGCCTGGACCCTGAGCTACACACACTGAGAAGAGAGAAGAACGCACTGCTTGAAGAGGTAGCCAGGCTGAAACAGGAGCATCGTCAGACAATTGAGCAAATGAGCACGCTGAATCACAGGCTGGAGTCGGCGGAGGACAGGCAGAAGCAGATGGTCTCTTTCCTGGCCAAGCTCCTTCAGAACCCAAGCTTCGTGAGGCAACTGAAGCTGCACAGGGAGCAGAAGGAGATTGACTCAACCAGGGTGAAAAGGAAGTTTCTGAAGCATGTACCGCATGGCAGTATAGAGTCAGGTGAGTCCAGCTCACAGCATGGTGGAGAGAGCGGTTCACATTTTCCTGCGAGTTCTCCCATGGCTACATGTGTGCAAGATGACATTGCAGAACTTCAGAATTTTCTCTTGGAAGACGATGACCTCAACTTTGGTATGGATCCAGACAACATTGGGCTTGACAGAGTCGAGGCACCGGATGACATCGGGGCACTGGTTCAGGGCTTCGATACACAAGAAGAACTTGAGCTCGGCAGTGGAATTGAACTACTGGAGATGCCCCCAGCTTCTGGTCCTCTTGGCCAGGATCCCACGATTGGCAGGTCCAAGGGAAAAAGTGTGCTGTGTCCAGGATTGGACGCTACCTCTTCTGAAGCCAGCTACCTCGGATCAATATCAGACACTATGGGGGTGCTTTCACCAAGCACCATGTTAGGGACAGCAAGCACAATGATGGACGCTGACGAAGAGCAAATGTGGGGCGTGGATGCTTCAGCACCTCTGCAAAGCACTTGTAGCGGCTCTAGCCAGCAAACCTTCAGTAGCCTTGCCAGTGATCCCTATCTGATGGACATCGGCAACAAGCCTGAGAAATTCTGGGACCTTGATTTTCAGACACTAGATCAAGAAGATCTGCAGCTGGACAAGTGTGCTATTGATGACCCTACTCTTCAACAGCAGCAACGAAATATGAAGAAGCCCTAGATCAATTGCCATATGATACTTTGTCGACCTAGTAGTAAAATCATATATGGACATTGCTGTAGTTATTTTGATATTTAGGAGGCTACTAAACTCCTAGATATGCCCACTATGGCACTTAGTAGCAGTAGTATGTTTTCGTTTCTCATTCATTCACCCCTAGTGTTTTTGAATGGAAACTTCTATCCTATGATTTGTTCGGAGCAGCTGCGACTGATCGGGCCGATTCTTTTTTTTCCCAATTATTATTGGTTTTTTCCTTGCGGATATCTTGATGAGCAATGGAATCTCAACTTTTTTCCATTGTCAGAGGGTCAATCATATTGTAAGTGTACTGCCGAATGCCGATGCATTCTTCTGTCTTGCGTCCATTTTCTTCTTCATCAGATGGCTAAATATTACCTTCAGAAGGAAACGTACCAGTTCTGTGACTGCTGGATCTGCTTTGTGCCTGTGTATTGCATCAAATGTGCTGTGCTGTGCTGTGGTCTGATCATACGATGTGTGTTAAATTTGTGATCCTGCTGCCATTATCCTGGCGAAACCAGCGACGACTTCTTACTAGATCTTTCTAGATTTGTCCTGATGAGTGAACAAGTAAGCACAATACAGGCCAAACTTATCCAGGATAAGCGGAGCTGAGTTGGATTATTTGGTTGATCCGAGGCTCTGAACTTGTGCAGCCTACAGATGGTGGTATGTTGTAGATTTGCAGTGTATCAACCTCTGGCGCAGTCCAGTGACAGTAGGCTATAGAAGCACATGATCACAATCTATCGACCAAAAAGAAAAAAAAATGAGTTTTTGCTCGCGCTGAAACTCTCGTTGCGAATTGAATTCACGTGGCCGTGTCGACGACGGGTGGCCGAGCGGGAAAAATACTGGAGGAGATTTCACCACGGATGTACGTGCTGGATCAGCTCTTCGGCAGAGGTGGAAGCAGTGGGTAGGATTTGAAAGTTGGGTATTCCTGTATAACAAAAAAAAGTTCACAGTAAAAAAAAATCCTCAGTTCACATTGTGTCAATACTGATAATCGAAGAAATAACAGTACAAATTATTCAACTCTAAGATAACCATGAAATAAATCAAAGTTACAAAATACATCAAGAAGATTTCATGGTAGCTCTAACTTTCTATTTCGGTTCCTTCATGGTCAGGAAGAGTAACATTAACTCTGCGTTCCTTCATGGCTTGAAAGCGGTTTATAATATCACATTCCTTGACTTTTAAAAAGAACTCAAGCTCAATAAATATGACCAAGCAATCATTCAAGTATTGATCCCCCATCTTGTTTCTCAATTTATTCTTCACATAATTCATGGCGGAAAAGATCCTTTCAACACTAGCTGTTGCTACTGGAAGTACTAGCACCAATTTGAGAAGCTTGTAAACAATCTCGTGTCTCTTATGCAACTTTGTTTTAACAAGTATAATGGAAAGCTAAGCAAGACTTTTCACTTTTCTGAACCTTTCATCTCTACGCATCTCAGTGAGGAAGAGTTTCAGTGCTGATGGAAGATGGTTTATCTCTGAGCTTGAGAAATCATTAGGATAAAACTGTGCAAGCTTAATCAACTTATCTTTGTCCCAACTAGCAAAGTTATCTATAGGACTAAATGCAGCGATACAAAGGAGTAAATCCGTATTTACCTCGTCAAACCTTTCATTAAGCTCTTGTAGTTGTCTATCAATGATACTGTTGGCGCTAGAAATCGGTCAACCGAATCCCAGCGACCGACACACGACCCGGGAGAATCTGCTTAGCTCCTGTTCGGGTGAATGCCCTGGTGCGGTTCGCGCGGCGTGCCAGCCAATCTGACCTGTTAATTGGCAAGGAAGAACACGTGTCAAATTCAGTAACTACGATCGGCTAAATTTCCGATCGAGGGAGCTTATCGGCAGATCAGCCGATTTACTATGATGATGAAATCGGTTATAAGACAACACGATCCCCGTAGCTTTGTAGACAGAGAAAACACTAAAGTTAATCGGTACAAAGCGCGTAATAACAGCACTAGGAAAAGATCCAATCGGCAACGAGTGAATCTCAGAAAATAATGAAAGCCGATACTACCGATTCCTAGCGGGATAACTGGTGATAAAAACTAGGAAAACAGGTAAAAACCTATGAATCTAGTCGATATCGATAACTGATGAATAAATCTAAACGAAACAACAGCGATACGCCGGAAGTTAAAGCTTAGATATTACTCGATAAACGGAACTTACAGAATTGGCCGGAGATCAAAAATGATGCAGCCCTGCCAACCCGCACGAACTCGTGAGAAGGAAAAAAATGATGGCGAAGTCGCCTGCTCGAAAGTAAGTACGAAGAATAAAGTAACTTGTTGTATTGATTGATTGTTGTCTCTACAGATTTACAAAAGTAGCTATTTATAGCCCCGTACAAATAATCTTCTTAACCGACTAGAACTCTATCTCTAATTCAAACAGAAAACAAATATCTACAAGCACAATCCGTGCTAAACTAATCACCCCACGCTTCGTGGGCTGAACTCCACCTTATCCCTCCATCTTTTCAAGCCCATACAGGCCCACCTTAGTTTATCTTCCTGATCGGCCGATTTCTTATTCGGCAAAGGATTGCCGATTGGGAACCGGGCGCATTCACCCTGAGGCGAAGTAAAAGCCACTGACCGATTCCGCATTATAACACCTCCTGGCCGATTCCCATCCGTACTTCTTCGATTTCTTTCTTCTTTGGCGCCGATTCTACTGATGACGAAATCCGGCGTCAACACATGCCCCCCAGTTTCGGAGTAAAACATAGTCTTTTACTTCGAAATTCTTTATAACCTCTCCTCCGAAACGGCCGCAGTGAAAATATCCTTCCGTTTCGCGGTCTCCCGGCTGATCATTGCAATTTTTTGAAACGGGCGCCCACGACAGCCACTACCCGAAAAACTCGACGCGCCGGCGCGGTGAAAATTCCATCTTTACCCTTTCTTTCAGGCACCCTATAAATATCATTTCACCGCAACTCATCTTCAAGCTGCGCGCACCTCCTTCTTTCTTCAATCTTGCCATCGAAGTCTTCCAGTTTCAGCTCCAATCACTTCTTCCCCTTTCCCTTCAATGGCGACTCCCTCCGGTAATTCCCCAGCACGCGATGCTCCAGGGACAATGCCCCCGGTGGAGGTAGCGCCTTCGATAACGGTGGCGACAACCGTCACTCCATCCACAGATGAAGGAGCTTCATCAGAAATCCCAATGGCGATCCCCATTGCGACTCCATCATCCGCATCTGCATCGGCGACCACACCGATTACTCAGAATTTTATACCGGAGGTAAATACCGAATCTTTCCTCTATCGGTAACGTATTTATCTTAGATCTACTCTTTATACTCTTATGCCCCTTTTCCTTTTTTAGGCGGTTAGACATAGAATTACTATTCATCTCACGGGTAGTCCTGGCCTTGTTTGCCTTGGTCCCATGGGAGACCCGGATCCAGCAGACCTCATAAACTTGGAAACTGATCGGATACCTTTCAAACGATCTGATATGAACTTAGATCAATGGGCCAGCACTTTTAGATCTTGGCCGAATGAAACCCCAGGTTGGAGGGAATGGTACCAACGGGTAGCCGCATCAAGGAGCGTCTCGTGGGATGAGCTCAAAATTGGCCAATGTATCAACCTTTCCCTGTCGCAAATGGAGAAAAACGAACCGCTAGTGATGGCGGCTTCCTATTTTTGGTCTGACGCACTTAATGCATTCTTATTTGGACACGGTCCCATGACCCCCACTCTGGCCGATGTGATCCTCTTGACCGGCCTGGATGTATCCTCCCCTGACACGCCTTTCCAACTTCTGACCGTACCATCGCATCGGCTGGACACAAGAAGAATCGGCGGCTGGAAGGGTTTTATTAATGATAATAAGAAGACTGGTACTGTTGATAACAGGGAGCACACCGCTTTCCTGATGATGTGGCTCGAAAAACACCTCTTCTGTGGAAGAGCCGCCGGCCCCACAACCAACACCCAATCTTTAGCCGAGGCACTGTCCAAAGGAAGCCACATTCCTCTCGGGAAACATCTTCTGGGTGCTGTGTACCACATGCTCCACCAAATCGGCACAAAACTTTCCAAGGGAGAACCAATCGGCAACCCAGGTGGGCCTTGGTGGTTCGTCAATTTATGGTTGAACCTTTATATGAACAGGATCACTCGGCAGCCAGTGGACCGCATGACATTTCCCAATATTGAATCGGCAGAAGACCCTACCGAGCACCGCCGATGCATGTCTTATGGTGAAGCAGCATCAGCTTTTCCAGGTTGTGCGTATTCCGCTACAAAGGTAGCCGAGTACTTTCGGTGTTTTTATAATGGATTTAACGAGGACGCAACTATCTGGTTTCCATATCAGCGAGACATTCCCATCTTCGAGCTCCCTTCCTGCTTTGATTCAACTTCCGGCCGGTTTGATGAAGATCTCTATGAAGGGTTGATCAAGCCAGGGATCCTACCGGCCAACTTCTTCTCAGGGAAGGATGCCCCTACGTACGAATTCTACAACCCTTCTGCTGCAGCACGACAATTCGGCATGGGTCAGCTGCCGATTCAAGTGTACTTTGCTGGCAAAATCAAGTTTAGAGATGATCTTTCATCTGGCCTAGATTACGGTCGGTTGCGAGACCGAATTCCAGACTCCAGTACAATTAACTTGAACGACTGGCTAGTAGCTCCATTTGCTGTCCAGCCGTTCAAACTCTGGTGGGCTGATTGGAAGCAATTCCTCTTCTGCAACTCAGCATCGGCATACTGCAATCTTCTGGACCCGACCAACATTGATCCAAACGCCGAGGTACTTCACATAGCCAACTTTTATCCCCTTTTATTCCTCTTAACACGATCGAGTACTAATGATTTTATTATTTTAGGCCGAGAATCGGATTCCTCCAACACACAGCCGCAGCGGACGACTGATAGAGAGTCATCCATACACTACTTATCCCCTTATCGGCTATAACGCCCCATCTGTTGACGTGATCACTGGCCGATCGAAACAAGTTCATAAAAGGACTACCAAGAAGACCAGTCGCCGAGTCCGGGCTCGTACGGGATCGGCGGATCCTCCTGTGAGCGTATCGGCAGAAACTTCGGCCGTACCACCTCCTCAAGTCATTCAAGGTGCCGATACTCAAACCATGACGCAAGCTGGGGCGGCCGCCGCATCGTTGTTGTTGGAGGCCATACAGGTAAAACTGAGTTGCGCTGCCTCCGATTATTATTTTTGATATTAACTTTTTCTTTTATCTTTAAACTGCACAGAGCATCCCTACAGAAGTACCACAATCGGCAGCAGCCCCTCCAGCTATTGACGCGCCCCCATTTCCTTCCGTTAAGGTACAGAACCTCTCGTACCGATTTCCTTTGGGCATTCACGTAACGTATTTATTCAAACTTCTGACACAGGCCATCGGCACATCAATCGCTCCTCGATCGCCGATTTCTTGTCAGGAGGCTGGTCCAAACACCGTGCCGATTATCGTGGAGTCCTCTTCATCTGATGAACCCATGGCGCAGGCCCCCGAGCAAGGCATGACGGCTTCTCAAGTGCAACATGAGGAGATTCGCTTCAAAATGGTAATTTTCTGTTTCGGCTTCTATCTTAGCTGATTTGCTCTTTCTTACAGCTGGTTTATTTCTTTTCTTTATTATCTTCAGGAGCAGGATACCCCCGACAACAGCCTCTTTTCATTTGCGGTTGCCCTCTCTGACGACGAAGAAGTTGCTTCTCGCCAAGTCGCCTTGAGTTCCGTCCCTGATGACGTCCGAGCCAAACTTTCCAGCATCCGGTCCCTCCTTCAAGGGGACATCGGCCGATTAGTAGAAGACGCTTCACCGATTCGGCAGCTCTTCAATGACGTCAGCGGACGAGTACCAGAAGAGGCGGAGGAGGCCCTGGCGCCGGCGGCCTTCATCGAGTCTATGAGGATACCGGTCTTCAGAGCCCTTCGTCACATGGCTGATCGCGCCAAGCTGACCAAGGTTCGCGAAGAGGAAGACGCTTTCAAACGTCAGGCTCAAGAGGCGAACCGGCGTATCCATGTCCTAGAAGATTCCCGCCCGGCGATCATAGGTGAGATAGACCGTCTCAAGCATCGGAGGGCGGAGCTTGCCAAGGAAATGGAGCAAGTGACCAAGGCAATCAGTGCCGAAGAGAACAAACTCCAAGAGGTACCCTCTGTTATTGCCGATTTAACACGGGAGAGGCAACGCTTCGCTCACGAGGCACTGAGACTCCATCGCAGCGCATCGGAGGTTCCTGGATCGGCGGAAGAAGACCAACGGGTACTTGACTCTGCCGATCAGATCCGGCGTCGGGCCATCACGGCTATCGATACCCTTCTGGTTAATCTGTAAAACACTGACCGTTTTGTACGAATCATTTACTATCTTCTTTGACCGCCCCTCGCGACGCCCTTTCTATTTATTGCCTTCTTATTACCGATGGGACGTAGCCTTACCAGATTTCCACGCATTCTTTTATAAATACCAACTTCGACGCTTACTCCTGGTAGCATCAATCTTGGCTTCTCGGTCTAACTTTTCTGCCCCTTCTCATCGGCGCAATTTCTTCGCCATGGCCTCGTCGTCTTCTTCTTCCTCTGTTAACCAGGTGAAGTTTTTTGACCTCTACCTTCCTTTCTTTTTAGACCCTAAGGAAGAGAATATCCCCCCTCATTCCTTCTTTATTTCAGCCTCAACGTCTTAGCCCCGAGCTCGTGCGCGCCATTGAGTGCATTCATTCCGAAGATCCATTAACGTCGGAGGACAAGATGCTGATCGTGGCTCACCGAGAGGAGCTCCGGGATCACATTACTACGGAGGCTCGCGTGGTCCTGGATTCCGTGGTGAGTGAAAGTAACCGTCAATCTCCACCCGTCAGGAGCCATCGTTGTGGCGATCTTGAAGACGACACCGCCACGGCGGCCCGAACGATCCTAGATTTCGTGGAGAGGAACGGCAGCCGGCGACTTCCCAACGACAGGAATCATCCACTCTCTCGGCAAGTCGTTCTTGAGGACGCGGGAGCGGGGACTTCGCGCCCTCCCGTAGATTCCCTCCGTCAAGTCGAAGCGGAGATTTCAATGAAGGCCATAGAAGACGAATACCTCCGACTCATGATAGAGTTAGGTCGGGCTGAGAGGGAACGTAAGAAAAAGAATAATTAGTTGCTGTATTTTTTGTTCTAAGGGCGACTAAACATTTTGTCGGCCATGTGATCCGTCGCCCGAACCGAATGAATGTAATCGGCCGTTTTGGTCGACTTTGTGTGCGTCTCAAAACCGAATCGTATCGGTCATGTATGATTGTGTTGATTCCTTAGGCATCAACCCATATACTTGGGTAGTATCTTTTTAAGTACCTCCCATTCAGAGCTCTAGTGAATTCTTCTCCTTCTATTGTTTCCAAGATATAGGCATTCCCTGGAGCGCATTTGCCGATTTTATACGGCCCTTCCCAGGTAGGAGACCATTTGCCGAATTTAGGATCTTTCGACCCGATCGGTAGTACCAACTTCCATACCAAGTCTCCAGGGGAGAACTGCTTGACTTTGACCTTTTTATCGTACCACCTGGCCACTCTCTTTTTATTCTCTTCGATACTTATCAGAGCCCTTAGTCGTTGGCCAGCCAAATCATCAAGTTCTTCTTTCATCAGAGATGAGTAGTCATCGGCTGATAATTGGTCCTGAAGTGAAATGCGCCTCGATCCTGCCCTCGACTCCCACGGAAGTACTGCATCGTGACCGTATACCAACTGATAGGGAGATAACTTGGTAGCCCCATGGCAGGCCATTCTGTATGCCCATAGGGCTTCGGTCAAACACAGGTGCCACTTCTTCGGGTATTCTTCAATCTTCCTTTTGATCAACTTGATTATTCCTTTGTTGGAAGATTCTGCTTGACCATTGGCCTGAGCGTAATATGGAGAAGAATTTAACAATTTGATGCCCATATCGGTTGTGAACTCCTCAAATTCCCCCGATGTGAACATTGTTCCTTGATCGGTTGTTATAGTTTGAGGGATGCCGAATCGGTAGACGATATGATCTCTTACGAAATCGGCCATGATAGCCGAAGTCACAGTCCTTAGTGGGATTGCCTCCACCCATTTGGTGAAGTAATCAGTAGCAACTAGAATAAACTTGTGCCCCTTGCTCGATGGTGGATAAATTTGACCGATAAGGTCTATTCCCCACCCTGTGAACGGCCATGGTTTGATGATGGGATTCATGGCCGACGCGGGTGCACGTTGGACATTTCCGAACTTTTGACATTCCTGACAACCCTTATAATATTTGAAACAGTCTTCGAGGATCGTAGGCCAATAGTACCCGTTGTTTCTGATCATCCACTTCATCTTATGTGCCGACTGGTGAGCTCCGCATACCCCTTCATGGATTTCTCCCATTAGAGTCTTGGCTTCTTCTGTCCCAAGGCATTTAAGAAGAACACCATCGATCGTTCGGTAGAACAGATCGTCTTCGAGTAGTACGTACTTGGTAGCGTGAAAGCGCACTCGTCGCTCCACCTTTCTAGACGGATCCTTCAGGTAATCGGCAATTTCCTTACGCCAATCGTCGGCTGCAAGCTCTAAGGCCATGGCGCCCGGAATCGGCCGATACCCAGATGCGTGTTGAGCGAGTTTGTTTGCTTCCTCGTTGTGGTCTCTTGGGACGTGTTCGATTACTGCCGATCTGAATTCTTTTAAAAGCTGTAAGCAATCTTCGTGATGAATTCGTAATATGTCATCTTTGCACTCAGCCCTTCCGGTTAGTTGATCCACAATTAGCATCGAATCTCCGAAAACCTCAACAGAATCGGCCTTGACTTCCCTCAATAAACGTAAGCCTTTTAATACGGCTCTGTACTCCGCTTGATTGTTTGTGGCGGCGGTTTCTATCGGCAGAGAGAAATCATATCTTGCCCCCCGAGGCGATATGAGAACGATGCCGATTCCTGATCCGACTCCGCATGATGACCCATCAAAAAATAACTGCCAAGGCGCTAGTTCCAAGAAAGCGATCTCTGGCCCACAGTGTTGGGCGACGAAATCGGCCATGACTTGACCCTTGACGGCCTTTGCCGATTCATACCGTAGGTCAAATTCCGATAAAGCTAAGATCCACTTACCGATTCGTCCTTTCAATATCGGCAATGACAGCATGTATTTTACTACATCATCTTTGCATACGACTATACATTCTGCCGACAGTAGATAGTGCCTGAGCTTGGTGCACGAAAAGTAAAGACACAAACACAAACGCTCCACAGGAGGATATCTTGTTTCGGCATCCAGGAGTCTTCTACTAACGTAATAAATTACCCGCTCTTTGCCTCCAAACTCTTGGACTAGAGCCGACCCAATAGCTTTTTCATCGGCTGATAAATATAGTTTAAACGACTTGCCCGTTTGAGGGGGAACCAGGACTGGGGGTGAGACCAAGTATCGCTTTATGTCTTCTAGCGCCTTGCGCTGTTCTTCTCCCCATATAAACTCCTGGTCTGGCTTTAACTTCAGAAGTGGTGTGAACGCCTGAATCCGTCCAGATAGATTAGATATAAACCTTCTGATGAAGTTCACCTTGCCGATTAGAGACTGTAGCTCAGTTTTGTTCTGTGGAGCGACGACTTTGTTGATGGCCGCTATGGTCTTCTGATTGACCTCTATACCCCGTTCGTGTACCATGAATCCTAAGAACTGTCCGGCGGAGACGCCGAAAGCGCATTTGTTGGGATTCATTTTGAGACCATGCTTTTTGGTACACTCTAGCACCTGTCGCAAATCGGCTAGGTGTTCCTCGTGGCTTTTGGACTTGACCACAACGTCATCAATGTAAATCTCCACCAGGAGACCAATGAGTTTGTGAAAAATGTAGTTCATGGCTCTCTGATATGTAGCACCGGCATTTTTCAAACCGAAAGTCATCACCACCCACTCGAATAGACCAAGATGGCCTGGACATCTGAAAGCCGTTTTGGGTATATCCTCTTCGGCCATAAGTATTTGATTGTATCCGGCGTTTCCATCCATGAAGCTAATAATTTTGTGCCCCGCGGCAGCATCGATCAGTACATCGGCCGTAGGCATGGGGTAACCATCCATCGGTGTGGCCTGATTAAGATTTCTGAAATCAACGCAAACGCGCAGCTTCCCGTTTTTCTTGTACACCGGTACGATATTAGAAATCCACTCGGCGTAACGACATTGCCGAATAAATTTTGCTTCAATTAGCCGAGTTATTTCGGCTTTTATGTCTGGTAAAATTTTAGGATTGCATCGCCGTGCGGGTTGTTGGTACGGCCGATACCCTGGCTTTATGGGTAGCCGATGTTCAACAATAGATCGATCTAATCCGGGCATCTCGTGATACTCCCAAGCAAAACAATCCTTGAATTCTCTTAATAAATTTGTCAATTTACACTTATACTCTGGATCTAAATTTGCACTAATAAAAGTCGGCCTTGGTTTGGTCCCGTCACCTAAATCTACCATCTCCAATGAGTCGGCCGACGTGAATCCGTGTCCCAGCTTCCCGTCTTCTCGGGCGAACTGATCCATCTATTGCGCTTCTTCAGAGCCGACTGCTCGGATTGGCTGTAGGCCAAAATCGGTGACCTTCAGGAAATCAGTTTCCCAAACCCTACCTGATATGCACCTGACGGTTTCGCAGCTCCATTGCTGTGCGTCGGCCGCCGCGATGCTGTACGCGGAGTCGGCTTTGACCACCTCGATGTTATCGCCGACCCATTGTACAAGGCATTGATGCATAGTTGACGGGATGCAGCAGTTTGCGTGTATCCAGTTTCGGCCAAGAAGCATATTATAGGACCCTTTGCCATTAATAACGAAAAACGTAGTAGGAAGGGTCTTACTGCCGATGGTGAGGTCGACGCAGAGGGCACCGCGAGCGTTTGACACCTTGCCTTCGAAGTCCTTGAGCATCATGTCCGTCCTGGTTAGGTCATCGTCGCTCTTTCCCAGCTTTCGGAGTATGGCATACGGCATGATATTGACGGCAGCTCCCCCGTCGACCATCAATTTAGTGAGGGGGCGACCGTCAACATGCCCTTTCAGGAACAATGCCTTCATATGTTGTCGTTCATCGTCTTCGGGCTTTTCGAACGTGGCCATCATTGGTTCTAAGACCAACCGTGCTGTTTGTTCCTCTATCGCCGACACGTCCTGTTGATCGGCAGGAGTCATAAATTCCATCGGCAATATGAAAACCATACCGATTTCGGCTGCCGATTCGTCGCCCGCTGACTCATCGTTGCCCTTGTCGTTTCTTTTGGGGCGCCACACCCGAGGCCTTCCTTCCTTCTTGTCCATCGCGCTCTCTTCTTCTTGTTGTTCCCATTGGCGGAGGCGTTGAATTCTCCGTTTTTGTGATTTGGTTAAACCGTCGGGGCACCATCTGGGGTTTATTAACCTCCCTTCTTTCCCGGCGCGTTCCCATTCTGGTTCGCGTCCTAACGGGTTTTCGTCCGTTACCCGAGCATCGGCCATGTCTTCGAGCCGGTTGTGAACGCTGGCTTTGCTATTTGATTGATCGTGTCGATCGGTCCTGCCCCCCTGCCTATTATGGCTTCTACCTTCTGACCGATTATATCGGTCACTTCTGCCCCCCAGCCGATCACGCAAGGAAGGGCGCTGATCATCTGGGTTGCGCCGATTCCTGCTGATCGGTTCTGGCCTTCCATCCCTGGAACGAGACCTGGTGAACGGCCGATTGCCTCGATAGGGACCGTTGCACTCTGGGCAAGTGTCGGCTGATGGTAGCCTGAGGTTATTTTCCCAGCAATGGATGAAGAATGGGCATCTCCAGTGCTCCTCATGCCGACGCATCGCTTCCTCTCGGGACCTCGAACGTTCATGTTGGCGTTGGTACTTTTGGAGCAGGAACTGGGAAGTAATACGTGGTCTATCAGACTCACCATCGTCGTCCTCCATTCGTCGTTTCCCTTTGACGTCTTCGGGCGTAACTTGATTCCTGGGATCGACAGAGCCACTCCTTTTTGCCGATTCGGACGTCAGCACTTTTGTTTGGAGGGGACCCTTACCCGTATCCACCATGTTGGTAGGAAAAGGGTGTTGATCAATCTTCATTGGTTTGGCCGGTTTTGCCGGCACTTCAAATTTGAGTCTGCCTTGTTCAATGGCCGACTGTATTTGTTGCCTGAAGATTTTGCACTCGTTGGTATCATGTGATGTGGCATTGTGCCACTTGCAATATTTCATCTTCTTCAATTGTTCGGCAGAGGGTATTGTGTGGTAAGGTGAAAGTTTGATCTGTCCTTCTTGGAGTAAAAGATCGAAGATTTTGTCAGCTTTAGTTGTATCGAAACCAAATGCTTCCGGCTCCTTCTTGCCGAACGGGCATGATATCGGCTTCTTTCCCTTAATCCACTCTGCAAGTCCGATTTCGGCGTCTTCTTCATCTTCTACTTCTTCCAGGAATGCCACTTTCTTCTGAAAATTCCTCCTTGGATCGAATGGACGCACCTCTTGCCCGGACAATCGGTGGACAATCTGGCTCAGGCTTTCGAACTCTTGTGAAGCATATTTTTCTTTAATGTGTGGCAGCAGGCCTTGGAAAGCTATATCGGCCAACTGTGCGTCGGTTAGAGCCAGGGAGTAGCATTTGTTTCTGATTTCCCGAAACCTCTGTATGTACGAGGGTATCGGTTCATCACTTCTTTGCCGGAGGCTAGTCAAATCAGACAGCTTCATTTCGTGGACCCCCGCATAGAAGTACTTGTGGAACTGCCTTTCCAGATCGGCCCATGTGATAATTGAGTTTGGTGGCAAAGTGGTGAACCATTGGAAGGCCGATCCAGACAAAGATGACGAGAACAACCGTACCCGCAAGGCATCTTGTGTAGCTGCCTCCCCGCATTGGATGATGAATCTATTCACATGTTCTACGGTAGAAGTATCATCCATCCCCGAAAATTTGGTAAAATCAGGAACTTTGTACCGATGGGGAAACGGCAACAAGTCATACGTAGATGGGTATGGTGTCCTGTAAGTGTACGTTTGCACCTTCGGCTTCAGGCCGAATTGCTCTTGCATTACCTCCGCGATTTGCGCCGACCAATCTGGTTGTTGCTAAGGAATAGCTGGCGGAGGGATCGGCACATGCTGATAAATCGGAGGTTGAATGAAAGGAGGTTGATGAAAAGGTGGTATCTGAGTATAAGCCGGTGGTGCAGTAAAGGGCGGCTGCTTGTATGAACCACTTGTCTCATCATATAGCATAAGCTCTGACGTCTTGTTGACCTCCGGAGCGATAGGCTGGTATGGTGGTATGATCGGCCGAGTGGCCGTTTGGGAGGGTGTCTGGAACGGAGGATTTCCTTGGGTGACCGATTGATTCAAACCGGTCGTGTTTAAGGGTGTCCCCCAGGGTAAAGGGATGACTGGAGGGAGTGGTGCAGAGGACGGCTGGATGGAGCCGTATCCCAAAGGAGTTGATGATGTAGAAGCACCGTTTCCTCCGATAGAGGATTGGATCGGCTGAGAAGCCTGATAAGCCTGATTTGGTGGAATCGGCTGAAAATACGTAGGTCCCCTGTACCCTTGTGGTATACCTCCAGCGAAGGAATTGACAACAGCATTGTGCACCATGTTTGAAAGTACCGGGGATTGGTTGATGAAGGCGTGATGAAGAGATTGTTGAATCATATCGGACATTTTGTCCGAATCTTCTGAAATTGTGATTTGACGGGGAGTAGGGAAAGGAGACTTTTTAACAGTTTCCCCGCTCCTGGAACGACTGAAGGATTTCAAGCAAGTTTTCCGGACTTTCTCCAAATACTGATTCAGATCTTCTTTTTGGTCGTCCTTTAGATCTGCTTCTGTCACTTCGATGACGTTATCTTCGGAGACTTCAGCGGTCTTCGACATGACAGCGGTTGTATTGGTCCCACCAGGCGTGCCAAAAGTGTGTTGGCGCTAGAAATCGGTCAACCGAATCCCAGCGACCGACACACGACCCGGGAGAATCTGCTTAGCTCCTGTTCGGGTGAATGCCCTGGTGCGGTTCGCGCGGCGTGCCAGCCAATCTGACCTGTTAATTGGCAAGGAAGAACACGTGTCAAATTCAGTAACTACGATCGGCTAAATTTCCGATCGAGGGAGCTTATCGGCAGATCAGCCGATTTACTGTGATGATGAAATCGGTTATAAGACAACACGATCCCCGTAGCTTTGTAGACAGAGAAAACACTAAAGTTAATCGGTACAAAGCGCGTAATAACAGCACTAGGAAAAGATCCAATCGGCAACGAGTGAATCTCAGAAAATAATGAAAGCCGATACTACCGATTCCTAGCGGGATAACTGGTGATAAAAACTAGGAAAACAGGTAAAAACCTATGAATCTAGTCGATATCGATAACTGATGAATAAATCTAAACGAAACAACAGCGATACGCCGGAAGTTAAAGCTTAGATATTACTCGATAAACGGAACTTACAGAATTGGCCGGAGATCAAAAATGATGCAGCCCTACCAACCCGCACGAACTCGTGAGAAGGAAAAAAATGATGGCGAAGTCGCCTGCTCGAAAGTAAGTACGAAGAATAAAGTAACTTGTTGTATTGATTGATTGTTGTCTCTACAGATTTACAAAAGTAGCTATTTATAGCCCCGTACAAATAATCTTCTTAACCGACTAGAACTCTATCTCTAATTCAAACAGAAAACAAATATCTACAAGCACAATCCGTGCTAAACTAATCACCCCACGCTTCGTGGGCTGAACTCCACCTTATCCCTCCATCTTTTCAAGCCCATACAGGCCCACCTTAGTTTATCTTCCTGATCGGCCGATTTCTTATTCGGCAAAGGATTGCCGATTGGGAACCGGGCGCATTCACCCTGAGGCGAAGTAAAAGCCACTGACCGATTCCGCATTATAACACCTCCTGGCCGATTCCCATCCGTACTTCTTCGATTTCTTTCTTCTTTGGCGCCGATTCTACTGATGACGAAATCCGGCGTCAACAGATACTTAGAAACATGTCAACATGGAAGCGATGCATATTCTTGATTTTGATAAAGAACCTCCTATCTCTTCCAACTGGCTCATAGTAGAAAGAGTCCATATTAGGGAGTTTGATCTTATGCTTGACACAAAATGATTGCACTTCTTGAAGAAAATCATCCCATCCAGGATCCTCACGCAATTGCTGCAATTGAAACTTTGTCAATAAAATGAGTTCTGCTGCATTAACAATATCTTGATCCCTCTTCTGCAAAGCATGATTCAAGTCAGCTGTGAACCCAAGTACTGTTTGCATCAAGTGTGCCATGAAACAAACTCAATAATTGGAATATTGTCAACATTGTTTGTGCATTTGCACATTCTGCACCATGAGAGCGATCATTGCCAACCATTATAAGAACTTTTCGAATTGAAGGATACAAAGATAAGATATGCATAACAGTTTTATAGTGAGATCCCCAATGAGTATCTACCGTCCTACCCAAACCCATTTCTTGATTCAAACCCTGTCCAGTTTCAATATCACCCAAATCTAGTTCTACAATTCTTTGAGCTTGTGCAACTCTAAGCATTTGTGTCTTCTTACAAGAATTCCCAAGAAGATTCAGCAAAAATCTAAGTTGCTCAAAAAACCAAATACAATCTGAGTTTTCCTTTGCAACAACCACATGTGTTAATTGGAGTTGATGTGCAAAGCAATGAACATAATAGGAAGAAGGACACTCATCCATAATCAGTTTCTTTAGTCCATTAGCATGACCCTTCATGTTACCAGCTCCATCATAGCCTTGCCCACGGACCTTGCCGTGGTTGACATGTCCCTAATGCAATGTATCCCCTTATCACAGAATTTCGTTCATTGACATCATATCTTTTGATTGGAATCCTCCTTCTGGGATCATAAGAAAGTAAATCAATGTCATGAATAGCTTCATCACTTGAGTCATACTCTGTCTCTTCATCATCACCATCTCTGATAAGAGACCAATCTCCAATAGGAGACCAAGTGGAAGGATCAGGTTGTTGTTGCTCATGCTCATGCTCCTGTTGTGTCACTGATGCTGCTATGTTAGGATCATTGCTAGCTACCTCTGTTTTAGGTTCTGTCACATCTCTTGCTACATCACTGGCTGCTACCTCAGGCACAACCTCAACTGGAGTAATTTGAATCTGAACTTGACTCTCATTTGCATCTGTAACCGGCTTAACAGAAGGAACACCTGGAACAGCTTCACTCTCAATTGTAACCGGCTGTGCTATTGATGCAGAACCTGACCCTACCTTTCTAGACTTTGAATGTCTATCCCACAGTGTCTTCAAATCAATCGAGTGCTTCTTCATTTTGAAAGCTCTTCAATCTACAGAACATAATAACTTCAATTTTATTTCTATAGAGACTAGAGGTCAAATGAGTGCATTGAGTGCACACCTGTCTGCAGTTGTGCTAAATGCTTGAATGCAGAATGCCTGGCGCCACTGAATGTGTTGGACTGGCTCGGCTGGCTGCTAGCTTGTCACCGGATACCGGCCACCGGCCGGCAAATCGACCTGGCAGGCAAGTGGGCGTTGGCCGCGCACGCCGCTACCGGCAGCCCCCTGGCCGCCACGGCAACGGCCTCCCCCCTCCCGCGGTGGCGCGGTTCCACCGCCCGGTCACCACAGGACGCCGCCTAGGGTTTGGGATTGGGGTGCCAGTTTGGGGGGAAGCGACGCGAGTGACGGAGGGGGAGCAAGAGGGGGTCCGTTCGGGGGGCCGGGGCTGATGGGAGAGAGGGCATTTGGAGGTGGAACAACTGATGGGCCGGTCTGGTGGGAGGAGGTGACGCAAGAGGCCTGGAATCGATCGTTGGGCAGTGTTTGAATTGAAGAAACAAGGATTTAGGTCCACAAGTATATGTACATGTGTATAAACTTGAAGTATACTTATTTTTTTAAAAAAAATTGGGTATTCCTGGGAATACACAGGCATCACTGTAGCCCCACCCCTAGGTGGAAGAACCCTAGTTCGACAAGTCAGTGGAGGATCTGGACCCGGTTCTTCTTGAATGACTTGATGATTGGCATGATTTGCTTCCATCATTTTAGTTTGACTTCAACCCAACAAATCTGCACATGTTAATGATTGCTCACAATTTGCAATGAAAACCTTTTCTTGCAATGAGACATTATATCATGGCAAACCCCGCAACAAGCTTACAACCTCTCAACTACTGTTGTAAACAAACATGGGTACATGAGTCTATATAAATAACATGCATGGTCATGCGGGATTAATGTGTTTGATAAGTATGTGCAAGTTTATTAGAACTTATGGATGAAATAAGAGAAAAGACACCAAAGCTAAACACAGAGAGGATTGAGTCTCAAGTTAGTTGCAAATGCTGGATGGTCCAGGGCTCAATGGTTTGTACACGTCGGAGTATTCCTCCTAGTGTGGATTTACACACATGACATGATTGTTCAGCACTTAGAAGTTGGCAATACCTATGCTTTTCTGGGATGAAGAAGTTAAGACTTAAGAGCATCTCTAGTAGATTGATTTTTCCCTTTCCCCGGGGAATCCCTTTCACAATTTTACAATTTTAAGGAGAGCTGCTACAAACGATCCCCTTTCCTATTTCTTCTCTCCAGACACATGGGACCCACCTGTCAATGGGTAAAACCCTTTCTTCTTCCTCTTCCTGTCTCTTCTCTCTCTATGCTTGTGGAGGTGCAGCCGCAGGTGGCGCAAAGGGAGGCCGGTGGCAGGGGCGCTCGCCAGGACCGGCAGGGGCGCCCAGCTGGGGCCCATGCCGGCATCATTGGCGGGCGGTAGCAGCGGTGCTAGAGTGGGGAACCGGTGGACGATGGCGTGCAGGTGAGCAGCGGGCGGCCTGGGGTGGAGGAGGAAATCTCATCTGCAGCAGCAGACGCTGGCAGCACGCACGGAGCTCAAGGATGGCTGCCAGCGGTGTGGAGCTTGGGGACGGCTCGGCTGGTGTGGAGCTCGAAGCCACCGTGGGCAGCATGGAGGACGGGGTCGCTAGGCCGGCGACGTGCGAGAAGCTCAGGGACGGCTGCTGACAATGCAGAGGGTGGCTGGTGGTGGCGCGGGTGGCTGGCAGTGGTGCAGATGGTGAGGCAGCCGGCATGGTGAATCGAGCGGCTAGGAAATCACGCAACCTGTAGATCATGTGGCAGGAGATAAAGAGAAGGAAAGGGAGATGAGTGGATTCCCCTTTGTAAAGGGGAGAGGGAGAGAATTAAAGGGGATTGAGAAAAAAGAAAGGGGAAAGAGGAATAGAAAGGGGATCTGCTGGAGAAGTTTTTTCTCCCCAAAATCCCCTTTATGGCTGGAAAGAGGAAGGCGAAAAGGGATCTGCTAGAGATGCTCTAAGAGGTTGTACTTGTACACATTGAAAACAAGTATAAATGCTTTAAGCATAACACAAAATTATCGATAATAACTTTATCCTAGATCTAGTACGATCACTAGAGATAAATTAGAGTAAACCTTTTTTAGTAAATTACTTGAAAGTAAATGCAAAAATTAAATAATATACATAACACAAGTAAATAAAAATGACATAATTGAAGTATTGCAAAATGAAAGGTATGAGAGAAACCATACCCAGACTTTTGAACGCGAGTCCATATTTTTACCTCTAATTTGTCAACGGATCAGTTTACCTTGTTATTTTATGTCTGTTTATAGATATAGAGGTGGGTATGCTCATGTGCAAGGTGGCATAGCGGTGCTACCATGATAACCAATTACATGGTTGCAACTAGTGTTATTTGAATGGAGTTATGTTCACTTTGTTTAGAGATACAAGTGGGGTGTTTGTGGGCAGCTCACCAAATGTCTACACCAGCCGTAACAACGTTTGTGGGCATGCAGATGTGGTAGCCCGCACGGGATCATGAGATGGTTGCCTGCACTAGCTTACTATAAGCAGTGTCTGCTTCACTCGCTAAATGTGTTCTCTACTATAGAAACATATACAAAAGTTTCAATTGAAAACCCTATTTTCAAGCGAAACTCAAGAAAACATATTTTAAACCAAGGATCAAGAATCACAGAAATGCGAATCTTTTAAGTATATAAGTGTCACACTTGAGCAGTGCCATGGATCATATATTGGACCCATTGCATGTAAAGTTCATCAGTCCAAGTTAGAGCCCAAGATCAAGCCCATGAGGGGAGTTAGCTCTATACAACAACAACACCAACTCGCTGGAATAGCTATCCTCGATGTGGGTGATGATTACGCATTTGGGTGGCACACGGCGGTGGTGGTCTGGTGGATACCAGTGGCATGCTACAACAGTACACCCACTTGGGGTCGACTAACACGGTGCAAAAAGTAGTGTTGCGGATTGGCCTTGCATCCAAGGTGGCTGACCATGTTTGTGAATCTCATGACCTATCTGTTGAGGCAGAGATGCCTAACGTGACTGCCCACAAAATGTTTGATGATTTGCCTCATTGGGATGATGATGCAACATAGGCTAAGCAAGTAGCATTCAAGGCTTAAATGGTGTTGGTAGCTGCTACTCTTGAGTTGTTCGATGAGAAGACTCCTCCAGATGTGATTTGGGATGAGGAGTTGTAGGATGGCTTCAGTTCACGTGGCTTACTGGGACAACTAGTTCAAGAGATGGATGACCAGAAGTGCAAGCAGGGTGGTTTTAGTGCACCAGAATGTGATGAACTCAAGGTGTTTGATGAAGTGCGTCCTATAGTTGTAGTGTGGGATGAGCAATCGAGGCATGACCTTGACCTGCATGGCTTGTTTTAGGATCTGTTCATGGTGAGGAGATCATGGTGAGTGGTGACGGCAGTTACTTGCTCCAGCAGGATGTTGTTGAACCTAATGCCCCTCAAGTGTTTGTTGTAATGCCACAATAAGTGAGTGCAGACCATGCACCAAATGGAAAGCCTCATGTGAATGAGTTGTCCAATGGCAATGATAGAGAAGGCGAAGATGCCCCATGGTTGTAGGAGCTGTCACTTGCACGTGCTGCATCAAAGCTAGAAGGGTGTGAGGAAATCAATTTGGTTGTTGTGCAGGTAACCAACAATTTGCTCATTGAAGTTGGTTGTTCATCACCATACTTGGAACTTGGAGTCATTTGATTCAGGAAAAATGTTTAGGGAAATGTCTCATAAAGTTGTGGTATGGGATAATTATATGAGGTACTCGATGAACTGTTGTTTGGGATGAGTTGATATTGTTTGATCTTAGCATGCACAGTGGCTTATTGCAACAACTAGCCTTAGATGGAGAGTATTTGGATGGCGAGAAGATGATAGTGAATGCTGAGCACATGGTTGATGTTGTGACCTTCCATGCTAACGACTTATTCCAATTTGTTGATGTTGACATAGATGCTACAGGTTAGGTGCCCAAGGCAATACTTGACGAGGACTCCAGCGATGTATATACATGTGTAGTATTTGTTGTTGAGGAGGCTAACATCCTGCTCACAAACGTCGGTAGCTCATCACTGATCTTGTGTTTTAGGAAATGCTCAAGCATTGCATGGCTTATGTAAACCAATTGTTGAATGGAAGGCACAACAAAAGAATAGGTGAAGAGTTGCATGGGGTACGCCATCACATTTCACTAGCCTCTAAAGAACAATATGTCATAGAGGGAATGCCTGATTTACTGGAGAAGAGGTTGGCACCTGCAAATTTCATGATGAGTGGCAACATGGCTGCCATTTGCTGAAGCTTCAAAGGTTTATGGAGCAGGGGTTTGGAAGCTTAATGGTTTTAGCATTAGACAAGGTGAGGTAGACAAAAGGAATTTAGGCATAGATCCTAGAAGGCAAATTAGTAATCAAGCTTTCAAGTCAACATTATTTGTTGGTGCTTACATGCTCCACATGATGAATAAGAGGGCCAACATTTCTATTAGGCAATGGGATCATGGTATCTTGAGGTATCTTGCTATGAGACTGGCTTGTAGGATGGGTACCATACCAACATTACTTCAGTTTATTCATAATTCTATAGGGCAGTTGAGGATGCAACTAGAAAATCCCTTTGACTATACAAATCATTTATCTCATTTGATGGAAGGGGAATGGATGGTTCTGCACAGGTCAAGGGACACTCAGTCCATTACTCAAGATGTTGTCATCATCACTGCTATACTTTTAACAAGGGATTGTGCATTTAGATATCTTGAATTTAAGAAGCGGGGACATACCTTTTCTTAGGGACAAGCAAAGTTTTCAGGGGTAGTAATGTCACGTCGAGTAGTGCCATGGACCATATATTGACCCATCACATGTAAAGTTCATCGGCCCAAGTTAGAGCCCCAGATCAAACCCAGGAGGGGAGTTAGCTCTATACAACAACATCAACGGCTCTCCGGGAGAAAGCATCAGAAAATTGAATCAGAAACAAAGGCATCACCTTCTTCCTTGGGAAGGTCCAGTACGGTGAGTTCCTATATCTCCTCACACATCGATACTCACCGGCGGCGGCTACAGGGCGTGATAATAAGATTGCAATTCTTCTCCAGTTTTGTCTCTATCTCATGTACTCTTGTTGAATTGACCAAGTTAGGATTTGAAAATTGTTTCTTAGCTCTTTCTAACTCCAAAATAGGATTTGAAGATTGTTTCTCAACTCTTTCTTTATCTACCAAATTATACATTGAGTATGAGACTATTTGGTGACATCATAGAGTGGTTTTAACATGATAAATAGTCTATTTGCAATCTTCTAGTCCTCAATTGCAGGCTCACGTCTCTATTGCAGATCATTCTGCATTTATTCCCTCTTTCCAAATTGACAAATAAAATATTAAATTTGATACTATCAATATACAAGAATTATATTATACATTTAAGTTTTAAAACAAAATTTATAATATACACATGCCCATATCCTCCACGAGACATTTGCCTATAAACTAACACAGGTCCATATCCATACTAATATGTAAAACAGAGGATAGACCAGGTCAACTGACATGGCGATGATGTATTCAATCTTCTCGTAATGAATCGGCCTTTTGGGTTTAGTATCCATATAATTGTCAAAAACTTGGCATCATATGCCCAACATTAATCAATAGGAGTGTGTTTCTCAATAGGTATGTCCACTTGTTCCATCATTGTCACAAATTTTTTCTTGGATTTTGTGAGCTCTTAATATATTTTACACTTTCTCTAACATTCTTGGTGGCACTACTAATGAACTTCAAATCCTTTTGAACATTATGATTAAACATATGGACATCACAATTTTTTCACAAAATTATTATTTACTCATGCATTGTCTAAAGTGATTGCAAATAACCTGCTTTCTATATTTCAACCTTAAAGAGTTATCAACATAGCATTGAACATTGTCCATCTTGAGGTGACTCTACTAGAATAGGCTTTATGATCTTTTTATTAATTATCCGATCGTCATTAATGTAGCGATAAGTCAGGCACAAATAGCCCAGATTTCAATATGACGATTCTAGAAATTGGTCTGAACCACAGATTTTAAGGCAGCCGCAAATATCCTAAACTTCGGATTATTGAGTAGGCTAAAAGCAATCCAAGCATCACTATCAAGTTGACTAGTTTAGCTACTTGATCAACTTCCAATCTTTTAAAGAGACATAGAACTCATTTTTTTTATCTAATCTATTTTTTTGGCATAAGTCTTCAAATGCCTACCACATGCAATTGTACCAATATCTCTGGTTGCTTTGAATGGTTGATTGCAATGAGTGCATTGAGCTTCTACTAGAATTCCATTATCATATATTGCCTCAAATTAATGTTGCCATGTATGTGAGCCATCATGTTAACTTTTCAAAAACTATAAAGTGAGCTGCAAAACTAGTGTTTTTTTTACAATGAGCACCCTGCACTACAAATACTACAAGGCTCACATGCAACAAGATGTTGTCTTGTTGCCCTCTTTCTATCTAATCTTGAAGTGTCTACAATCAATCCAATGGTCTGTGGTGCTCACTTTGTTCAATATGCTTTTCAGTACAATGTGCTTATTAATCTTGAAGAATAAAAATAAATTTATAGCTTATGAAATCATGGGAAACAACGTCACTCGACAACAAGGTGTGCATTTTGGTTAGTACAATCTACTATTTCATAACAGCACGTACAGCAAGATAAATATGGCTAGTGGTGTACTAAGGCAAATAGAGAAGGATGCCAGTGGTGCACTAATTTAGGGGATGTTTGGCAACACGCCACTCCAGAGCCGGGCTGCTGAGGCCGCACCGCCCGGCGGAGCGGCGCCGCACACGGGCCGTGCCTTGTTGCCCGTACAGACACCGGCCTGCGGCGTCTGTGGAGTTCCACTATGGCCTGTGGTGAGGCCTTCGGCCGCTAGTGGTGGAGAAACCTGGCACTCCCTCTCCCTCCTCGTGGGATCCGATCGAAGAACTTGTCCAATGTACACTGACACGTGGGTCCCACAATACAGGGTATAATAGACAATGCACATAAAAACATCATGTTCCTAGAGCTGGAGTCCTCTCATTTGCCAAACAGGTGCAACGACTCCATGTTTTCGTGGATTTGGTGGAGTGGAGCTGAAGGAAGGTGGAGTTGGTGGAGTGGAGCTATATTTTTTTTTGAAGTGAAGTGCTCCCAAACACCCCCTTAGGCAAGTTCATAACCTGCCTATGCATGCTAGATAATGAGAAGGATGGCACCAGCCGAGTGCACCCTCACTATGAACAAAGAGGTAGGGATCCTTAGATCCACTACACATCCCATAGTGTTGGTGTTTAAACCCGGCAACATACCGAGGGGGATGCTCGAGGTAATATTTTGGTTAGTGGAGCTTGTCGAGATCAGGAACTCGAAGGTAAACGCAAACACACGATTTAGATAGGTTTGGTGTAATACCTGCCATTTTTTTTAGTCATCAAAGTGACTTTGAAGAAATGGAAGCAATTCATGAAGAAAAGAAGAAGAAATTGGCCAAAAAACAAATTCGGGTCAAATTTGACCAAAAATTGAATTTTGAATTTGAAATTCAGAAAAATTCGGCAAAAATATGGAATGAAGGTGTAAGAGTGATTAGAACTTAAAGATCAAGGATTGGGACAAGATTTGATCCAAAATACCTCAAAAGAATCAACGAAAGGAAATGGAAATTTAAAATTACTGTTCATCGTTCGACAATAGGGCATTCAGAAAAACAGCCTCAGAGTCCATTTTGGAAATTAATTTCTGATGAATTTTTCAAATAAGTGGATCAAAACAACTACACCATATTAAAGTGTGGACTTTGGACTACTAGATTTGGGTGTTGTTGATCAGGAATAGTATAGGGAACCATTTCAAATGGAGGCCTAAAGTCGGCACTTTGTCACAGTAGGCAGCCTTGCTGAAAATGGCTAAGTCTGAAAACAGCAGTACATGGCCGACTTTGGAGTTGATTTTAGAAGAACGTAGATCAAAAGGTGTAGGTGTTTTTGAGCAAAATGGAATCCTTGAAGATGGTAGAACACAATTGGGAAGAAATTGGACTACAAGGAAAGGATTTGGATCACTGAACTCATTCACAAAGTGAGGTAAATGGCACTGTCAGATAACTAACGAACTGAACTTTGAGTTCAGCGAAATTCAGTTGAAGCAGGAAGAAAAATTCAAATTTCACTGTGCTCGGATGTTTATCTCGGGGTAGAGCCAAAATAAAAGTTGAAGGATTCAAGTTTATCTACAACTTTGTTTAAGAGACTTGGGGACCGTCGGATTTGAAATCGGCCGTGGTGGAGCTCTGAAATTTCAGGCGTCTGAAGAAAAGGGGGGGGAGAATGACAGAGTCGCACTCAACGTGTCGCCGCCGCCGTCGTCGGTCGCTCACCAGCGCAGCAGCTACGCCACCTCCTCACCACGCAAGCCTACGAGTAGACCACGGTGGCAACCATGCGCGCGGTGAAAGCTTGAATAACTACCGCTCCTGCGCCGCCCGTTTTACCGCCGCTCTTTTCACCGCCGCCGCTTCTCTGTCCAAGCCGCCGCCGCCGGGTAAAATTCCCCCACATCCCCGCCGCTCTCGTCGATTCCCTCCGTCCACATCTCCACACATACCCCACCAACACCCCTAGCCACTTTTTGCCCAGCTTTCCCGCCGGCGTGCTAGAACCCGCCGCAGTTTCTGTCCGCCGTCGCCGCGCCTCCCGCTCACGGTGAGCACCCCCTTGCGTTTGTTCTCTTCCTTCTTGGGTAGCCATAGGCAGGTCCTTGGGACGCTAGGATGGTGTAGTAGTAGTCGTTGGGGTAGGTTGCACCGTCGTTGCGCGTAGCCGCAACCGGCCATAGGTGCCGCCGCCCGCCGCCGTGGAGGGAGTAGCTCCGGCCATCTCCCGAGGAGCTGTCGCCGCGCACGGGTGCGTAAGGGCACAGAGAAGCTTTTCCGGCCTAGCCCCGTCGCCGGTAGGGCGCCGTCCGGCGAGCCCGCTGCCCCCTGTCGCGCGCGGGATTTGGCGAGAGGAAGAAGAAGGCGCTGGAGCCTTGGGCCCGCGCGTCAGAAGGGAGGAGGAGGAAAGGAAGAGGCCGGGCGCGGGCGTTGAGTAGGCCGGAGTCCGGAAGCCCATGAAGCCCAGCAGGCCGATAGGTCGGAGGCCCAGGAGTAAGGCAGGCCGCACTCGCGAGGGAAGGGAAAAAGAGAAGCAGGCCATGGGCCGGTGCCGGTCCGGAAAAAGAAGAAAGAAAAGGAAGAATCGGCCCAGTAAGGCCCGGCCGGGGAGGAGTAGGTCGGCGGGTGAAAGAAATAGGAGAAGGGGTGGGTCCGCGCCGCGGGCCCAGCGTCAAAGAGAGGGGGTAGAGTCGAGCCGCGTGAGAAAAGTTGCCGGGGGAGTTTTTCGGGAAAAATTTAGATTTCCTTTATAGAATAATTAGTTTAAATCCGAATCTCACCATTTAAATCACAAAAATTTCTAGGAGTGTCCAAATTTAGTGAAACCAATTTTGTTAGGCTTGTTTTATTTTCCTTTATGCATTAAAATGTTTATACCCTAGAAAAATAATAAAAATTTGGGTATTTATTTAATGCCTTTCTTTTAAGGTAATTAAATAAATACTTAATCTTTATAAAATGCATAAAATATGGGATAACATTTTCATAATCACAAATTATTCTTAACTCATAGGAAATTAAGTTTTCAAGTTAGAAATTAATTGTAACATTTTCTAAAAATAAAAGAAAGGCCTTAAGTAAGGTTAATTAAGGAAATAAAAATTGTGGGCTAATCTTTTCGGGTTTTTGTGTGTTGGCTTGCAACTTTATCATGAAGGAAAGTTGTATAGTCTTTTATTCAAAAATTGCATTCCTAACCCCTGCATATGTTGTGCTATAGACCCCGAAGCGCCAGAAGGAGATTACTCGGAATATTCAGAAGGATCTTCGGAGTTTGAGGAAATCTTCGAATTGGTCCCCTGCGAGGCCAACCCTTCGGACAGTGCTAACTTTTTAAGCGAACAAGGCAAGCCCCGGTGCATTACACCTATTATTTTGAAGTCAATATTTCATGTGTCCTGTATTTAGCTAGTTGCTATATGTATGCATTAGGTCTAGGAGTTGCTTGAAACCTATTCTTGTGCATGATCATACCTTGTTTTAAGGACATCTTTGCCACTTGTTCAAACCTTTAGTAGATAACCCAAGTCTAGAAATGCTTAGTTGCTTAAATGCTTGGTTTACCAACCTTAAGGAAAATTTTGAGTCATACATGTTATTTTTGGAAAGATGACTTGGAAATTGAGAAGCGGACAGAAGCTAGAGATGTAGTTCTGTCTGCTAGATTAATTTGGTTAAGGCCCGATTCGTTGTCTTAACCTTTGATCAAGTGATAATCATCTGATCACTTACTGGGTATGGGACCAGTAAAGCCCAGTAGGTTAGTAAACTCTCTGATCGGGAATACTTCGTACCCGCGCTTGACGTGCTGGAGATTGGCAGGGCGTAGCCTAAAACTCACATGGTGATCGGGCCAGACGTGGGGTCCCATGTGGGGGTGCGTCCCTGGGTCCGGGTAGTCTTATTCCCAATCATTGGTTTTGCTAATCGAAAAGTCGTTACGTACGACCTGGACAGTCGTATATATAACTGGTGATCAGGGTACTCTCCTGCAGGATGTAATATGATCCGGATCACCGCAATTCTCGGTTATGAATGCACTTGATCACTGTTGAGCATTGTAGCATAAATTCATGAGTAACATATCTTTCTGATAATGATTGGTGTATGACTTAAATACCTTGTTGTTCGCAGTAATCTTTTCTCAACATCTAGAATGGTTAGGTAACATCTTAACTCAAATAAAAGATAAAACTAAGGCGTCACTTGTAGTAAGCTTTTCGGCAAAAATGTAACAGCCAAGTACACCAAAAGCTATCATGTACCTCCAAGAAAAACTATTATATTGGTTAGTCGAGTAAGACTTGCTGAGTACCTCGTACTCAGGGTTATCCCTTGTGGCTATCTTTTCAGAAGCACCGCAGGAGTCCATCGAGGAGGAAGCCCCAAAACCCTAGGGTATTGTTATGAGTTTCACAATACCCTTAAAAGAAGTTTTATAATGCTCATCTCCACCTGAACCGTTTATGTTTTCAGTCCTAGAACTCTGTCTAACACTGCACTATTAAGTTTGCTTCAAACTAAGTCTTGTAATAACTCGTACCTCTTGTATGTATGTAAAAATGTAATATTTGTTGATGCTATCCCATCGCGGATACAATCCTGATATATGGCTATGAGACGCGACGTGGATCTTTCGAGGAGTCCTAGGGACACTCGACGGACGACCGGACTTATACTGTTTTAAGTGCGTTTCGGATAATTGCTGCGTCGGCAGCAATTTGGCGCATTTAAACCAGTTTAAGTTGGACGGTTCCGCCACATTTGGATCGCTAGATTGCGTAATACCCTACGTCCTATGTGTTGGTTGGATTGAATTGAATTGGAGGGGGTCCCTGCCTCACCTTATATTGCCGGGGGCAGGGTTACAGGTCGGTTGGTTACAAGAGTACTATTCGGATACGACTAGAGGAGTTTTACTCTTATTACAATGAGTACTTTCCTAATCCTCGACTAGTTCCTATCTTTCCATATAGACTACGCCGTCCTGCGCTATGGTCTCCATGTCAGATGCGTTTCGGTATCCAGCCCCATATTTAGGACTGTCCAAACCTTTTGGTGCACCCATAGATGTATGTACGACACATGGATCACAGCCGGTAACCACCAAAAAAACAAATTGAAACACCAAATAACTAAAAATGTGCCTTATTTTGCTTCCTCCTCCAGATGTGCTATGGCAGTGGCGGCGGCATCTGAAGACGAGCTCGCAACCTTGAGCCTAGATCCCAACTGTGGAGGAGGACCAGCAGCAGACGATGGCAATGATGGTGACAATGTCTTGTTCATGCTAGGCACGGGTGTGGGTACCGACGATGGCAACAAAGCATTCATATATGGAGTAGAAGGTGGTGGCGACGAAGGTGACACATGCGGAGCAGGTATAAGAACGGGAGGCGACGATGTCTTCAGCGATGACGATTTTAGCAACATTAGCGGTGATTTTAGCAACATTAGTGGCGGTTGAGCCAGCTCGGGGAGGGGGAGGGATGCTAGAGTTTGCCAATAACATGTGAAAATGTGGAGATGCACAATGCGGGAGCAGCTAAGGTTTTGTGGGTGCGAGTTGTGGTAGATGCGGGTTTTGCGGTGGAATGGCCTAGCCTGTAGCGGGTTGGCGGCATGGGCCTCCCTAATTCCAACCTCCATCCCTTGTGTTTTGAATATGCGTGCAAGATCGTTATATTCCGCTAGTTTTTGTGTGTCTATATATTTATATCCGAAAAACAACTTAGTTTTATAAAATGCAAATATTTAGTGCTTTTTCTATTCCTTTGATTTCCTTAAAAATACTAACATTCCGCTAGTTTTTGTGTGTCTATATATATATGTATGTATTTATATCCGAAAAACATCTTAGTTTTATAAAATGCAAATATTTAGTGCTTTTTCTATTCCATTTGATTTTCTTAAAAATACTAACATGTGGATCCAGCTTGAGCCCGGTCCTGCCAGCTCCAGGTAGGCATCGTTGCCACCACTCACAGCATCAGCAGCAGATGCCTCCCCCAGACGCGAGCTTCTCCCTCCGCTCCACCCTACCCCACCCCACCCGACCTCGTCAATCTCCCGACTCCCGGGCTGTGTTGCGTGACAAAACGCCTAAAACCAACCGACCTTTTTGCTGCCCCAATGGCCTAGCGCCAATCCCAAATTTCCAATCACATCAGTTCACTGCTGCTGGAGAAGCCTCGGCAGACGAGGGCAGCGGACGAGCGGCGCCTAGCGCGTCAGTGGCGGTCGAATAGAATGGGATGGAAGTCATGGCCCATGGGACAGGGAGCGGGTCCCCCGTTTTCTTTACCACAAGCCGATTAGCCCCGGCCTAGCATAAGACAAGGCCACGAGTTCCCGCCAATTTCAAACCTCTCTCTACGATCAGCCAGTGAACACCAGCCACGACGATCGAGGTGCCATCTTTCTGCCGCTTCTTTTCCACAATAGAACGTGAGTATTGCCAAAGGGAACAAAAATGATGAGATTATTGTTGGGCTCCGATCGCCCGCCCACGTGACAGCGACCTACTAGCTCCGATGTGTCGAACGAGCAAGCACTAGCAGTGTGCTGCGCCAGGACTTTCGCCGTGTCGGACGGATCGATCAAGCGGCGTGCGATGGCAGCCTCTCGCCGTCTTACTTAAATCAGAGCCGCCGGGGCTGCACGCCTCACACTTGGCACCGTACGAGCCGAATGTTTTCCCCTCCCAAAGAATCCAAACCAATCACCTCGAGGATCCACCGCCAATGATCAGATCTTGCTCGTGTCTGTGTGTATATGTATAAGCTCCGGCCCCAGTCCACCTTCATCCTCCTGTCCCTGCAAGGCTGCAGAGCTCGGTAGTAGCAAGTGACCTGAGGCGCAGCTTCTCTTCGAGCATCCACAGATCATCCAGCCACCCGCTGCCTGCTCTGTTGAAGCCGATCGCTTCTGAATTCTGATCCCACGCCGCTCCGGTCTGGGAAGAAAGAAAGAACGATGCCTCCTCTTGCGCCGCTGGTGGATCAGAAGGCCGGGCCGAGGCAGCGGCACCCGGGGATACTGCCGGCGCTGGCGCAGCGGTCGGCGTCGTTCCACGGCCTCGGCGCGGCCGAGCAACAACAGCATCAGCGCGACGATCTGCTGAGGCAGCGGCCCCGGACGCACCCGGACCTGCTCGCCGGCGTCAGGGACCGGAGCTTCCGGCGAACCGGCACGGGCCGCGGCGGCGACGCTGCTGCTGCGGCTCGTGTCCCGTGGGCAGGGGCCGGCGGGAGGGCGGTGGCGCCGAGCAAGGTGCTGGTGACCGTGGCCGTGCAGCGGAGCATGTGGCCGCTGCACGTGATGGCGCGCGCCGAGTGGCGCGTCGCCGACCTGGTCGCCGCCGCGGTGGGGCTCTACGTCAGGGACGGCCGCCGCCCGCTGCTGCCGTCCGGCGACCCGTCGGCGTTCGGGCTCCACTACTCCCAGTTCAGCCTGCAAGGTACGTGTCTACGACGCCTCTGCTGCGCTCCTCGTTAATCCTCAAGCTAGTCCTATCCTATCCATTGACATGGCTCATGCCTGTTTTGAGAACGAACAGGCTTGGACCCGGACGAGAAAGTCGTGGAGCTGGGGAGCAGGAGCTTCTTCCTCTACCCCAGGGCTGCGGCGGCAGCCGCGGCTTCCTCGTTTAGTTATCCATCAACTGAAGCCAGCAAGACCATGGCCACCCCTGCGGAGAGGCCAAACATGCTACCACCATGTCTTGGCTTCATGCACTTCTGGCCGCTGTTGTAGCGTAGTCTTGGATCGGCAGACAGCACCTGTAAACTGTAATCTACCTACATAGATTCATAGATTCATAGATTGTATAGTTGTGCTTGGTCAGCTCATGGGCGTGCATATCACTATCTTCAGTGGTTGCTTGGACGCAAATGTTAGTCAGGAACCCGTGTTTCTTCTATTTTCTTAAAAAACTTTCTCAGTTTCAAGTAGGGGCCTTCTCCTTATCCTATTGGTATTAGAATAGCCTCTTGCACCTGTAGCCTGTAGGTGTCGGCATTTGAAACCAAGTGGGGGGAATCATTTAAGTTCTGTAAGGTTATCTTGGTAGGAGCACGTCATCTTCCATGTTTCTTTCGGTTGCTGTCCCACTCAGTGAAGCGTCTTGGACTCTCGACAGCCATTAATCATGCTCATTATATGTGCACCATTCCAGAAAAAAAAATGCAATCTTTCTTCTGCCAACTCTCAAGTTTTGTTCATGATACATACAAAATTATGTGTACAACAATAGCTAAACGCCGGAAGATTGAAGATGGCAGCAGCAATCGGAATTCTTGCACTCGCTTTGCCTTCCTCTTTCTGCTTTTACAAAAATAATGCTCACCATCAGATCTCAACAGCCCTTTTGTTTGTCTCAAGAGAAAAGCATCTTCAGTTCTTCTATACGTGCCGTGCGGACTTCTTGATCTGTTAAGGCTCCTGAAATCATTCGCTGCTTACGCGCCTGCACGGCTTCCATTCGTTCTTCGACAGTGCCCTGAGTTGATTGCATCACATCAAAATAAATACATAATGATAATAGGAGACCATATGATAATATCCAACCTGGACTATGATGAGATTTTGAAAAAAAAAAGTACCTTCACAATGAATCTTTTGATAGAAACAGTCTTTGTTTGACCAATTCGATGGATGCGCATGACAGCTTGTTCCTCAACAGCAGGATTCCACCAAGGGTCCTGAAGCAAACATCATTAATAATACTCACAAGACGCTCATAGAACATGTAAACACAGACAAAAATCACAGTATCACTTCAGCATAAAAATACTAGATGTTCCAGCACACTATATTATTGTATAGACAAGCTATATTACTATGGGCGGGTGCAAGTACGGATGCAACTTCACCACCGGACTGCTGCAAAAGTTTCACCTTATGCTTAGATTAACACAACTCATTCCCTATTGTAGTCATATATATTTACAATGTTCAATCAGAGAAACAGATATATATCAACCCATCAGAGAGTGTTGAGGATTGCTCAAGTCTTGAGAACAAGAAGCGATTTAGAGAACAAACGTATTTAAGGCATGTTTGTTCCTAGCTGCATGTCACCACAATCAAAAAATTCACCACATCAGGTGTCTCTTAGATCATCATCACAAAAGTAGCAATATTCATTTTCTACATGCCAGGTCCCATGCACTAATGAACATGTGGCAAGATTATCTTTGCTTGCTAGAGTGTGGTGTTGATTTTGATCGCAGTTTGGCATATAAAGGGCACACATTGGCTACCTTAATATATGTTCCATTCAAACAAATTTTATGGCATGGGCTGGTGTGTGGTTTAGCAAGGCCTCTCACGATGCAATGTATGCATGACACTGCTACCAGCCCAGCATATTGACATATGTTGTGTAGGTTCAGCTTTGATAAACCAAACATAATTACAATGAAATTATTTCCCTTTATATGGTTAATTTGGTGATGATTGTCTAATATTAACAGTGAAGATTGGAGGCTGACAGACAGCAAAACTAAGGAACTCAGTGTGCCTTCTAGTTCAAAAATGATATTGTTTCGAAACTTTGCAAAAAGGTTAATGGAAATATACCATGACAAACGCATTAGATGCAGCAGTAAGGTTGATACCAACACCACCAGCCTTCAGAGACATAAGCAGAACCTGCATAGATCAAATGGAGTGACGTCCTAACATTTTTAACATCAGCTCTTTTAATTTAGGATGACACTAGTCTAGAAAGGAGTGATTTGAGCAACAGAAGGGATACCAAAATGCCTCTGTCCTCAGAGAACTCCTTGATTACTTTCTCTCTTTGCTGAAGATTCAACGTCCCATCCAGCCTAGCAAATGAGATGTTATTCCTGCCATGCAAAAACTCAACGATTAGTTGGTAATGTTAGTTTGGCAGAAAAAAAGATCTTACAGGTGGTGGCATGAAAAAAGCATAACATCCAAATATTGGCCTATGCAAACTTGATATTGATTCATAGAACCGAACACCATTTACCTAGAAAGAGGAATTTGCAACAGATCTAAAAATGCAGTCCACTGGCTAAACACGATACTCTTGGCACCTGAACTGCGAAGAACTTCCAACTCCTGCAGTAGAGCAGATATCTTGGAAGATTCAACCCAGTTTTTATCAACATCAACTTGAAAGCGGCTATCAGTTGGAGCAGTTATAAGATCTTGCTTGCTCATCGACTTCCTGCAATAGTATGATTAAAGTGAAGGACATGACAACATGGAAAAATGCATAGGCAAGAAAAATGTGTCAGAGACAGAAGAAGAGTGAAACATTGAATACCTACAGACAGGGCAAAGACCTGCTGTTGCACTCTGCCAACTAGATAAGAGACACTCTCGGCACAAACGGTGAGCACAGGGAGTTAATACAGCATCCTCAAAGGCTTCCAGGCAAATAGGACACTCCCCTTCACCTTTTTGCAATTCTTGGACAACCTCTTCGATGTAAGCTCTAGAGGGAAGGCAAGAATCCCCATTAACAGGACCATTACCACCACGCAGGAAACGCTTTGCAAGCTTGTTTAGGTCTGCAAACTCCTGTGTATCCCCACGACTGGCAACAAAAAAGCTCCCTCAACAAGGTTATCAATGACAAAACTTGAAATATCATGTCCAATTTTTAAAAGCTATTGCCCTTCATGTAACAATATATGAACCCAAATTTCAGGTACCAGAACAACCTACTATTCAACATAGCATTGCATGTAAACAAACCTCATAACAAGGAATGGATGGTCACAGCATTGACGAAGGCGCAAAAGTAACTCCAGAATTGAAGCATAGTTGTGCAGAACCTTTCCTTGCTCCACAAATTGATCAAATTTTACCTATAAACAACACAAGGCAATTAATTTATCTCTGAATGAACACGCTAATCAGTTGAAGTGCATTACCTTAGATCTCCGAAACAGAGCTTCATAGAAATCCTTCTCAGCCTCTGATAAATCACAATATTTTACTTCAATATTTGCAGGGGGTAAATTAAGGATTGGTCTGCACAAAAGCATGCATACAAGTCACGTGCCAAAAAGATTGTTCATATGCAAAGGAGAAAGTGCACCAAAGTTCATATGCAAAGGTGAAAGTGGTTTAATAGAGTGCAGGCTTTTCAAGTGCACACAGCCTGCTTGTATTTCTTCTTCTGAGTAGTTTAATAAAGGTCCTCTACCTCACAAAGGAGGGTAGAAAGATAAAATGCATCATAACCAAAGTTGAATGTACCTGCCCTCCTTGTCTGTGCTATTTTTAGTCCTTCTCAACATAATTGGCTTCAAAATGGACTGCACTAGCTTTAATCCTCTTTCATCACCTTCTTCATATGGTTTTTGTACAAGTTTATTCCACCTAAACAGAAGACAATCGAAAGTTATAGAAACCAGTTAACCATCAAAATCTGTTATAAGGTAAGAAGAACATAGCCAGACTCCAACAGCAAGACTAATTAACATACTTGATGTGAACAAAATAGAATATCAAGATTCGCGGAACAATAGTCGATTGTATAACCAGGTTCGCAGTTCCCGTTTTCAAGAAAAACAAGAATGTGGTTTGCATCTTGCAGTAATATCATCTTACATCTTGCAGTAATATCATCTTACAGCTAACAGATAAGTTTCTCAAGTCTCGTAGAACAGAAAACTTGGATGCAGACACTACAAAACAGCGCTGGAGGAATCTACCGTGTAATGTAGTGAGAAAATTTCTAACTGGTTCCTATTTAAGATTTATCTCTTCCAGTTTGGCTCCCTTAATATAATTTTCTTAGTTCTCTGCCACTACTATGAAACAAGTAAATCATCTACACAACCTAAAAAAGCTGCCGTTATGTGTACAATAAATAGAGAATGGTAAATAATGTCAAAACAACCCATAATGAATTTTCAACGGCCCAATTAATTTATAGTTGCCACGTTTAACAAGACCAGTCAATGAAAACGAATGAATGTCACTTACAAAGCCCAGTTCCTCCATGGTTCAACTCTCAGAAACCGGAAAAGGCTGTATAAATCCTCCAGATTGTTCTGCCAGTAAAGTGAAATTCATAAAATTTTAATGCATAAGCACATAATATGCAAATACATGCATGGAAACAAGAAGTATAATTTGCCTGCTCCATCATCCAGCATTAGGGTTAAACATGATCTGTTCACTGAATTCTAACAAAGACCCTACATATCCTCACCTGAATTGGTGTACCAGTGAGACACCAGCGCCGATCAGCAGTCAGAGCAGCCGCAGCTAGGGATATCAAACTTTTAGAAGATTTTATCATGTGTGCTTCATCAAGCACAATTCTGAACCAATGTATCGAGTACAAAGCCCCATTTTCCGTTGAACCCTACCCAAGCATATATCAAAAGTTAAGTCATGAATCAGATTGCAAAATCAACTAAAGATTAATAGCTTAGCCCCAGCGAAGTCCCCCATCATTACGTGCCCACCTTAGTCAATGTGCTTATCTTCT
The DNA here is from genome assembly GCF_000263155.2 of Setaria italica. NCBI lineage: Eukaryota > Viridiplantae > Streptophyta > Magnoliopsida > Poales > Poaceae > Setaria > Setaria italica. The sequence goes on along the minus strand of NC_028450.1, from coordinate 25,651,699 downwards.
TTATACTTCCCCTCATACATGAGCCAAATTTAAGCAAGCCACTTATATTAAACGAGATTGCATAAGTATAATGAAATGTATACTCATGGCGAGGACAAAAAACAAACAAAAAGGTAATGCAGTATCTGTATTACTTTGAATTATTTCTTTTTAAAAAGAGGATACAAGTAAAATGTCAAAGATGCCAAATCCAGGGGCTATAGAGGTAGAAGTAAGCAAATGACCAGTCAGATCTCATGGGCTGGTGCTATCTAGGTTATCTTACAACAAATGAAAATATTTACAGAAGCTTGAGCATATTAAGAGTAAATTGAAATTAGGTACATGCTATGAGATCTCAGAGCTTACATCGATTGAAAATTCTGATGACACAACACCGTATGTAGTCAGGACAATATCACTCTGACCAATAAAGCTTGCTTCCTTTGGCCTGTTTTGTCCATAATAAACGTATACATTCACAGCGCCTGGCTTAGTATGAGCTTCTATCTCTGCCTATTATTCACAGTATCAGTTCTAGCATTCAAAATTAGTTGGAGTACATTTATAAATAAAATTGGTAAAGCAAGTCAAATTATGATCTCTTATCTTTTACTTCTCTGCAGGCAGCAAAATGAACATACATATAGCATAGCATAGACAATGGTGTGATGATGCCACTATTGGACTATACCTTCCACTGACTAATAAGTGTCATCGGGCAGATAATTAGATTGCCACCTCCAATAAGTGGGCCCTTAGGTGTCTTATGCTTGCTAAAAGAAAAAGGGTTAGCAAGCTTCTTCACAGCATCTTGCGATTCACCCAACCCACTGGCTTCTACAGAGATCCGTGCAGTATTCTGAGTTGTGATGCATCCTTTGTTAGAATCGGAAAGAAGAACAGCTATTGTCATAATAGTCTTCCCCAGTCCCATTGCATCTGCCAGAATCTTAAAATTTACCCAGTCAGTTAATAAAATGGATCGTCAATTTCAACCAGAAACTATAACTATCAATAGAATGGTAAAGACAAATGTGTGAAATGTTAAGAATATCCTTACCCCTCCTCTGGAAAGTTGTAATGTGCTAGGAAATTCAGTTGTAGCATCACCTGAAAATACATTCAAGTACAAAACTAGCTCCCTCCTAAAATAAATGCAGTAAAATGTGAAATGTTAATGTTCAACTATTGCTACCATGATCATAAGAAACGGCTCATACAACACATACATACTTGTCCTCAAGTCTGTATGCTTCCCAACAAGGGTGAAGGGTTGTAGCTGCATCCTGGGAAGAACTGCCTTTCTCAAGCTGCAGCATCCAATGAAGGGCCTGCTTTTGATAAGGGCGTAGATCACACAGCAGAGAATCAGGGGGATCCTTTTCCTACAAATACAAATTCAGAGTGCTACTAAAGTCAAGACAAGATCAAATGGTTGCTGACACTCTGAAGAACAATGTGTTATTCAATTACCTCCAGTGCAGAGCTGTCTGAGATCCCAATTATACCATCCAAATCTGAATCTGAAACAGTTTCTTCACCATGATCATCTTCATTTCCAGTAGAAGATAATCTCAAATTCTCGGATCTCAACTTTGTGGCAGGTGCTCCAATACTGCTCTGTTCAGGCAGATGAATGGCCAATATTTATTATGTTGATTGCATTGTAATGTATGAAGTACTAAACTATTACCTTTGTTTCAATTGGTCGCTTCCTGGAATAAAGATCTTCTGGAGTAAATGCAGCCTGATTTGAATTTTTGTAGAATCAAATAAATCAGATGGTACTAACATGCTGATTCTGGTGAAAGAGCAATACTCATAATTGTCATGGACTCATTTCTTTTACTGTCTCTATACCATCCTTCACATTCCAAAATCATGTGCATACAATGTTGGGTAAAGATTTAAATGGTTTTCATACTTTTTAGTTCTTTGCTTTCAGTGTGTATCAATGAACATGTTTCAAAAGTATTTATCAAGGACAATTTCAGGATACCAAAGAGCTCCTAAGTACAAATTTTTCAGGTGCATATTTATCCATGATGGTTTCACCTGTACCAAGAGCTTTGAATTGATGACTTTTGTAGTGCATTTGCAATAATGATAAAACGAACAAGAGCAAACAGCTCACCTTTTTAAAAGGAGCAAGCCCAATCAATTTGAAAAGTGCAGGTAGGGGGTAAAATGTGGAGTCCTCTGGAGCAACCCGAGCTGCCTTGGGCAACGATTGCTTTTGATCACGAAACATTGAGCTGTTGATATATACACTGCAAAGTACAAACCAAACTCAAGATGGTGTAGGTCGTCAAACAATAGAAACCCTCAACTGCATATAAATGGGATGGAGTTAACGCTAGCTGCAATTCATATACCTCACTGACAAGAGGACAGTGTCCATAATGCTAAGCGCCTCGGGAGCTGATTTGCAGGAGCCCTGGACTTTTATCTTGTTCTCCTTGAGTAGGGGAAGCAGGCACCGCGCCCACTCGTTGGGGATGCGACCAACCTAAACAGCAACAAATCATTTACACCCGACGGTGGTGCGATGCAGTGTCAAGAATTAAGGTGGGCAGCAGTGATGAATGTACCTCCCCGTGGTTCGGGGTGGAGAAGCGCATGATCTCGGAGGAGCAGGAAGCGAGGGAGGGGCGGCCGGAACGGCTCTTCCCCGCGGCGGAGGCGGCCGCCGCGGCGTTGGGGAAGGAGAAGGTGACCGCATCCCCGGGGGCAATCCTCCTGCCCTTGCAGGTGGACAGCCCTGCCATCTCGGCGCTCCCAACCAGCCACCAGTTCTCGCCGGTGGCGGCGCCAGCGCCATTGGTTGTCGCCGGCACAGGCGCTGCCTTAGGTTTCTCTGCCGTGGGCTTGGGCCGGGCAGGGGCTTTGCTTGGTGGGGTTGACTCGGCGAGGGTTTTGGCGGGCTTCCCCGGCGGAGGCGACGGCGACGGCGACGGCGTCGGCGGGAGAGGAGGCGGGGGCGGCTTGTGGTCGAAGTCGAGGAGGATGTTGATGGCCTTGGTGGGGTCGTCGGCGGCCATATGGAGCGCGCGGATGATGTCCATCTCCGGCATGCCGTCGCCGAGCACAGCGCGCACCATGGCCACCTGCTCCTCCCGATCCCTCTCCTTCCCCATCCCCCCAGCGAGGCGGCGGCGGCTAAGGCTGCGGCTACGGCTCTGGCTCTGATTGCGCCCGGCCCGCGAAATTTTTCCCCCAAACTGAGTCTCGCTTTGCGCCGCCGCCTATAGATTTCGCGGGAAGCTGCAGGGCTGGACCGAGTTGCCCTCGCTGCTCTGTGGGGCTGGGGGGGGTTCTGTGAAAAAAGAATGCTCGTGTGTGAATTCTGAAAAAAGATACAGAACTTGCCCATAGTTCCATTGGAATTATGAATCCTTGCTCTTGCCTAGAACTGGTAAGCAACTTTTTGTAACCAGCCAAGAATGAAGAAATTTGGTATGAGGTGGCCCAAATTAGGTCATAAGTCAAAACAAAAACACACATTACATGATTACAAAGGGTCCTTAGGGCATGCTTGCAACGTAAGAACTCATGTCAATCAGGAAGAAAAATTCACACAGGAGACGGGCCCCATCAGGCCGATAGACCGGGGGCCTTCCATAACGTCAGATCCGACGACTATCTGATTTATGAACAAATTCAGAATTTTGACGCACATCCAAAACACCCATTCTACAGAATAAAATCGATGCAGCAGCTTGAATAAGAATCATCCATGTCTATCAGAAGTGCAAAAGATCCAGATGAGTTGTTTCTGCAGTAGAAACTGCTGCCAACAATTATTAAATGCCGTAGTTCATCACTACTTCCTGATTTGGGCATCCATTTGCCATTTCATATACAACCCCCACTTAATTTGCAAAACTTGCTCCCTCCAACCCAAAAAAAAAAATGAAGTTATAGTGGAATAGGCTTCCATCAGAGAATGAGAAACAAAATCATGGGGGTTTCTCTGCATGGACCATTTCTTTTTCTTGGATTGAAACATTACATTTCTTCACTCGATTTTTCTTCAGTTTTCTTTTAATCTACGAAACATCCATGTCCAGTGGCAGCAGATCTGACTTGTTTTGTAAAAAGCTATCCTTTCTCAGCGTGAGAGATTAATAACATGTTTGTTCACTAGAGTACGAATTCTAGAAAACCCGTATTTCCTTGGCCATTCACACTAACAAAGTAAAAAAGTAATAAAATAGCAAGTGTTGATGAGTTCTTTTTGCGATTTAATAATAATCCTTACATTACTCTCTTCGATAAAATAGACCTTTATAATATATTTTACACCATTGACCTTCTATTATTAGGTCTGGGTTTGACTGCTATTTTGTATTGGAATATATTTACAAAATATAATAAATTTGTACGACATGAATGTTTTTTCCGAGACAAATCTGCACACATGATTCTTAAAAAAAGATGTTACAGTCAGTTTTTAAATTTTAAACCAGACAAAGTCGATAACCTATTAGCATGTGGTACCGCTGTGCATGCGCCGTGAACTCAGAATGTGCGTGTTTATGAGCTATTACGTTGAAATTCAATTGAACCACGGAGACGAATTTCGGTTTTGTTTCTGGTTCATCAGCATTTCCCTCTGCCGGCCCAACGAAAACCGGAGTCAAAGGGCCTGTCAACTTGGCACCACTGCACCAGCCTACATCAGAATCATCTATGCTGAACAGAAGTGCTGAAGATCCAGAGGAATTGACTTCGCAACAGAAACTGGGTCACGAGACCGTATAACATCATTCATCACTGCTTCCCTGTCCAATTTGGACATCCATCAACCCCAAAACGAAGATAAGCTTTCCCGCCCGATTTGGACATGCCACCCCAAAACGAAGACAAGCTAGGGAACCCCAAAAGGTATCCGACGATCACTGAAGCTTCAGTTCTGTGCAGTTTTCTTGCATCAAGTTAGCCGATCCTTCCTGTCTGGTCGACCAAAGTTCCTACATGATCTCCACACAATGCTCTGGATATGTTACCAGGCTCCAGCATGTTAAAAAGGACAACTGAAAACAAGTGCAAAAGTAGTTATCACATCTGGAGTATTTGAAAAGTTACCGGTCTTGAATACATACATGCATGAGACAGGGATAGTACGCTAACAGGGAATGTTGTTCTCCTCGCAAAAGCTTATTGCTTTGACATCCATTTCGCTGAACCTTCTTGCCACTAACTTCCGATACGAAATGTGTTCAGATTCTGCATCACCATTGCTTCCAGGAGCCCAACCATATAGAAATGTGTTCAGATTCTCCAGTTAAACCTTTAAAGGAGTACATCTGCGTTGACTGGTTAACAGTGCATCTAGTAAGATTTATATGCCACAAGTGGAGCTAAATTCCATGAAAAGAAAACAGTTTTTAAGAAACAAATTGTGATATTCATGTAGAAATGCTGGGTAGAAATAGGGTCTGGTACAGGAAGGTAGTTCAAAGAGATACCCTCAGAAGCCCTCAAGGCTGCTGCGCTGTCGGTTGTCAAAAGTGGATTTCCCATTGCAGCACCAATCCCTCCAAAGATAACAACCCTTCCTTTCTCAAGATGGCACATAGCTCGTCGTCTGATGTATGGTTCAGTAGCATCTTGCATCACCAATGTTGTCTGAACTCGAGCCTCAATGCCTATCTTTTCAAGCGATGCTTGAAGCAACACCGCATTCGTCACTGATGCCATCATCCTGAAACAATTTAAGTGTTCAGGCCAGTGTTAACTTCTAAGGGTTACATTTAATGCCAAACTATGGTTGCATCATCAGTCATCAAAGTAGTCGAATGGTAAAACAAATACTGCTGAGATTTTCCGAGCAGAGAAATGAACTAGCGGCATGCTAAAAGATGTTGTCTGAACGCCATATATGAAGATATATGAAGGGTGATTTTTGTTGGCTTTTAGCTTTTAAAACACCTTCCTCTACTTTCAAATATTTTTGAGGTAAAAAATTACCCACCTCTGCCGCTGGTTATGAGAGTAACGGTTCGTTTTTTTTCTTAGTTTTCTGTCGCGTGGGAGAAGCCGCCGCCGAGCCCGAGCTCCGTTCGCGCCGCCGCCGGGCGCGGACTCCGTCGCCGCGGGTGCCGCCGCCGGGCGCGGACTCCGTCGCCGCGGGTGCCGCCGCCGGTGCAGGCGCCACCGGGCGAGGGCTCCGTCGTCCCCGTGCAGAGCAGATCAGATAGCGCCCCCGTCATCCCCGCCGGGCGTGCGCCTGGTCGACCGGATCCGCGTCTCGCCGGCGCCGTCCGATTCCGCGCAAGAGCACGCGCTGCCGCTCACCTTCTTCGATGTGGCCTGGCTCTTCACCAGCCCCATCGAGCGCCTCTTCTTCTTCCGCCACCCGGACCCGTCATCCGCGCTTCCGCTCCTCCGATCCGCCGACAGGAACTGATGGAACATGGCGTGCAGTCTATATCTCTGTCGTTATCCCGTTCGTCACTTGTTACTGGCCTGGGCGGGCTGGAAATTTCTCCGTTGAAACCACAAGCTGATCATACACGGAGGACGAAGATGAAGGACAGAGCCAGATGATGCGTCAGGGGTCAGGTCGTCTCACTCCTGTCTCCTCTCCTTGAGATGGTAGCTCCGCAATGAACCGGAGCAGGGAGCTCTTCTCCTGATCAGAGCACGGCTTGGCATGGGAGGCCATGGAGAGTAGCAGCACGGCGAGGGCGAAGCCGGAGAATGGCATGGCTGGCTGGTTGCCGCTGCTTCTTGTTCTTGCTGCTGATGTGAGCTGCTGCACGTGTTTCTCTCTTGAACCTTACCGGCATGGAGGGACCTAACGAGGCTTTGCTGAAATGCAAGCTGTTAGTTGTCTAGTTCTGCAAGCATGAAGGATAATACTAAGGGAGTAAGGGTATAAACAAATGCTGTCAAATCTGCTGATGCTAGACTGATGATTCACTGCTTCAAAAGCTTTGTCAGAATTCATGTCGTCTCCACATGGCAAGGAGGTCGAGAGATGTGATGTTGATAAGAGTACTTGGTACAACATACAAGTAGCACGAGACAAACACAAGGAGATGAGAGTGACAGTGTGAAGAATGAGGATATTATGAATACCATTCATACTAGGATAGCTGATGCTTTGATTAGTACGAGAGGAGGATATTAATGTTGAGGGATAACATCATTGTGTAAACTTTTTGATGGATATTGTTCTATTTATGTGGACCAAACACTTTGATGGATGAAGAACATAAAAAATTTTATTTTTTTCCTTTCTAAAATAGTTATTTATATGCGAATTAGTGAATACATTATTTTGTTACGAGCAATTTGCATATAAACACACCCACAGACCTTTAGAGGCATTACAGATATTTCTTACACAGCTTACAGTTTCAAAGTTGTTCTAACCAAACAGTCTTGTGCTTTTCCCACGGTTACTTTCTCACAGCTGCTTTTCACAGCCTACAGGTCACAGCAGCTTTTTCCAAAGTCACAGCCCAACCAAACACACTCTAATGTTCGGAGGTGACCCGATTAACTAATACATGTCATGGATCACATGGGTTGGGTTGATTTTTGTACCAAAAAATACTCCTGTGCATTCTGAAATTGAGTCAAAATTATTTTCGTCAGATACGTTGTTGCTTAATCTCTCACAAATGATGCAGCAAGGATACATCAATTAAAAGCTAAAAGTATTCTGAACATAAATAGATTAGAATTACATGGCTCAATCATTTATTGTTGTTACAAAAGAAAATGGCTTCAATTTTCAGCAGCCATGCCCTTAGATGTCAAATGGAAAGGTAACACAATTCACGCAGATACATCATAAAAAACACATGCCAAGCTATTTCTTAAAGTTTCTCCTCCAGTATATAGATTCTGATATACATCCATAAAGGTACTTTTATATTTGAAATATTGGTCAAAAGGAGAGGTTTTAACAGCTGGAAGTAAGAGAACTATCAGATACAGAGATTTTTTCCTGGATCGATAAGTAATAATGATATGTAACTCATAAGTCACAAACCATCCAATATGGCTCTCGTAAGCAGTGAAGGAGCCATATATGAAGGTCCATTTCCAATACCTGTGTAATGTGCGTAGGTAGTAGGTAAACCTATGAAAAAGAGTTAGGAAGAGTACTGAATGCAGTCTACTCAAAACAAACAGTGTGATGAAATAAACCCAAGAGAAGCTCTGCTCAATGCAGGCACATAGCATGTAATGTAGTTACCCTAAGCCCCCTAAAACTTACTACAGCCTATCTGTACATCACCTAGCCCTTGTTTACTTGACGAATTTGGGAGGTGCCAAATTACTGTAGCAACACTGTAGCGTTTCGTTTGTATTTGTGAATTATTGTCCAAACATTGACTAATTAGGCTCAAAAGATTCATCTCGCAAAGTACAACAAAACTGTGCAATTAGTTTTTAATTTCATCTACATTTAGTACTCCATACATGTACCGCAAGTTTGATGTGATGGGGAATCTTCTTTTTGCATAGTGCCAAAGTTGGGAGTTGGGAGTGAAGTAAACAAGGGCTAGTTAATTCACACTGAAACGTTGGCACAGCCCGCAAGTAGCACGTAAGATCAGCAATGAGCATTTTTGATAAGGAGCACGGGCCATTACAGGAAATGACATTACAGAGCAGAGAACTAGCAAAATAAGTGATCTTGATCAAATTACCCTATTGGACATGCTGCAGCCCTTTCAATGCATGTTTCGGCCGCCCAAGTGCCGCCACAGCACAGCAATTGCTACCTGATAGTAGCCTTAATGGTCAGGTGACAAATAAAATAACATTCGATATCATTGACCCCACTAAACAAATTTCTTCTATCTACCTGAACGCCACGAAGGCTTGCGGCCTGAACTTCTCTAGCAATTAGCGGGATCATCTAGAACAGACATGCGCAAAATTAGCATCATCTAGCACGGAATTGTCAAACTATATAGGCTCTTAATAGGAACACACCTTTGGGTCAACATTTTCAGAAGCTGACCCTGCCAGCAAACTGCCCCCAATCTTCAAGAGTGCTCTTTTCCATCTCGGACACAAGAGAGGTCCCAATCTGAAACCAACAGTAGAAGGTGCACAACTGCAATGCGAATTATTTCCTCATCAGTTCTTGCCTCTGGTAGTGCCCAAAGTGAACAAACAAAAATTTACTCGTGCTTCTTCTACCTCTTGTCATTCTGTTGCTGCTGGTGCCCAGTTTTGACATATCGGCCCGAGAGTTCCCCTCATGCAGGTGCTCGAACCGCTCCGTGTCCTTGTCGAGGAAGCTAGCAATGCCCCCGTCGCTCCACTTCCTCCTACCGCGCTTCTGGTAGTGCGCCGCGCCCACGCCGCAGCCGTCTCTCTCCTCCTTGCTGCCGCTTTGGAGGTTGGGGGAGCAGTACTGTCATGGAATGCATCACTACGAGCCTAAGGCCGTGTAATAGAATAGCATTATTGGGCATGTGTGCTGACTCTGGGCGACCCAGCCCATGTATCTGGTAATTGTGCCGAGACGGCGAAGGGAGAAGAAACGAGAACTAAAACCTAAAATACTATTCCTCTCTCGTCTACCTCATCTACCTCCTGCTCGAGGCGTCGGCGCCATTCTCCCTCTGCTGTGCGTGACACCGGCGACCCTCTTCTCACTGTAGGAGCGTGACATCTAGTACCGAGCCTAGATTCCTAGGATTTGACGCTGGCGCCTCCTCCAGATACCTATCCGCCCAAACCCCCATCCAAATCATCCACCAACACCGTTGTCGCCACCAGTTCAAACCCTAGATCCGCAACACCACCACCACCACCTCCGCTACCGCAACATCGGCAATGAGGGAAAAAGGCGAGAACACCTACGTTGACGTTCAGGATGACGACGGCAGAAGAGAAGCTTGACCTGCTAATCTCCAAGGTGAAGGCTCTTCAGTCAACCCAACTCAAGCTGACCACCATGGTGAACTCCCTCAACACATGGAGCGACAATGTTGACAAGTTATCGGCGGGGTTGAGCAAAGAAATCAAAGATCTCACATCGCACATGAAGGCGTTGGAAGCAGCCACCTCTACTGCTCTGCCATAGGCCCCGTCACGCGAGGAAGAGGGGCGGGCCAGTGGCCACCACGTCGACTTCCATCACCAGGGTGCTGATGTGGGGTCTCTGACCACCCATCCCACCCTGGTCAAGGGTGAGAACTAGTATCCCAAAATCTCTAATTTGGTTACTGATATCCCTGAGACCAATACTAGAAGAAACAATATGTTTGCTCATCACCATGAATCAAGAGAGTATAAGTTGCCTAAGATTGATTTCCCTAGGTTCAATGGAGAGCACCCAAGAGTGGGAGAGAAAAATGTGAGAAATATTTTACCATGTACAATGTTCCTGTTCATGTGTAGGTTCCTTTTGCTACTATCAATTTCACTGCTAATGCTGAGTTGTAGTTGCAAACATATGAAGCCCAACATGCCATTAATAGTTGGCCTGAGTTATGTGTTGCTGCAGAGAAAAAATTTGGGCAGGACCTTTATCACAACTACATGAGGGATCTCTTATCCATTAGGCAAACTAGTGATGTGTCAGATTTGAGCAAGCAAAACATAGAGTCCTAGTGCATAACAAGGAGATTGGTGAAGTCTTTTTTGTGCAAAAGTTTCTTAATGGCCTGAAGTACAACATTAGCAATGCCATAACACTGCATAAACCAAGAACGGTTGATGTTGCATTATCCTTGGCTCTTATGCAAGAAGAACTTTTGGAAGCATCAAATCGGACATTTTCATCAAGAGCTCGAGAATACAGCAGGAGTGCTGTCAAGAATACAAGTCACACACCAACCACTACAACTGTTGCTGGTGTCTTGGGTGGAACACCCACATCAGAGAAACCACAAGCAAAGAAATATCAAAACAAGAATAGATGGGACAACAAATATGAAGCATTGAGAGCAAAGAGGAGAGCCAGTGGGCTGTGCATGAAATGTGGGGAGATTTACAGCCCTCAACATCGTTGTCCAAAACAAGTAGAGCTTCATGTGGTGGAAGAGCTCATGGAATTATTACAGCATGAAGAACTCAGTGAAGGAGGGACTGAGGTGGGCAGCTAAGACAGTGATGAGAAGTTACTAGCCTTATCATGTTTTGCTACAGCTGGTACACAAGGAAAGAAAACAATGAGAATTCAAGGGCTGGTGCGGAATCAAGAAGTGCTGATCTTAATTGATTCAGGGAGTTCAGGCACATTTATTAGTGAATCATTGGTCGCGGCTCTGAAGCTTCCAACAACTGCTATTCCAGAGACCACAATCAGGATGGCCAATGGCAACAAACTTTATTGCAACAAGATGATCAATTAGTTAACTTGGTGGGCACAGGGGAACACCTTCTCAACTAATGCAAGAGTCCTAGCCCTGGGCTGCTATGATATGATCTTGGGTATAGACTGGCTGGAACAACATAGCCCAATGTGGGTTCACTGGAAGAGAAAAAGAATGAGATTCAATCATCAAGGAAAAAGAATCACACTGAATGGAGTGAAAGACAACGTAATTCACTGCAAGAAGATAATAGGGAAGAAGCTCAAGGGCCTGATAAGGAAAAGAGGTGTGGCCCAGATCATTCAATTGGCACCTCATACAGAGACAACAACAACAACCTCATCAATTCCCACAGGTGTTTAGAAGGTGTTAGATGAACATTCTGCATTGTTTCAGGATCCAAAAGTGTTGCCCCCACAACGGAATTGTGACCATTCCATTCCATTATAGCCTGGTACCCAGCCTGTCAATGTGAAACCCTACAAATACTCTCCATCACAAAAAGATGAGATAGAGAGATAGATCAAGGAGATGCTGCAGCAAGGAATTATAAAGCCAAGCACAAGCCCATTTGCTTCTCCAGCGCTACTGGTGAAGAAAAAAGATGGTATATGGAGATTCTGTGTTGATTACAGGCATCTCAACAACATCACCGTGAAGAATAAATACCCACTGCCAATAGTAGATGAACTGCTAGATGAATTACATAGAGCTGAACGGTTCACCAAATTGGACTTAAGGTCTGGCTATCATCAAATCAGATTGTTGCCAGGAGATGAGCACAAAACTGCATTCAAAACACACAATGGACACTGGGAGTTTCGGGTGATGCCTTTTGGGCTCACAAATGCCCCTGCAATGTTTGAAGCCATCATGAACAACATCTTTGCACCAATGTTGAGAAAGAGTGTCTTGGTCTTCGTGGATGATATATTGATCTACAACAAGACAATTGAAGAACATAATCAACATTTGAAGGCAGTATCCTCTCTACTGCAAGATAACCAACAGTTGTTGAAAAAGTCTAAGTGTTCATTTGCTCAAACTAGACTGGAATACTTGGGGCACATCATCAGTGCCCAAGGGGTAGCAACAGATCCTAGCAAAGTGAAAGCAGTACAAGAATGGCCAATTCCCACTGATATTAAATAGTTGAGCAGATTTTTGGGACTGTTAGGCTATTACAGAAAGTTCATAAGAAATTATGGCTCCATCAGCAAACCCTTATCAAACTTGCTAAAGAAAGGATCAATCTTCTCATGGAAACCTCACTTGTAGAACAATTTTGAAACATTCTCATGGAACCCTCACTTGCAGAACAGTTTTGAAATATTGAAACAAGCTCTTATAACAACATTAGTCCTAGCATTGCCAAATTTTTCAAAAGGGTTTCAATTGGAAACTGATGCATCAGACAAAGGCATTGGGGTTGTTCTCATGCAATCTGAGCACCCAATTGCCTATCTTAGCAAAGCTTTGGGACCCAAGGCACAAGCAATGTCCACTTTTGAAAAGGAGTGTATGGCCATATTACTTGCAGTCAACAAGTGGAAATCATACCTGCAGCACAAAGAGTTCATCATTGTAATTAATCACAAAAGCCTCACCCATCTTTCTGAGCAGAAATTGACTCAAGGGTTACAACACAAGGCATTCATCAAATTGTTGGGAATGCAATACAAGATTCAGTACAGAAAAAGGGCCAGAAACAAGGCAGCTGATGCTCTCTCAAGAACTATGCAGTCTCAACAAGAAGTAGCAGCTATTTCCACTACAGTCCCCAAATGGTTGGAAACAATTGTAGAAGAATACTTAAATGACCCAAAAGCGAAGGTGTTGCTGGCTGAACTTAGCATATCGGGGTCCAATGACAAGGGATATACTCTCAGTGACAGAATCATTCGATACAAAGGAAGAATCTAGTTGGGTAATCATTTGGAAGCACATCAAGCCATATTGCTGGCTCTGCACACTAACGGCATTGGAGGCCACAGTGGAATAATAGCAACATATAACAAAATCAAGCAGTTTTTTTGCCTAGGCAGGAATGAAAGAGGACATCAGGAAGTATGTTAGTAACTACGAGGTATGTCTACAAGCCAAAGCTGAGCATAACAAATCCCCTGGCTTACTACGACCATTACCTGTACCACCAACTTCATGGCATACCATTAGCTTAGACTTCATTGAAGGCTTACCAAAGTCTAAACAATTTGACACTATCTTGGTGATAATTGATAAATTCTCAATGTATGGCCACTTCTTGCCAATTGCACATCCATACATAGCAGCATATGTAGCTAAAGTATTCATGGACAATGTGTATAGACTTCATGGCATGCCCCAAATCATAGTATCTGATAGAGATAGGGTTTTCACAAGCAACCTATGGCAAGAACTTTTTAAGCTATCTGAGACAACACTTAATATAAGTTCAAGTTATCACCCTCAGACAGATGGGGAAACAGAGAGACTCAATCAATGTTTGGAAACTTACCTCAGATGCATGAGTCAAGCTTGTCCTCATAAATGGGCTCCATAGTTAGCATTGGCTGAATTTGGTATAACACTATATACCACTTAGCACTTGGCAAGTCACCATTTGAAGTGCTATATGGGTATCCACCAAAGCATTTTGGAATCACAATAGGATCACAGTGTCAAGTTGCTGAGTTGAACAAGTGGCTGCAAAACAGAACTGAAATCCATAGGATTGTGTAGCATAATCTGGAGAGAGCACAAAACAGAATGAAAATGCAAGCAGACAAGAACAAAAGTGAGAGAAGCTTTGAAGTGGGTGATTGGGTCTATCTCAAATTACAACCATATGTGCAACTGTCAGTAGCGAGAAGATCAAACCAAAAACTCAGATACAAGTACTTTGGGCCATATTTTATTCTACAGAAAGTCGGAGAGGTGGCATATAAGCTCTAGTTGCCTCCAACAAGCCAGATTCATCCGATCATCCATGTGTCACAACTGAAGAAAGCCTGCCACCATCTACGGAGGTAAGTGTTGATGCTGATCTGTCTTGCATATCTACTTCATCACAACTAGTTCCAGTTCAACTGCTCGAATCAAAATGGTGCAAGGTAGAAAATTGGGTAGTTCCAAGAGTGCAGGTCCAGTGGTCCAACTTACCAGCTTCCTGGCACACATGGGAGAATCTACATGCTTTGCAAGTCCAGTTCCCCGGATGCACATACCATAGTGGTGGCTAAGCGAGTTTCAGCATCAACTCGAGGACAAGTTAATTCTTAAGGAGGAGGGAATGTCATGGGCTGCATCACTATGGGCCTAAGGCCGTGTAATAGAATAGCGTTAGGCCTGCGTGCAGACTCTGGGCAACCAACCCATGTATCTGGAACTTGTGCCGAGATTGCAAAGGGAGAAGAAACATACAACTAAAACCTTAAACACCATTCCTCTCTTGTCTACCTCCTGCTCAAGGCGGCACCACCATTCTTCCCTCTGCTGTGCATGATGCCGGCGATCTTCTTCTCACTACAGGAGCAAGACAAGTACTCGCCGATGTCGCAATACTCCACCGCCGTGCCACCACCACCGTGCTTGGCCGTCGCTGCATGGTTGTTCTGGCGGCAGGTCTCGCAGAAGTGGGCAGCGGCGTTGACGGGTGGCTTCTAGGAGGGGTCGAAGCCCTACAACAGAGGAGGCGAATGGGGATCATCGTCGCCAAGGAGATTGAAGTTGTCATCACCGAGGAGACTGAAGTTGTCATCATCGAGGAGGCTGGAATAGTCGTCGTCGAGGAGACCCAAGTAGATGTCGTCGCAGGTGTTGGACATGGATGGCTATTGGCGGCTATTAGCATGCCAAGTTGTGAACCGCAAGCGTATGGATCAATTTTAGCTCTTCCCTCAAAGTATTCCCCCAAGGTTTATCAATCCGTGGAACTTATAGCACAAGATCTATTTCAACTAGCATTGTTAGTATTAACTTGGTGTTTATGAGAGATTCAGATCCAATCTACTAAGCATGTACAGACAAATAATAGATAGAGCAAGGGTAACCAATCTAGAGTAACCTAGACTATGCATATGTTGTAATTCTAAGCATGGATAGCAAAGCAACACATATATGATCTTAGTAAAAAGCATCTTTAAATCTACAGGTCCGGATCCCGAAACCCCCCACCTTACACAAGAAAGATTCTGTCACGATCACCTATATCAGCACAAGCAGGTTAAGGGCATGATCATAAGAACATGTCATACTCATCGGTAGATCAGGCATGCAAATCTGGTCACAATGACCACAAGAACACCCTAAGCAATCTATCATCGATTCATAGATTGAAAAGCAACCAAACCCGATAAAGTATAAAACCATCAAAGGAGATACTTAGATCGCTAAGAACACGAATAAATCTATTACTTCATCATGAATTATTGTACATCACAAGATCACCACCGGGATTCTACCTTGATCTTAATGACTCCTAGCTCCAGAACTCCAGCGCGATCTTCCTCGCAGGGTGATCACGCCGGTAGAGGTTTGCCTACGCTAGCCCCTGACAACTGCACGGCCCTCGACTCTCCGGAGAGGTGTCCCTCAAGCTCCTTCTGCATCTCTACTGCTTCATATCAAGTACGTCATCTTCGATATGGGGCTCGGTGGATTTTTTGGGGTATTTATAGTCCAAAGAGCGCATGGCAAAAATTGGAAGACGAGGGGGCAAAGGTGTGGTGGAACACCTTGGATTAACTTAGCTAAAGCACAATTAAGTTGCCTAACACGCGATCATATGCTTTAATGAAGTTAACGCGACGATCCGTCGAATTTCATCCTATAAAACCACTATACAGGACTGAGTTAGCATGGCTCACCCGAAGGTGAGTGGTTCCAGAGAATACAACAGATCATCCACTTAAACAAGTACATTAAGTTCTTTCAACACTGGTTTGGAAATACCAAAGTTTTACAGAGTTCAAGCAGCGGAAAAAGATAAAATAGAACTACGGAAGCTAGCGCCGGGTCGGATGTCCCTGATGAGGCCGATCAGGACATCAATGATCCCTCTCCTCGCCGTCCGAGGAGGGATCCCACTCGACCGTCCATCCAAGCGGGAGCTGGGGAGGCCAAGTACCACAAGTAGCAAACTCGGAAGCTTCAACTTCACATGAAAGAGATGCCAAAAGCAAGGCTGAGCTACTAAGCTCAACAAGACTTAACCGACCGGTGGGGAACTACTCCACCAACTTCTAGACATGCACGGCTCTTTGGCTGAGGGGTTTGTTTTGCCAAAAGCAACTACAATAGGTCCTTACTTTCAATATTTTAGCTCCGGTTCTAAGTTTATTAACCAGTCTACATTAGCAGCTTATGCTAAACAAACATCATTCCAAACAATATATATATATAGAACAAGCATCAAGTTCATATCGTCATCATGTTCCATCTTTACTCAGTGTAGCATAGCGATCAAGCAGTCTCAAACTGTGAGAGGCAGACAAATCGATTCGAGTTTCTTAACCATGCATGGCGGACCTAATCTCACGACATCCGCGCACCACGAAGGGGTCGCTTCCTGTGTCGGTCGTCCCCATCAATTCCCAGGCACGTGTCAGGTCCAAACTTCCCTTGGCATGCAATGCTCCACAGTCCCGACCTCTTGTCGTACTGTGACCGCACTTGCACTCACATGATGCACCATGGGAACCTCATTTCAGGGACAGCAAGGGTATAAGCCACACCCTAGTTCAATCAGGTACTAGGCTTCCCCATCCCATACTAGGTATGAGATTAGTACTTTCAAACACTTGATCACGAACACCAACACATCTCGACCTTAAGCAATTTCATATAGACAGACGGGGCGATCCACCGACCACCAAAAGAGTTCACAAGGCCCCTGCCCCGTCCACCGTCCTTACAGTTGTAACCAGAAAGACAACAACAACTCCTATAACTCGCGAGTGACAGGAAATCACTCGACTTTTACCGAGTCCTGTTAAGCATTGCAACTACTCGGACTCATCATACTAGTGTTCAGATCAAGGGAAACTGAGTCATGCATATATGGTTTCAAGCAACTCCTATAACGTAAATGCACATACATACAAATGAAGGCATGCGCAAGTTTAGAAAGATTGGGTTATGCTCCGGGGCTTGCCTTCGAGTGGGGTGGAAGCAAACTGATCTTCGGCGCTCTCGGCTTCAGCTCCTACGGTCAGCGGCTCAGCTACCACTCCGTCTTTTGGCACCGGGTGTAGCTCGTAGGTGCCGTCGGCGAGGTTTAGTTCTACACAAATGCAAATGCAGGGGTTAACACTTAGACGGTTATTTCAACAATGCTTGCAAGTTTTAGCCCAGGAACTGTAGCAAAACTACAGGAAGGGTGTGAAATCCTAAGCTTCTGTGGATAGAGAACAAGGTAAAAAGAGTCGGATCGGGAAAAACTTATGATCTGACCCTCAGACCTAAAGAATAACTGTACCGGGATCCTCAGACTTAACACAAAGAAGTCCCCAAATTTTACACAGATACCCTTGGTTGAAAGAAAAGGATACAGCTGAGCCCTCGGGAGAGGCGGACAAGGGTCGGCGAAACAGATAGGGGTCGGGCAGAATGGAGAAAGGGGTCGGGCGATACGGAAAAAGGGTCGGGCGAAACGGACAGGGGTCAGAAGCTTACCTCTGGGCCTACTGGTGAAGTCTTGGGGTCGGGAAGGAACAGGCTCAGGCGGAGCGATGAAAGGTGCTAAGGCTTGGGCGGCGGCGAGGTCTGGGGTGCTCCGGCGGTGGCGGTGCTTCTTGGTGACAACAAGTAAGCTCTAGCACAGCGCGGAGGAACAAGCGGCTGGTGGGTTGGGAAAGGCGGGTGTTGAGCGGAGAGGGGGAGTTTCCTCGAGAGCTTATGCAGCCGTGCTTGAGCATGAAACAGAGGACGGTGCGGCATGGCAACGATGGCGAAGGGAACTCCGGTAGAGGATTTGGTACTCCCTTTTATAGCTGCGCGGAAGAGAAGGAGTTCAGGCAGCGCGAGGATCAGGTCGAAGAGGATGGAGTGCTCTGCCGTGGCGGCGATTGGTCGACGCCTCCATTGGCCGACGAAGTGGAGCTTCGGGGATAGGGTCTTTGGTCATTGGGCATTGGAGACAGAGCTTGTGCAGGCGCGGTTTTGCCGGAAGGAAGGATTGGCGAGGGCGAGCGCGGGTCTGGTCGTGTCAAGCGGTGGATTAGGGGCGGCGGCTCGGCTAGCGTGTGGCAGGAAGGAAGAAAGGGGGCACTGCAGGCGAGGGCGTTGTAGGCGAGGTGACCGAGCGAGCGGCGACGCTAGCAGGTGCAGACCAGCGGCTTTGCCGGGGCACGCTACTGGTGAGGTGAAAAAAAAGGAGCTGTCTCTACCAGATCCGTGGTTGGCGAGGGCGGTATCGTCGCGGGGCGCGCGCGTGGGCAGCGCGACTGAGGGGCGACAGAAAAGCTGGAAGGCATTGGGACGCGCGGTCGGGTATCCGGGTGAGGAGATGTGCGCGGGAGGCCAGGCGGACTGGCGTGGCAGCGGCCAATCCTTGGTCGCAGCGGCGACAGGGCGCCTGGCGCGACCGGTGAGGTTGCGGGCGAGACGAGACAAGGTGGAAAGGGCCGCAGGGTGCTTCCGCGTGCGATTGGGAAGGAGGCGTGCTGATCCATCTTGTCGCGGCCGGCGACTGGGCGAGGCGGTGCTCATCGGGGAGGTTGAGCCACGCGGCGGAGAGGCTTTGAAGCAGGGCGCACGATTGCTCTGGCGCGCTTGGCCCGATAGATCCGGGGAATCCTTTCTCTGGGTCCAACTTCCAGTCTCTGGTTCTCCCAAAGTTGGGAAGACACTGGTTTCGAGACTTAGAGAAAAGCTACTGTTTGTTGGGTTTCAGGGGTCGAGGCTGATTAAAACTGCAGATTTGGGAACTTGTCTCAAGATTAAGCTCGGCTGATTAAACCTAAGTCGTTATAGAAGGAAACCCCTAGGCTTATCGACCTAGGAGGGTCCAGGCCGATTGGCCTAGGCCTCCCTTTTGGCCCCTCGTATCCTACTTCATCCCCAAGTCTCTGTTGGTGCTTTGAAGTCTTATTTTCACTTGCACGTGGGCTTGGCACGTCAGCTGCTTCGGGATGAGATTGATCTTCAATGTGTTTCCAAATCTCCGCTTGATTTTCTTTGTTTCCTCTTTGATCCCAAAGTGATCCTTACCATATCTTCACAAACTTATCCCTTAAGTCATTTCGGAGGATTGCTTGCCAAAAATGGGCGTCGGAAGGCACTAGAAGACCCTAGTCCGATCGGCCTGGGCTCCTCTGGGCCGATCGGCCTAGACCCTTCCTAAGCCCATTGGCCTCTATTTTCGTCTGATTCGATGCTCATTCAGTGCTTCATCCGAAAATACACTTTTAGGTCCAATTCCCTGCAAAAATAGAACATACTCCAAAATATGTTGCACATGTGAAAATGACCGGTTTATTAGGTGTAATAAATAGTTTAGGTATTAAATTTAGGTCATTATTAAAGATAAACATGGGTAAAGTGTGTCAACAGCGAGCGTCAACAATTCCCCCATGCTTAAACATTGCTCATCCTCGAGTAAGTCTTCAATAGAAACAACGTTGCCTTTCGGTGTTCAATCATGCACTTGATCACACACAAGAAAACATAACGCTCTCATAGGATTTTTCAATTAATATTCAAGTTGCAACCAGCCTTCTCTAATATGGAGGGTAGAAATCATTTAAGAACATCCCATAATAAATTTATTCTTTTGATCTCAATTTTAAATAGACCTCAGCAGATTTTGAATAAAAACTTTTTCAAAAAGAAACTAAACCGAGATCAACAATTTAAACTTCATTGCAATTGCTCATGTTCTCTTAGGTCATCAAGTCTCTCAATCCTATGCTAGAACTTTTCCAATTTGTCATCACTCAAAAATATGTGTAAGGCTTTATCTGGATCTTTAGGAAGGTTAGTCCTAGCAAAAATATTATAATCAGGATAGTATCAAAACAAGAAAGACTTTTGATGAATCTTATTGAGACTTGTCAAAAAGGTCATGGAAAATAATTGTTTATTGAGAGGGAGAGAACGAACACACACATTTAGATAGTGGACATGTGCAAGAGCAAAGAGTAATCATGAGGCACAAGTGAAAGTCTACGTAATCAGATTGCACATGGTTGGAATAATGTGTATGGAGTAATCCTTAATCTTGAAAGCACTTGGGATCTCTATGAAGCTCAAAGAATTTAGAAGAATTTTCTGTCATTTCTTCTTTCCTCATTTTTTCTTTCTTTTTCCTTTTTCCTTTCTTTCTTTATTTTTCTTTTTCTCCTCAGAACTCTTTGCAACATATTACTTACTCAGCTGTAGTTAGAGATAATGTGATGACTCTCCCCCCATGCTTAGAAGATGCTCGTCCTCAAGCATGAAAAGGAAGAAAGATAAACTGCTAATGTAAGTACCAAAATCTTCGATCTTATGAAAAAAATTATCTTATTCCATTAGAGGGGCTTCCACGCAAAATTTCAAGGGCAACAGAGGGGGGGGGGACACCCCAGGCCGATCGGCTTGAGGGTGGCCAGGCCGATCGGCCTGGCCCCTTCTTGCCTCTATTTCCTCCGCTTTTTATTCCACACACTGGTGGTTGCCTCCAAGTCTCGATTTTCATGAAAAGGCACTAAATAATCTTCCGAAACTCGTCAAAATATTTTCCATACTAAAATTTCATTATGGTTAAGGAGGTAGTCACAAAAATGATATATTTGGGTTTAGATTTGGATGCCTAGTGAGGTTTGTGAGATTTCTAGTGCAGAAATTCACAATGCATGGACAAAAATGCTAGCAATAAGAGGTTACACAAAAAGGAGTGACCAACTTCTAAGTCTCATACCACATAAGTAGATCCTGAATCAATTGACCCAAAAATAAATTTTGCAATCTATAGCTGATAAATATTTAGCTTTGGATGGGTAGAGCAATTTCAAAAAGTATCATTGACAAGGTCAGCATAAGTTGTAACAAAAAATAAGAGAGCCTTTGATCCATTTAAAAGAGAGAGCAATAAATAAATATATGGGTCCAAATTATCATGACCTCCACAAAAAGATAAGCCGGTATTTATGTCAATTTCAGCTCGTGTTAGAGAGAGCATTAGTTCAATGGTGCAATAACCAAGTACAAAAATTAAACAAAGCGGCAACGATCATCGTCTTCCAACATGATAAGAACTTAAACCATCACAATTAATCACATATCATTATGTTCAGGTGATGCATATTTTATTTAAGCATGGCATGGTGAAACACACGAACTAAAAATAAAGAGATAATAAAGCAAAAAAGTAAATAGAAAATCTTTTGCACACCCAACACACATATTGAAATAAATAAAAAGGAAAAAAAAGAAAGCTCAAACCACATGTGTGCATTTTTATTTGTCGCCTTTAGTCTCCAATCCAGGTCACCTTGCGGTGGGTCATAATGTGGCTCTCCCTGCGACGCGTCTCCTTGTTGTTGGTACTCGTGATACCCCTACTCGTAGTGCTCCTGCGCTCCACCTTGATACTGATCTAGAGGCACAATCCCCATCATGTCGAACTGATATTCGATGGTCATGTTGCTGTCCTCAATTCTAATCAGCGGCTTGTGTCACAGTACTTGCATCTTGTAAATTTCTTTGTACATATGAGCTTATGATGCGCGCACTTCTCTGTGGCTGTGGCAGGTGGCTGAACTGAGCAGATAATGGTGCATATGGTGGGGGTCCCTGAAAAAGAGGTGGCATGTAACCATGGAAAGCATATGGTGTTGGTGGAGGAGGTTGCGTCTGCTGCTGAAATTTTGGTCGTACTTATACGCTGGTTGCTGGAGATGTGGTGAATATGGGCCTTCTGCCCACGCTTCTACCGGCACCTCCGGTCACTGTTCTTGCTACCATCCTTCATGGACTCCCTCGTAACTTGGTGCATTCTGAAACTCCGTCTGCCATTAGCTTGAGCTAGGTGGTGGAATTGGTATTTCTGGAGCTGCCTGTGATGATGAGCCTTCTTCTATTCTTTGTCCTCTCTTATCTTTCTTTGCTGGAAATAAAATTCCTTCTTCCCGCCAATTAGTCTTGCCTACATAATAGATTCCCAGTCTTCGTTCGGGCAACTTGGAATTAGTGACCCCAAATGTATATCCTTTCTCCCCATCACCACCAATTAAGTGTGCATTTTTCATAGTCCTGGCATCAATGCTTTCTCCTTTAATGAACCAATCAAGGTCCCTTTCAATATCTTGATTCAAAAATGATGCGATCATAGTCTGGTAGCAACCTGAACCAACAGTTCCGGTCCCTGATGTAGCTTCAGCAAGCCATCTGTTTATCATCACCAAGGAGGGGTCAGTTACTTTCTTTCCCACTACCGCACAATAAAGCCAGTTCATCTCGGAGTCAGTAATTTTGGTCTCCTTGATTCTTCCCGAGACATGATGGCTCATCCAAAAATGAAATCTTGCACTATTTGATTGCAAATATTTTTCTGTTGCCTATTTTCTTCCTTTGTAATTTTCTTCCAGAATTCCTTTAAGTCTTCTTCTTTCACTTCTCCATATATTGGGACTTTGGATTGAAACCCAAGAGTGTTGTGATTGCTCCATATGTAATAATCTTTACTTCGTCCTTTATTCTAAAGGATAGGCATGGAATTTCTTCATTTGTCTCCTCGCTCCATTGCATGATCTTTTTCATGGTCATGAACATCTCCACGGCCACATCCTTGTATACACTGATGGGGCCATTAAGAGAGAATTGCATCGACGCAATATTTCTCAGGAGCTTGTAAATATCATTATGAAATCCAATATCCTGAAGAAAGTCATTGTTGAAGTCATGGTTGGCAACAATTCTCCCTTCAATATTTTTCAGTTGCTCTTCCTCCTTGCTTTTTATCATGAAGCCGTATGCCGACTTATTTTTGGTGAAGCCCCCACGAGAGCGAGTTGCTCTCCTTGAAGTGTCCGGCGTGGCTTTGGGAATTCAACACAATACATTGAACCGCATGGGGGAGCTTCATATGTTCATCCCACCAAGCAACATACAATCATTGTGTGGTGTGCCATGTCAACGTCCATGCCTCATGGTGACTCAAAGACTGAGTGCTGCTGCGGAGCACTTGATGTAGATGATGCTTCGGCCGATGAGCGAGACTTCCGGAGCTGCCATCAGGGGTCACACGAGTCCCTCCGGGACTACATCCGGCGTTTCTCCAGGAAGCGCACCGAGCTCTCTAACGTCGCGGACGCCGACGTCAAAGGAGCTTTCCTGGCAGGAACTTCCTGCCGGCCCCTTGTCCACGAGCTGGGACACAGAGGCCGTCGAAGCAATCTTTGATTGTTCCAAAGGCAAGGCGAAATGGGAGGAGGATGCCGATGAAGGCACCTCCAACCGCCAGCAAAAGAAGAAGAACAAGCAGCGGCGCGAGGCTCCCCTCGTTGCCATTGCTGAGCGCAAACAGGGACAGCCGCCCCCTGAGGGCACCCCCGGCTTCTTCGACAAGCTGCTCGAGGGACCGTGCCCGAACCACGAGTTCCCCGCTAAGCACGCCTACAAAGGCTGCAACCTCATGAAGAGGTATTTTGTAGTCAACCCAGTGAAGGGCGACCTGAGATAAAAGCCCGAGGAGGAAAAGAAGGACGGTGAGGAGAAGGAAGACGGCTTTCCCAAGGTGGACGGCTGCTTCATGATCTTCGGCGGGCTGGCGGCTTACGACTCCAAGCGCCGTCGGAAGCTGGAGCGCCGCGAGGTCTACGCGGCCAAGCCCGCCACACCGGCCTTCCTCGACTGGTCGGGACCCGCCATCACTTTCGACTGGTTCGACCACCCGGGGCGCGTCCTGCAGCCAGGACGCTACCCGCTCGTCATCGACCCCATCGTCGGCACGACGTGCCTCACCAAGGTGCTCATGGACAGAGGCAGCGGCCTCAACATCCTCTACGCCGAGACTCTTGACGCCATGGGGATCGACCGCTCCCGCCTCCGCCCCAGCAAGGAGCCATTCCACGGCATCATGCCGGGGAAGTGGGCGATGCCTCTCGGGCAGATCGATCTGCCCGTCACTTTCGGGACTCCTTCCAACTACAAGAAGGAGATCCTCACCTTCGAGGTGGTGGGTTTCGGTGGAACCTACCACGCCATCTTGGGTCGGCCATGCTACGCCAAGTTCATGGCCATCCCCAACTACACCTACCTCAAGCTCAAGCTGCCGGGGCCCAATGGGGTCATCACCATCGGCACGTCTTTCCAAAAGGCGTACGAGTGCGATGTAGAGTGCTGAGAGTATGTCGCAGCCATCACCTGCACAAAGGACCCCACGGTCCAGCTCGCGCAGAGTGCCGAGGACCCGCCCGACTCCAAGCAGTCCAACACCTCCTTCGAAGCCACCGAAGGCGTCAAGGAGGTCCCCCTCGACCCCAGCAATTCCGACGGCAAGACCATACGGATAGGCGCTTCCCTATCTCCCAAATAGGAAAGCGCGCTTGTCGACTTCCTCCGCGCGAACAGCGACGTTTTCGCATGGAAACCCTCGGACATGCCCGGCATCCCGAGGAAAGTCGTCGAGCACTCCTTGAACATCAAGGCCGGCTCCAAATTGGTGGAGCAAGGCTGGCGACGCTTCGACAAGGAGAGGCGCATGGCCATCGCCGAGGAGCTTCAGAAGCTTTTGGCGGCCGGATTCAGCAAGGAAGTGTACCACCCTGAGTGGCTAGCTAATCCTGTTCTTGTACGAAAAAAGAATGGGAAATGGAGGATGTGTGTTGATTATACCGGTCTCAACAAGATGTGTCCAAAGGATCCGTTTCCTTTGCCACGTATAGATCAGATAGTCGACTCGACCGCAGGGTGCAAAACCCTTAGCTTCCTTGACGCGTATTCCGGCTACCATCAAATCACGATGAAAGAGTCTGACCAGCTCGCGACCTCTTTCATCACCCCTTTCAGCCCCTATTGCTATGTAAGAGGCCATTCGGCCTAAAAAACGTGGGGGCTATGTTCTAGCGATGCATGCTTAAGTGTTTCGAGGACCTCATCGGGCGAACCATTGAGGCTTACGTCGATGACATCGTAGTCAAGTCCAGGAGGGGCGACCAGCTCATCCCCGACCTTGAACTATCCTTCGAAAGGCTAAGAGACAAGTGCATCAAACTCAACCCTGAAAAGTGCGTTTTCGGGGTTCTGAGAGGCATGCTGCTGGCTTTCATTGTCTCCGTGCGCGGCATCGAAGCCAACCTAGAGAAAATAGCGGCCATCAGCGACATGGGACCGATTCGAAACATAAAGGGAGTCCAGCGCGTCATGGGATGCCTGGCGGCCCTGAGCCGCTTCATCTCGCGCCTCGGCGAATGGGGGCTCCCTCTCTACCGACTCCTGAAGAAGACCGACCGCTTTGTGTGGACCGCCGAGGCCCAGGAGGCGATTGACCGCCTCAAGAACCTCCTGACGAAGGCCCCGATCCTGGTCCCGCCAACCGATGGGGAGCCACTCCTGCTCTACATCGCGCTGACCACCCAGGTGGTTAGCGCGGCTCTGGTGGTTGAGCGAGAAGAGGAGGGACACACCCTCAAGGTGCAGCACCTGGTGTACTTCGTCAGCGAGGTCTTATCCGAGTCCAAGGTGCGCTACCCGCAGATCCAGAAGCTCATCTACGCCATCCTCATCACGAAGAGGAAGCTGCGCCACTACTTCACCTCCCATCCCATGACGGTCGTCTCATCATTTCCTCTCAGTGAAGTGATCGAGCTCATGGACCAAGGCATCACCTACGCCACAGGACGGATCACGAAGTGGGCGCTCGAGCTCATGGACCAGGGCATCACCTACGCCCCCCGTACAGCCATCAAGTCCCAAGTGCTCGCCGACTTTGTTGCAGAGTGGATAAAGATCCAGACGCCATCGGTGCCGGAGAAGCAGGAGTACTGAACAATGTACTTTGACGGGTTGTCAATGAAGGCTCGCGCTGGAGCGGGTCTGATCTTCGTCTCTCCTCTCGGTGTGCGCATGAGGTACATGATTCGCCTCCATTTTCCTGCATCTAACAATGTCGCTGAGTACGAGGCCCTCCTCAACGGGATTCGCATCGCCATCGAGCTGGGCATCCGGTGGCTGGACATCCTAGGCGACTCTCAGCTAGTCGTCGAACAAGTCATAAAGGAGTGGAGCTGCCACGACCCCAAGATGGCGGCGTACTACAACGAAGTCCGCATGCTCAAAGACAAGATTGATGGACTAGAGCTCAACCACGTCGCAAGGTGTTTTAACGAGGCAGCTGATGAACTAGCGAAGGCGGCATCCGGTCGAAAGCCCGTTCCCGACGGCGTCTTCGTCAGCGACCA
This sequence comes from Setaria italica, assembly GCF_000263155.2. NCBI lineage: Eukaryota > Viridiplantae > Streptophyta > Magnoliopsida > Poales > Poaceae > Setaria > Setaria italica. Next base: position 25,625,058 of record NC_028450.1, on the reverse strand, counting down.
ATACAAGCCCTCGATCCGTTACAAGGAGTCGGGAAGGGTCGGCGACGCGCCACCTGCCCCGGACTCGGACGCCGACCCTGAAAAGGTCGGCGACTCTCCATCTGGCCTGGACCCGAAGGCCGATCCCTCCGACCCCGATGTCAATGAGATCGATGCAAACCCGGCAGAGGGGCCCGACCCCCCCCCCCCACCTGACTGGAGAGCCCCGTACCTCGACTACCTCATCCGCGAGATGCTCCCGACGAACAAGACAGAGGCACGCAGGATTGCACGTCGCGCCAAATCATTCGTCATCATCGACCAGGAGCTCTACAATCAGAGCCACACCGGCATCCTCCAGCGCTGCATCCCGATCGAGCAAGGAAAGGCGTTGATTCAGGACATCCACGCCGGGGCCTGCGGCCACCACGCCGCGCCAAGAACCCTCATTGGGAACGCCTTCCAACAGGGCTTCTATTGGCCGACGGCAGTAGCCGACGCCACCCACGTGGTGCGCACCTGCAAGGGTGCCAATTCTTCGTGCGCCAAACCCATCTGCCCGCACAGGTGCTCCAGACCATCCCCATCACGTGGCCGTTCGCGGTCTGGGGTCTGGACATCGTCGGACCCTTCAGGAAGGTGCCCAGGGGCTTCACCCACTTGCGTGTCAATGTCGACAAGTTCTCAAAGTGGATCAAGGCGCGACTCGTCGCGCAGATCAAATCTGAGCAGGCGGTACAATTCTTCACCGACATCATCCATCGCTTCGGAGTACCCAAATCCATCATCACGAACAACCGCACGCAGTTCACTGGGAACAAGTTCCTCAAGTTCTGCGATGACCACCACATCCGAGTGGACTGGTCAGCCGTGGCGCATCCCCGCACAAACGGGCAGGTTGAACGGGCCAACGGCATGATACTCCAAGGTCTCAAGCCAAGGATTTTCGACCGCCTCAAAAAGTTGGGCGGCCGATGGGTCGCGGAGCTCCCCGCGGTCCTATGGAGTCTTAGGACAACCCCCAGTAGGGCAACCAGCTTCACCCTGTTCTTCATGGTCTACGGGTCTGAGGCAATCCTCCCCACTGACCTGGAGTATGGGTCGCCGAGGGTCAAGGCGTACGATGAACAAGGGAACCAGGCATCGCTCGAGGACGTGAAGGAGTTATGCGAGTTTTCCATTTGATCTATGTCCTGGTTTCGTGCCCTTGCTGCAATGGTAGTGTAACGACATACTCCTACCGGTCGGTTTCCGCCATCGGAGTTACGTGATACACGTAAATCCAGTTGCAGTGAGCAAAGATCAATATGATTGGTCGAATCGAAATCCAGGGTCATATGCCAGACGCATTAGATGTGCAATAGTAGATGAGATCTACTGCCGGGGTCGGGATTTTTGCCGTATGCGTATGCTTCAGTAAAACAGCCGTAACTTTTCGGTACGATCTCGGATCGAGGCGAATTGTATATGAAAATTGATCTACAGAAAAAGTTACACCTGATTACGACTGACGTTGTCAGTTTTGGCGAAATTAGATTTCCCAAATTTGGCCTCTAAGATGGAGTTTCGGGCCTCTGAAGTTTGGAACGTTAGAACGCCTAACTCTGTTTTGCAGGATGTATGTATCTTGTGATCAGTATGGCCCTCCTTGTGTATGTGATGCATGTGTGTAACTCATTCGTGACCTGCGTGTCGCGCGTACGGCAACACGGCAGGAGCCATATGTGTTGTCACTTTATTGTATTTAATGGTCTGCGTACCAATTTGTGATGATCCAAGCAACTATGTAATCTTCATTACTAGATTCTTTACTAGCTATTAGGCGTAATAGCATGTTCTAGTTCTTGGAGGACTCATCACCAGGAGGATGGCGCACATGGAACATGGAGATGGAGATCACCATGGTGAACAGGTTCTATGGAGATGGAGATCACCATATGAAAACGGGCCATACTGTGTCACAACTGTGTGAATGCTATTCTGTTTATGTTTTACTTTCTGCATGCTATGATGTTAGAAGTAGAACGATCCCTCACAAAGTTTAAGTTAGTATGCCCTCCCAACTAAAACTTGCACCGTCCCATATCTTGTACAATTAGTGGTGGGTCTATGAAATTAGGGTGCCACTAGTTTTCCTTGACTAGACGGGTTTGTGTCGGACACTTACACGCATAAGGGTTGGTTTGCTTAACAAGGTTATCTTAACGGTTAAGGACCTTGGGGCATAAAGGTTGGGCGCCGAGACATAGAGATGTCACCCAACAACAGGAGTCATATGTGATATGATTAGCAAAAGTTGCTTACCGATCTACCTTGTTTGCTAGCGGTGATGCTAAAGCTCACTAGTGGACTTGTTAGTTGTGGATCCTGAATCACTAAGTTTCAATAGAGGGATATTGATTTTAGTGGGAGTAGATTCTGTTAAAATAGTTTAATGTGATTTGCTCTATCATGGATACGTTTGTCTTAGTGTATTTTGCATTACTTTGTTGTAGATTAAATGGCACCTAGCAGCACTACACCGTTTGCTTTGCGTTCGGTCCTTGAGAAGGACAAGTTGAATGGAACAAATTACTCGGATTGGATCCGTAACCTGAGAATTGTTCTCAGGGCTGAGAAAAAGGAAGATGTTCTAGACAACCCACTACCAGAAGAACCTGCTGATGATGCACCCGCTGCTGCTAAGAATGCTTACAAGAAAGCATGTGATGCTAACCTCGAAGTAAGCTGCCTTATGCTTGCTTGCATGGAACCCGAGCTACAGATGCAGTTCGAAACAAACCATGAGGCGCACGATATGATCGTGGCGCTTAGAGACATGTTCCAAACACAGGCCAGGACTGAAAGGTTCAATGTGTCTAAGGCCTTTGTTGAGAGCAAGCTAGCAGAAGGCGCAGCAGTAGGACCACACGTAATCAAGATGGTTGGTTACACTCAACGGTTGGAGAAGCTAGGCTTCCCACTGGGCCAAGAGTTGGCCACTGATTTCATTCTTTCGTCTCTTCCGCCTAGCTATGGGAACTTCATCTCGAACTACCATATGCATGGGACGGAGAAGGGTTTGAATGAGCTGTGTGGCATGCTTAAAACAGCAGAGGCTGACATCAAGAAAAGCGCTAGTACCAGCCATGTGATGGCTATACAGAACAAGCCTAGCTTTAAGAAGAAGGGAAATTCTTGGAAGAAGAACGGCAAGGCTGGAACGTCCAAGCCAAACCCAACGCCCAAGGTTAAAGATGGCCCTGGACCTGCTCCAGACAAAGAGTGCTTTTACTGTCATGAACTTGGTCACTGGAAGAGAAACTGCAAGCAGTACCTAGCTTCCTTGAAGAATGGCGGAAGTAAGAGTACTTCTACCTCAGGTACGCTTGTTGTTAATGTTATAGACAACATTTTTCTCGCTGATACAATTATTAATTCTTGGGTATTTGATACCGGATCGGTTGCTCATATTTGCAATTCGATGCAGGGAATGATAAGAAGTAGAAGCGTGGAAACAGGAGAAGTTGATTTCCGCGTGGGCAATAATGCAAGAGTTGCTGCGTTGACCATCAGGACGATGCAACTCCACCTCCCGTCAGGATTTATTATGGAGTTGAATAATTGTTATTTCGTTCCTAGTTTAAGTCGAAACATTTTGTCTCCTTCATGCTTGATGAAGGATGGTTATTCATTTGCGAGTGAAAACAATGGTTGTGTGATCTCTAAGAATAATATGTTTATGGCTTTTGCACCCATTGTGAATGGATTATTTTTTTTAAATCTTGATGGTTCACCTGTCTGTAATGTAAGTGGTTCCAGAGAATACAATAGGTCCACCATTAGATTAACAAGTTGTTACACACTTGGTTGTAAATCAGAGTTTAACAAGTTCTGAAGAACACAAACAGAACATAACAACAAGCGGAAGCTACTCGTCGGTGTCGGACGTCCCTGGTGAGGCCAACCAGGACATCAATGATCCCATTCCCCGCCGTCCGAGGAAGGATCCCACTCGACCGTCCAACCCGGAGGGAGCTAGGGCGGCCAAGTGCCAGCAGCAAGCTTGGAAGCTGCACCTTCACCTGAAAAGAGAAGCCACAACAAGGCTGAGCTTCTAAGCTCAACAAGACTTAACCGACGGGTGGGAAAAACTACTCCACCACTTCTAGACATGCAAGGCTCTCTGGCTGAGGGGGGTTTGTTTGCCAAAAGCGACTACATTAGGTCCTTGCTTTCAAGTTTTAGCTTAAATTCTAAGTTCATTAACCAGTCTACATTTGCATCTTACTCTAAGCAAACATAGATCCCACTTTATGTATATAAGCTCAACATCAAGACCATATCATCATCAGACTCTTTCATTACTCTGTGTGACATTATGATCAAGCAGTCTCAAACTGTGAGAGGCAGACGAATCGATTCGAGTTCTTTAACCATGCATGGTGAACCTAACCTCACGACATCCGTGCACCACCGAGGGTCGCTTCCTGTGTTGGCCTTCCCCATCAATTCCCTAACCTGTGTCGGGCCCACTTCCTTTGGTGCAAGGTTTCACAGACCAGGCCTCTGTCATTCTGTGACCACACTTGCCACCACGTGCATGTGATGACCGACCCCAAATCTCTCAAGTTAAATCTTAATCTGAGTCCCTAATCCCCTGTCTCAGCTTTCCCGAGTTTAAGTGCTCAACCCCAGTCCCGGTCCCGACCCCTGAGATCCGACCCCTCTCCGCTGGTTCCCAGCTCTGACCCCTGCCGACCCCAAACCCATGCCGCTGGATCTCCTAAGCCTCCCAATAGAAGTCTCCGTTCAATCTGAACAGTGGACCAACCGAAACTGACCGGTGGACCCACCAAATCTTTTCCCCCGATCTCCTGGTGCAGACGCACTCGAGTGGCATGCCCGCTTCAGAGCTTCTCCGCCGCGTGGCTCGTTTCCTCCGACGCCCGCCGCTCCACCCCGTTGCCGGCCGCGACCGGATGGGTATCCGCGCCCCCTTCCCCAATCGCAGCGGAAGCCCCCTGCAACCCTTTCTGCAGCGTGAGAATGGGAAAGTATATTATGGAGACCAACTTGTTGTACCATCCGAACCCAATCTGAGGAAGCAAATTCTAGATGAAGCCCACCTCTCCAAATTCTCAATCCATCCTGGCAGCAATAAGATGTACCTTGATCTCCGTCAAACCTTCTGGTGGAGTGGAATGAAACCAGAAATTGCCCGGTATGTTTCAGAATGTGACACCTGCCAACGCGTCAAGGCCAGCCATCTAATGGTAGCAGGCACTCTGCAGCCCCTACCTATTCCCTCTTGGAAATGGGAAGACATCAGCATGGACTTCATTGTTGGACTACCCCTTATATTGCAGCGATATGATTCCATCTGGGTAATTGTGGACCGCCTGACCAAGTCTGCCCACTTCCTTCCTGTCCACACCACCTACACGGCCAAGAAGTATGCGGAGCTATATCTTCACCGTATTGTTTCCCTACACGGTGTGCCTAGGACGATCATCTCTGATCGAGGAGTTCAATTTGTGGCACGCTTATGGAAAAAGCTACAAGCATCCATGGGCACCAAGCTCATCCGTAGCTCAACCTATCATCCCCAAACCAATGGTCAAACCGAAAGAGTTAATCAGATCCTTGAGGACATGTTAAGAGCTTGTGTCATCCATTATGACAAAAATTGGGACAAGTGCTTGCCCTTGGCAGAGTTCTCCTACAACAATAGCTACCAAACTAGCTTGAAGATGGCACCGTTTGAAGCCTTATATGGCCGGAGATGTCGGACACCTTTGAATTGGTCACAAACTGGAGAAAGACAAACCTATGGCCCTGACTTGGTAGTAGAAGCAGAAGAACAAGTGAGGGTAATTCAAGCAAATCTCAAGGCCGCCCAATCTCGACAAAAGAGTTACTCCGACAGGAGAAGAAGACCCCTGCAATTCGATGTCGGTGATCATGTGTATCTTCGAGTCTCCCCGACCAAAGGAGTGCAACGGTTTGGAGTAAAGGGAAAATTGGTTCCCCGTTACATTGGCCCTTATGAGATTGTGGAAAATTGTGGACCCGTTGCTTATCGAATCCGACTCCCAGAACAGCTCTCGGCCATACATGATGTTTTCCATGTGTCTCAACTGAAGAAATGTGTCCAAGTCCCAACCGAGGTAGTAGAGCAAGGACAACTTCAGATCGAGCCCGACCTGACCTATACTGAGTACCCGGCCAAAGTTCTTGACCGAAAGGAGAGGCGCACCCGACGCCAAGTGGTAAAAATGTACAAGATCCTATGGAATAACCACACAGAGGATGAAGCAACATGGGAAACAAAAGAGTATTTGAACAAGCACTTCCAAGGCTTTCTTTCTCGTCAAGGAGGTAAGGACTGTGCACCCCCACTGGTTACTCTTACACCTGAATCTCGGGACGAGATTCCTTTTAAGGGGGGTAGGCTATGACGACCGACCCCAAATCTCTCGAGTTAAATCTTAATCTGAGTCCCTAATCCCCTGCCTCAGCTTTCCCGAGTTTAAGTGCTCAACCCCAGTCCCGGTCCTGACCCCTGAGATCCGACCCCTCTCTGCTGGTTCCCAGCTCCGACCCCTGCCGACCCCAAACCCATGCCACCGGATCTCCTAAGCCTCCCAACAGCAGTCTCCCTTCAATCTGAACAGTGGACCAACCGAAACTGACCGGTGGACCCACCAAATCTTTTCCCCCGATCTCTTGGTGCAGACACACTCGAGTGGCATGCCCGCTTTAGAGCTTCTCCGCCGCGTGGCTCGTTTCCTCCGACACCCGCCGCTTCGCCCCGTCACCGGCCGCGACCGGATGGGTATCCGCGCCCCCTTCCCCAATCGCAGCGGAAGCCCCCTGCAACCCTTTCTGCAGCGTCTCACAGCTCGTGCCCATCATCACCTCGCCAGACCCCTGGCCGCGAGGCCCGATGCCACCCGTCTTCTCCGCCGCCTCTCCACTGTCGCGCCACCCCAGACGCGCTACGCGACGATTCCTCCTCCGCCAACCCCGGCCACGGCCGCGAAAGCTCCTTTCCCGCCCTGCCAGATCTGCGCCCCGATAGAATGTTGCTTCGCGCTCGCCCGCGCAACCGCAACCCGCCTGTCTTCTATCCTGTGCGCCCTAGTTTCTAGCGCCGTTCCCCCGGTCACCTCCATCAGATCCGCCGCACGACAACGCCTGCCTCCGCCAAATCTCAACCACCGGCAAAACCGCGCCTGCGCCGCCCTGTCTCCAGTGCCCAATGGCCGAAGGCATCATCTCTGAAGTCCTGCTCCGCCGCCCAGCTGCTCAATCGCCGCCCCGGCAGCGCACTCCATCGCCTCTTTCCGGTCTTCGTGCTGCTCCAGCCCCCTCTCTCTCTCTCTCTTTCTTCCCGCGCAGCTATAAAAGGGAACGTCAGAGTCCCCGCCGGAGTCCCCTTCGCCATCGCTGCCCTCCCGCCTTGTTCCCCTGTTTCGTGCTCAAGAGCTATCACCCAAGTTCGTGAGGAACTCTCCTCTCTGCTCAACGCCCGCCCTTTCCAATCCACCTAGCCGCTTGCTCCTCTGCGCTGTGCTGAAGCTTGCTTGTGTCCACAAGAAGCACCACCACCGTCGGAGCACCGCCGGGCATCGCCGTTGCCCAGATCTTAGTGCTTCCATCCTTCCGCCCAATTCTGCTCCTTCCCGACCCCAAGTTTCACCTGCAAGCCGAAGGTAAGCTGCCGACCCCTTGTCTGCCTCATCCGACCCTGTCTGTCCGCCCGACCCTATCTGTTTCGCCGACCCTTTCTCCGCCTCGCCCGAGGGCTCGGCTGTATCTTTTTCCTTGACCCGAGGGTATATGTGTAAAAATCGGAGACTTCTCTGCGTTAAGCCTGAGGACCCCCCAGCACATCTACTCCTCTAGTCTAAGGGTCAGATCATAAGTTTCTTCCGTCCGACCCTTTTCCCTTGCTCTCCACCAACCCTGCGAACTTCCCCACCTTTTTCCGTAGCTTTGCTACTAGTCTCTGGGCTAAAACTTGCAATTGTTGCTGTTGAAATAATCATCGAAATGCTCACTCTTGCATTG
>NC_028450.1:25546699-25616260 GCF_000263155.2 Setaria italica | reverse complement strand
TTGCGCATGCCTTCTTCTTCATGTTTGTGCATTTACGTAATAGGAGTTGTTTGGAACCGTAGATGCATGACTTAGATCCCTTGATCTGAACACTAGCTGTTGGACCGAGTAGTTGCTATGCTTAATTAGGAAGCGGTAAAAGCCGAGTGATTTCCTGTCACTCGCGAGTTGTAGGAGTTGGTTGTTCTCCTTCTATTACAACTATTAGTGTTCAGATCAAAGGAACTATGTCATGCATCTAAGGTTGCAAACAACTCCTATACATAAATGCACAAACATGATAAGGAAGGCATGCGCAAGTTTAGAAATTTGGGGTTCATGCTCCAGGGCTTGCCTTCAAGCGGAGGGGAGGACAACTGGTCTTCAGCTGGGGTGGCTTCGTCTTCTGGAACTGGCAGCTCAGCTACAGCTCCGTCTTCTGGCACTGGGTGCAGCTCTTAAACGCCGTCAGCGAGGAGTAACTCTACACGAATGCAATGCAGGAGTTAGTGTTTAGATGGTTATTTCAACAACACTTGCAGTTTAAGCTCAGACACTTGTAGCAAGGTTACAGAAAAGGTGGGGAGGTTCACTGCAGTTGGTGGATATCAGGATAGAAGGGGTCGGATGGGAGAAGACTTGTGATCTGACCCTTAAACTTTAAGGGATACCTGTGTTCGGGGTCCTCAGACTTAACGCAGAGAAATCTCTATCTTTTACACAGATACCCTCGGGTCAAGGAAAAGGATACAGCCGAGCCCTCGGGCGAGGTGGAAAAGGGTCGGCTAAACAGACAGGGTCGGGCGAGACGGAAAAAAAAGGGGTCGGGCGACACGAAAAGGGGTCGGGCGACACGAAAAGGGGTCGGCAGCTTACCTTCGGTCTATAGGTGAAGCTTGGGGTCGGGAGGGAACAAACTTGGGCGGAAGGACTTAAGCACTAAGGCTTGGGCGGCGGCGATGTCCGGCGGTGCTCCAGCGGTGGCGGAGCTTCTTGTGAGCAACAAGGAAGCTCTAGCACAACGCGGAGGAGCAGACGGCTGGGTGGATTGGGGAGAAGCGGACTTGAGCGGAGAGGGGACCTCTCGAGAGTTTCAGTGGGATTGCTCAAGTGTGCTCAGAGTAGGGACGGTGAAACAGTGATAGCCAAGGAACTCCGGTGGAACTCTAGCCTTCCCTTTTATAGCGGCGCGGAAGAGAGAGATTTCGAGTGGCATGAAGATCGGAAGAGAAAGATGGAGTGCGCTGCCATGGTGGCGATTGAGCGGCGATGGGTGGCGGAACAGGGCTTCGGAGATAGCGTCTTCAGCCATTGGGCACTGGAGACAAGGTGGCGCAGGCGCGGTTTTGCCGGGGCTGAGATTTGGCGGAGGCGGGCGTCGTCGAGCGGCAGATTTGATTGGTGTGACAGGGAGAAAGGCGCTGCAAGCGAGGTTGCAACAGGCGAAAAGACAGGGCGAACGGCGTCGCAGTCGAGCATGAAACAGCGGCATTGCCGGCGCACGGCACTGGTGGGGCGAGCGAAGGGAGCTGTCGCTGCCGGAGTCGGGGTTGGTAAGGGAGGAATCGTTGCGTAGCGAGTTCGTGGGCGGAGCGACTGTGGAGAGGCGGCGGAAAAGCCGGAAGGCATCGGGCCTTGCAGCCGAAGATCCGGTGAGATGATGGGCGCGAGTCGCGAGGCGGTCTGACGCGGCTGTGGCAAACTTCTGCCACGGCGGCGACAGGGCACCTTGGCGTGGCCGGCGAGGGCGCGAGCGAGACGAGGCAGAAAGGGTTGCAGAGGGGCTTCCGCTGCGATTGGGGAGGAGGGCGCGGAAATCCATTCTGTCGCGACCGGCGAATGGGCGGAGCGGCGGGTGTCGGAGAGGTCAAGCCACGCAGCGGAGAAGCTCTAAAGCGGCGCATGCTGCTCGAGTGCGTCTGCCTCGGGAAATCCAGGGAAAAGATTTGCGAGCCCACCAGTCAGTCTCGGCTGTTCCACAGCTCCAAGATTGAAAGGAGCACTGCCTTTGGGGACTCAGAAGGAACCGACGGGGTTGGTTGGGTTCTCAGGGGTCGGGACTAAGAACCGGAGGTTGAGCGCTTAAGCTCAGGGGAGCTGAGACAGAGGGATCAGGGACTCGGATTGAGATTAACTCGGCTGATTTCACCAGGGTCACAACAGCCTACCCCCCTTAAAAAGAATCTCGTCCCGAGATTCGGGTGTAAGGGTAACCAGTGGGGGTGTGCAGTCCTTACCTCCTTGGCTGGAAAGAAAACCTCAGAAATGTTTATTCAGATACTCCTCTGTTTCCCAGGTTGCTTCTTCTTCTGTGTGGTTGTTCCATAGTATCTTTTACATTTTGACTGTTTGCCATCGGGTATGTCTTTCCTTTCGGTCGAGGACCTTGGCTGGATACTCAGTGTAAGTTAGGTCGGACCCAATTTGAAGTTGCTCCTACTCTAAGACCTCAGTTGGGACTTGGACACATTTCTTCAGTTGGGAGACATGGAAAACATCATATATGGCCGAAAGCTGTTCTAAGAGTTGGATCCGTTAAGCAACGGGTCTGCAAATTTCCACAATCTCATAAGGGCCAATGTAACGGGGAGCCAACTTTCCCTTTATTCCAAACCGTTGCACTCCTCTGGTCAGGGAGACTCGAAGATACACATGATCACCAATGTCAAACTGCAAGGGTCTTCTTCTCCTGTCGGAGTAACTCTTCTGTCGAGATTGGGCTGCCTTGAGATTTGCTTGAATTATCTTAACTTGCTCTTCGGCTTCTACTACTAGATCAGAACCATAGGTTTGTCTTTCTCCAGTTTGTGACCAATTCAATGGTGTCCGACACCTCCAACCATATAAGGCTTCAAATGGTGCCATCTTCAAGCTAGTCTGGTAGCTATTGTTGTAGGAGAACTCTGCTAATGGTAGGCACTTATCCCAATTCTTGTTATAATGGATGACACAAGCTCTCAACATGTCTTCAAGGATCTGATTTACCCTTTCGGTTTGACCATCGGTTTGAGGGTGATAAGTCGAGCTACGAATGAGCTTGGTGCCAAGTGATGCTTGTAGCTGTTCCCAAAAACGCGCTACAAACTGGACACCTCGATCTGAGATGATCGTTCTAGGCACACCGTGCAGGGAAATAATGCGGTCAAGGTACAACTCCGCATATTTCTTGGCCAGGTAGGTGGTGTGAACAGGGATAAAGTGAGCAGACTTGGTAAGACAATCCACAATCGCCCAAATGGAGTCATGTCGCTGCGGTGTAAGAGGCAGTCCAACAATGAAGTCCATGCTGATGTCTTCCCATTTCCAAGAGGGAATAGATAGGGGCTGCAGGGTACCTGCTACCTTTAAATGGCTGGCTTTGACACGTCGACAAGTGTCACATTCTGAAACACCGTGCAATCTCTGGCTTCATCCCACTCCACCAGAAGATTTGACGGAGATCATGATACATCTTATTGCTGCCAAGATGAATCGAGAACTTGGAGAGATGAGCTTCATCTAGGATTTACTTTCTCAGGTTGGGGTCGGATGGTACAACAAGTCGATTTCCATAATATACTCTCCCATTCTCATCTTGTCGGAATTGCTTATACCCTTCATTCTTCAATGAAATCTTCCTTTTGATCCGCCTTACTTCCTCATCCTCTAACTGTGCTAACCCAATTTGGTCTTCCAGGACAGACTCAAGAGATATATGGCCGAGGGTTCCATGGGAAACAATTTCCAAACTGAGCTTTCCCATCTCCTGGCACAGAGTCTCTGTGAAGTTGGTTGCCATCAAGCAATTGCAATGAGCCTTGCGGCTAAGAGCATCGGCCACCACGTTGGCCTTGCTGGGGTGATAGTGCACCTCCAAATCGTAATCTTTTATCAACTCCAACCATCTTCTTTGGCGCATGTTGAGGTCGGCCTGAGTGAAGATGTACTTGAGGCTCTTGTGATCGGTGTAGATGTTACAGTGGGTGCCCATCGGATAGTGTCTCCATATCCTTAAGGCATGAACCACTGCTGCCAACTCAAGATCATGGGTCGGATAGTTCAACTCATGAGGTCGTAAAGCCCGCGAGGCATAGGCAATGACTCGGTTGTCTTGCATGAGAACACACCCAAGTCCAATGCCAGAGGCGTCGCAGTATACGTCGAACGGCTTAGAAGGGTCGGGTTGAGCCAAAACCGGGGCTGAGGTCAGCAAGTGTTTCAAGGTGTTGAAGGTTTCTTCACACTTGTTGCTCCACACAAATTTGACTTCTTTCTTCAGCAGCTCAGTCATCGGCTTAGCTATCTTAGAGAAATCCGGAATGAAGCGCCGATAGTAGCCTGCTAGTCCAAGGAAACTTTAGATCTGGTGAACTGAAGTGGGCGGCTTCCAGTCCATGACTTCCTATACCTTGCTGGGGTCAATTGCTATGCCATCCCGAGAAATGGTGTGTCCCAAGAACTTGACACTCTCTAACCAAAATTCACACCTGGAGAATTTGGTATAGAGCTGATGATCTCTCAACCGTTGGAGAGCCACATGAAGATGCTCGGCATGTTCTTCTTCACTCTTGGAGTACACCAGAATATCATCAATGAACACCACCACGAACTTGTCCAGTTCGGACATAAACACCGAATTCATGAGGTACATGAAATAGGCGGGTGCATTAGTGAGTCCAAAAGACATAACCAGGTACTCGTAGAGTCCATATCTTGTGGAGAAAGCAGTTTTAGGGACATCACAGGGTCTGATCTTGATTTAGTGATAACCGGAACGAAGATCGATCTTGGAGAACACTCTTGCTCCAGCTAATTGATCAAACAAGACATCGATGCGGGGAAGTGGATACTTGTTCTTGATAGTCACCGCATTGAGAGGTCGGTAGTCCACACACATGCGTAGACTTTCATCCTTCTTCTTCACAAACAAGGCTGGGCAACCCCAAGGTGAAGTACTGGGTCGTATGAAGCCTTTTTCCAACAGATCCTTCAACTGGGTTTTTAACTCGGCCAGCTCAGCGGGTGGCATCCGATAGGGTCTTTTGGATATCGGAGCGGTACCAGGCTGCAGTTCAATGGCGAACTCGATATCTCTGTCTGGCGGCATGCCGGGCAAGTCATCTGGAAACACATCCGGGTACTCGCAGACAACAGGAAGGATTTCTATCCGGGCTTCTGATATAGGGTACGCACAAGGAATTGCGTACTCACGGTGGGTCAAGGATAGGGTAGAGCTGCCATGAAAGGGTGAGTTGATGTGGAGAGCTCGGGCAGCTGCATCTAGGACCACTTGGTGTCGGGTCATCCAATCCATCCCAAGGATGATATCTATTCCTTCTAGGTCAAGGATGATAAGATTCTCCCTAAAAAGAGTTTACAAGGGTAACTATCTTGTCTGAGGCTATCTTTCTTCCCGGAGTGGAGATCACATATGATCCTTTAGTGTGATCAACACTCAGCTCACACCTGTCTCTAGTCTTACTCCCAATGAAGCTATGGGAGGCTCCCGAATCAAACAAAACAACAACAGTTTGATTAAGGACAAGGAAGGTACCCGTCATCACTGGCGCACCATCGGGGAGCTCGGTCAAGCTAGTGTAGTTGAGCCGTCCTTGGCGAACTTGCACCTTGGGCCTTCATCCTCTGCTCACCGTGGGGTTCTGGCCAGGCTGTTGATTCTTGTTCCTGGGGCAGTCCTTAGCAAAATGCCCTTCATTTCCGCAGGTGAAACAGCGGTTGCTATTCACGGGGCGCGGCGGCGGTAAGGTCGGCCGGGGCGCCTGCGGTCGGAAACCAGGAAAACGAGGTGCTGCTGGTGGTGGAGGACGAGCAATCCATCGTCCCGATTGTTGGGGCCTGTGGGGCATCTGAGGGGGAACCATCCTGAATCTTCGAGCTGGCGGGCTCGGTAATGCCACTGAGGCCTTTCTCTTCTGGTCGGCTTTAAGAGCCTGCATGCAGTCCTCTTGGGAGATGGGCAGATTCACCAACTCGTTGTAGGTATCCACCTTGATGGGGTTCAACCTCTCCTTGAGTTCCAGGCTCAAGCCTCTGCGGAACCTGTCCCTTTTCTTCTCGTCGGTATCTGCATGATAGCCGGCATAACGGCACAGGTCGTTGAAGGCTTGTGCGTAGTGTAGGACGTCACGGCTTCCTTGGGTAAGGGCCAAGAACTCGTTGAGTTTGCGTTCCAGAAGACCTTCGGGAATGTGATGCCCTCTAAAGGCGGTCTTGAACTTGTTCCAGCTGCCAGCATGGTCGGCCGGCAGCATGGCATGGTAGTGATCCCACCAAAGTCGGGCGGAACCACGCAGCTGTTGAGCCGCGAACCGGGCTTTGTTCTGGTCGGGGCACGGGGCGATGAGGAGCTCGAACTTGGATTCGATCGTACGAACCCATGCATCTGCATTGAGCGGGTCTTCCGTCTTGTGGAAGGTCAGGGGCTACGTGCTCAAGAAGTCCTCATAACGAGCAACTTGAGGTTGTTGATGAGCTCTCCCTCCATGGGGCTGCTGTTGTTGTCCTTGTACAATGTGCCGTAGCAGCTCACTTTGAGCCGCTAGAAGGGCTTCCAGCGAGGGTGGGGGCGGAGGCGGAGGAAGATCCTGCCTCTGCTCGCTGCCACTGGGCACAGAGCCCGATCAGGTGCGGTGTGCCATCTACAAGAGCCAACGTTCCATTAATTCCATAACCTCAGAAGTATTCCAATCATGCGGGAACGTATACTTTAAATCCTCAAAATGCGACTCTTGCCGATAGTGCAACACAACAACATCTCTTATTAAGGAGATACACACTTCCTCTTGCCATCTTAGTTAGCAACTATCTTAGTTCTGCACACAACTTCGGGCGAACCATAACCATATCCCAAGAGTTCCACTATATCCGACCTTAGGCCAAGGGGTCAGGCTAAGTGAAACAGTGAAACCAGGGGTCGGGCGAAGTGAAGAACTGCCTCGAGGGGTCGAGCGCATCCGACCTTGCGGCTCGGGGTTGACCAAGTTTTGGACAGACCCACAGAAGACGGGTGTGTGGTCATAGCACAAAACTCCCACAATCTTGGCATCCACGGTGTGTCGCAAAAAGGGTCAAAGGTCAAGTTAAGATCTGATTTCACCAAGATCATTGCATTGTTGTTCCCCAAAACACAGGAGGAATACTCAACTTAAGGCTAACCTATTACATCACTATCCAAAACTTAGGTTGCCGAGGAGTACAACAAAAGATTAGATTCCTACAGCTCTCGACCTAGGAGGGAACACCATGAGTCGGAGAAGGGGCATCGCCATCCTCAATGTCCATGCTGGACGCTCCCATGACCTCCTCAGGATCTTCTTGTTCGTCCAGCTGAATCTCAAGGGCATGTATAGCATCAAGCTCGGTGTGGTGCTCGTCCAAATGAGCATTAGCAACTGCGAGCTCCATCTCGACCTCCATCTTCTCTTCGGCAAGCTCGATCATGCCATCCACCAGGTCTATCACTTCTCCCTCGAGCTCGGAGATTCTGGCTTGCATGTCGTGGATCTGTATGCCTCTCTGGATGAGTTGATATGACTGTCCCACCAAGTCTCTCTTGGCGGCGTTGAAAAGCCCTTGGGTGTCTATGGCTATCCGAGCCAAGATAGCCATCGCTCGGCCTTGAAGCTCAATCAGTCGATACAAAGCTAACATGCATTTGGTGGTGGTAGAGATGGTGACCAGTGAATGGGAGGTTGCCAACACTTCCATGTTGTTGACGCGATCAAGCCACGCCGGGTCTAGCCGATCCCTGGTGGGAAACAAGCCGATTGGGTCTAAGGTGACCTCAAGCGGGTGTAGCCGACAGAACTGGGTGAGGATCTGCAGAGCAGCTGACTCCCAGGTATCCTCCAGAGCGTGTGCGTAAGTCAAGACTTCGAGCTGGGGCCACTCGGGCTGCACCGGGGGTGGAGGTACAACCACCTGCATGTTGCATCTCTGCACTCCGTGCTCCTAGTACATCCGTCCCACGTACAGAGGCGGGGATTGGTACCCAAACCACCTTAAGGTATCCCACAGAATAGCAGGAAAACCCTCAAAGTGTAGGCACGTAGAATGGGAAACTCCGTCAGCGCCGTACAGCACGTGTCCGGGGGCAGCCATCTGGAACCAAGAACCAAAACAACGTGAGATAGAGACTCTAAGAAGAAGAAACAGGTCGAGCAGATAAAGCACTCGGATTTTGACCAGAGCGCAAGCTGGAAGGAAACTAGAAATCCTTAAACCGAAGAAGAGCTTTGACCAAGGCAAGGTTGTTCCAGGGAGGTGGTTTCACAGATTTTAGTTTATGACGCATGCACGACCTACGTCATCCTCTTAACCAAAACAACTGCCAAAACTTTGGTCTTACGCAGTCAGTGCCGATGGCAAGGCAACCAGTACGTCTCTCCCTATAGTAGCTAGTCGGCTTCTAGTAGCGTCTCCTAAGCGAACGCGGTTAGTGTACCTGCAGAAAACACAGCCACCTGAACCTTTCGTGCCAGCACCCACGAAAGCGTCCCCAAGCATTACCGTTCACTATAGAAATGGCACCCATACGTTTAACGCTGCATGGACAGCACAACAACCGTGGAAATAGGTCCCCTTTGAATGGAACTGTATAACCCTTCGCATACTCGTGATGCGGAATCAGCGCACGTATAATAGACATGGGCGAGCAACCGTGATAATAGGCTCGTTGGAATCGAACCATACACGAAGGTGAGTGGTTCCAGAGAATACAACAGGTCCACCATTAGATTAACAAATTGTTACACACTTGGTTGTAAATCAGAGTTTAACAAGTTCTGAAGAACACAAAACAGAAGATAACAACAAGCGGAAGCTACTCGTCGGTGTCGGACGTCCCTAGTGAGGCCAACCAGGACATCAATGATCCCATTCCCCACTGTCCGAGAAAGGATCCCACTCGACCGTCCAACCCGGAGGGAGTTGGGGCGGCCAAGTGCCAGCAGCAAGCTCGGAAGCTGCACCTTCACCTGAAAAGAGAAGCCACAACAAGGCTGAGCTTTTAAGCTCAACAAGACTTAACCGACCGGTGGGAAAAACTACTCCACCACTTCTAGACATGCAAGGCTCTCTAGCTGAGGGGGGTTTGTTTGCCAAAAGGGACTACATTAGGTCCTTGCTTTCAAGTTTTAGCTCAAATTCTAAGTTCATTAACCAGTCTACATTTGCATCTTACTCTAAGCAAACATAGATCCAACTTTATGTATATAAGCTCAACATCAAGACCATGTCATCATCAGACTCTTTCATTACTCAGTGTGACATTATGATCAAGCAGTCTCAAACTGTGAGAGGCAGACGAATCGATTCGAGTTGTTTAACCATGCATGGTGAACCTAACCTCACGACATCCGCGCACCACCGAGGGTCGCTTACTGTGTCGGCCTTCCCCATCAATTCCCTAACCCGTGTCGGGCCCACTTCCTTTGGTGCAAGGTTTCACAGACCCGGCCTCTGCCGTTCTGTGACCACACTTGCCACCACGTGCGGCCGCAGGGGAACTTCGTTCCAAGGACAGTGGGGCGACCACTCACGTCTAGGTTCAATCAGGTACTAGGCTTCCCCATCCCATACTGAGTATGAGGTTAGTACTTTCAAACACTTGATCACGAACACCACCACTGTCGGGCCTTAACAGATTCCATAGACAGACGGGGCGATCAGCCGACCACCAAAAGAGTTAACCAAAACCCTGCCCCGTCCGTCATCCTTATAGTTGTAACAGAAGGAAAACAACCAACTCCTATAACTCGTGAGTGACAGGAATCACTCGACTTTTATCGATACCTATTTAAGCAATGCAACTACTCGACCCAACAAACTAGTATTCAGATCAAAGGAACTATGTCATGCATCTAAGGTTCCAAACAACTCCTATACGTAAATGCACAAACATGAGAAGGAAGGCATGTGCAAGTTTAGAAATTTGGGATTCATGCTCCGGGGCTTGCCTTCAAGCGGAGGGGAGGAGAACTGGTCTTCAACTGGGGCGGCTTCGGCTTCTGGAACTGGCAGCTCACCTACAGCTCCGTCTTCTGGCGCCGGGTGCAGCTCGTAAACGCCGTCAGCGAGGTGTAACTCTACACGAATGAAATGCAGGAGTTAGTGTTTAGACGGTTATTTCAACAACACTTGCAGTTTAAGCTCGGACACTTGTAGCAAGGTTACAGAAAAAGTGGGGAGGTTCACTGTAGTTGGTGGATATCAGGATAAAAGGGGTCGGATGGGAGAAGACTTGTGATCTGACCCTTAAACTTTAAGGGATAGCTGTGTTCGGGGTCCTCAGACTTAACGCAGAGAAATCCCGATCTTTTACACAGATACCCTCGGGTCAAGGAAAAGGATACAGCCGAGCCCTCAGGCGAGGTGGAAAAGGGTCGGCTAAACAGACAGGGTCGGGCGAGACGGAAAAAAAAGGGGTCGGGCGACATGAAAAGGGGTCGGCAGCTTACCTTCAGTTTATAGGCGAAGCTTGGGGTCGGGAGGGAACAGACTTGGGCGGAAGGACTGAAGCACTAAGGCTTGGGCGGCGGCGATGTCCGGCGGTGCTCCAACGGCGGCGGAGCTTCTTGTGAGCAACAAGGAAGCTCTAGCACAACGCGGAGGAGCAGACGGCTGGGTGGATTGGGGAGAAGCGGACTTGAGCGGAGAGGGGAACTCTCGAGAATTTCAGTGGGATTGCTCAAGTGTGCTCAACGTAGGGACGGTGAAACAGCGATAGCGAAGGAACTCCGGTGGAACTCTGGCCTTCCCTTTTATAGCGGCGCGGAACAGAGAGATTTCGAGTGGCACGAAGATCGGAAGAGAAAGATGGAGTGCGCTGCCATGGCAGCGATTGAGCGGCGATGGGCGGCGGAACAGGGCTTCGGAGATAGCGTCTTCGGCCATTGGGCACTGGAGACAAGGTGGCACAGGCGCGGTTTTGCCGGGGCTGAGATTTGGCGGAGGCGGGCGTCGTCGAGCGGCGGATTTGATTGGTGTGACAGGGAGAAAGGCGCTACAAGCGAGGTTGCAACAGGCGAAAAGACAGGGCGAACGGCGTCATAGTCGAGCACGAAATAGCGGCATTGCCGGCGCACGGCACTGGTGGGGCGAGAGAAGGGAGCTGTCACTACCGGAGTTGGGGTTGGCGAGGGAGGAATCATTGCGTAGCGAGTTCGTGGGCGGCGCGACTGTGGAGAGGCGTCGGAAAAGCCGGAAGGCATCGGGCCTTGCAGCCAGGGATCCGGCGAGATGATGGGTGTGAGTCGTGAGGCGGTCTGACGCGGCTGCAGGACACTTCTGCCACGGCGGCGACGGGGCACCTTGGCACGGCCGGCGAGGGCGCGAGCGAGACGAGGCGGAAAGGGTTGCAGAGGGGCTTCCGCTGCGATTGGGGAGGAGTGCGCGGAAATCCATTCTGTCGAGACTGGCGACTGGGCGGAGCGGCGGGTGTCGGAGAGGTCAAGCCACGCAGCGGAGAAGCTCTGAAGCGGCGCATGCTGCTCGAGTGTGTCTGCCTCGGGAGATCCGGGGAAAAGATTTGCGGTCCCACCAGTCAGTCTTGGCTGTTCCACAGCTCCAAGATTGAAAGGAGCACTGCCTTTGGGGACTTAGAAGGAACCGACGGGGTTGGTTGGGTTCTCAGTGGTCAGGTCTAAGAACCGGAGGTTGAGCGCTTAAGCTCAGGGGAGCTGAGACAGAGGGATCAGGGACTCGAATTGAGATTAACTCGGCTGATTTCACCAGGGTCATCACAGTGACCCTATGGGTTCGGATACGTATAGACATGGACCGAGTACTCCTACTCGGCCCAATAGTCAGTAGCGGCCTCTAGCAAGACGTGCCAACTCCTATACGCACACGAAGATCATATCAGACAAACCATCACAATGTTATGTACATGCTATTCCCTTTGCCTCACGATATTTGGTCTAGCTTCAAGCCGACCGCTCTTTCTTGATCATGTGATTCGGAATCCCTTTGTAAGTTAACTCTTAACCGTACGTAGCATGGCCATGTATTTTCGGATCCGATCACTCGAGGGGCCCAGAGATATCACTCTCAATCAGAGAGGGGCAAATCCCATCTTGATTGACCATGATTCACAGCATGCTTCCTGACAAACCCGAATGCTACCTTTATAACTACCCTGTTACGGTGTAGCGTTTGATAGCCCCTAAGTGAGTCAATTCACATCTCGAGTACATGCGACAATCTCAGGTCTAAGGATAAATCATACTTGTTGTGTAAAGCGAGAACTACTTCTCGTGTTGGGTCAGTCCTAGCACATGTCTCCACATGTGCCCACATTATTAGTTTAACATCTCCATGTCCATGACTTGTGAAACATAGTCATCCACTAATACATGTGCTAGTCTAATATTCATGTGTGTCCTCACATGAATTCCGACTAGGGACAACTTTAGAATAACCATATAACTAAAGAGTTTCACATAAAATTCACATAATTGCAAATCAATTCAAGTAGCCTTTAATGGACATTCAATGAACATAATATATAAATCATGGATACAAATGGATATCATCATCTCTGTGATTGCCTCAAGGGCATACCTCCAACATGTTTGACGCTGCTCAATTCTGGGATAGCTAAGTCATTGATGTTCGGAATGCAAAGTTCCTCGATAGTAGGCTTTCGCTCCGGTTGTTGATCTCCCATTGCAGGTGCTTGTGGTACTTCTGGAGCAACTGCTGCTGCTCCTCAACTCTTTGGTGGTGTCGACTTTGGAGTAGATGATGATGATGATGATGATGATGATGATGATGATGTTTGCGACACTTCCAATTCTTCCTTAATAGCTGAAGCTTCGATCTCCAACTTTCTTGTTTGTGCTAAACGTCTTCCTTGCCTGTAAAGTTTTTCTAGATTATCCACAAAATTTTTTGATTTGTTAAAGAGGCAGCCGTCCATCTCCTACTAGCGTTAGTGAAAGCAAACATTATACAAGAACTAAATTCAAAATTTTGATTGAGATTGCACAACAACAAAAAAAATTAAAAAGAAAAGACTGAAAAATTATGAACAAAAAGTTATATCTACAGGTGCATAGTTAAACTAGAACTTGACTATTAGTTCCCCGGCAACGGCGCCAGAAAAGCTTGTTGACGGCTGTTAGCACGCCAAGTTATGAATCGCAAGCGTACGGATCAGTTGTAGCTCTTCCCTCAGACTATTCCCCCAAGGTTTATCAATCTGTGGAACTTATAGCACAAGATCTATTTCAACTAGCATTGTTAGTATTAACTTGGTATTTATGAGAGATTTAGATCCAATCTACTAAGCATGTACGAATAAATAACAGATAGAGCAAGGGTAACCAATCTAGAGCATCCTAGACTATGCATATGTTGTAATTCTGAGCATGGATAGCAAAGCAACTGTTGATGGTAGTTAACACGCCAAGCTGTGAACCACAAGCGCACAAATCATCGTAGCTTTTCTCTTAGAGTATTCCATCCAAGATTTATCAATCCGTGGATCGACAGTGAACTGACTACAGTTCTCTATCTAGCTAAACGGATCTAATCCTATCAAGAAACACGAATTGCATATAAAGGTAAACCTAATCATGAAATAAGTATTATAGACAGGGTAAACATATCACATCCATATATACGAGGTAATACAACCAAAGTGGTATTGTTGTCTTCTTGTTGTAATTCCAGCCAAAGTGGTAACCAATCTATGTAGCACCTTGATAAAGAGTCATCTCTCAGAAAAGCGGCTCACAAGCGGTATACTTTCTTGTGGTCACCACTGCAAGGTGCACGTTAACGCCTCCGGTTTCCTAAAGCTTTACCTCAAACGACTCCCACAATACTTGCCATCGATCCTACTCATCATTAGTAATCGTTCGGCCTTTTCCCTCCCACATGCTGTCACCACGCAAAGGTAATCACACCGACTTTCTACGTACTACTAAGATGTATCCGCAAGATATAGACTAATCACCATGATTATATCTATTCCTACTAAGAACATATGCTAGCTAAACATATGAGAATAACCATGAATCATAGTAGATCAAAATAAGCACAAGATTAGATTGATATCACCATCGTGTGTGTATATAAGCCTTGATGATCACAAGGCTCGGCTCCAGAACTCCACCATGGCTTCGCCGCACAAAGACGACCATGGCAGCTAGGGTCTAGCCTAAGCCATCTCCTAGACAACGTCGAAGACTTGCAGCAGCCCTTAGCTCCCTCTAGTGTGTGTCCCTCTGTTCGTCGACTTCTGGTGGATTGATCTTCGAGCTTGGTGAATTTTTGGAGCACTTATAGTCTGGAGAGTGCGTGGCAAAAACTGGGAGGCGAGAGGATCATGGAAAGCCCCAAGCCGGTTGTCCTAGCCCTTCATTTTATCCCCTCATGTCCAACTTCGTCACCAAGTCTCCTCTGATGTTCAAGAAGCTTATTTTTGTATGCATGTGGGCCTGGCACGTCGATAGCTTCGGGATGAGATTGATTTTGATAACTTTACAAATCTCCGCTTGATCTTCTTTGATTCCTCTTTAATTCCGAAGTGATACTTACCATATCTTCACAATCTTAGCCCTTAAGTAATCTTGGAGGAGTGCTTGCCAAAAATGAGCGTCGAAGGGGGCCAGAAGACCCTGGCCGATCGACTTAGGCTTCACCAGGCTAATCAGCCTGGGTTCTTTTTGAGCCCGCTAGTCTTCATCTTTGATAGGTTTGTTACTTGTTCAGGGATTTATCCAAAAATATGTTTTTAGGTCCAATTACCTGAAAAACAGAATGTCCTCCAAAATACAATGCATATGCGAAAATAGGGTTATTTCAGGTGCCAAGTGGCGAGTTAGTATAAGAATATATATGAAAACACCACTTAAATGGCACTAAAAGTGTGTCAATAATGAGCGTCAACAGCAACGCAAATA
The DNA here is from genome assembly GCF_000263155.2 of Setaria italica. Lineage (NCBI taxonomy): Eukaryota > Viridiplantae > Streptophyta > Magnoliopsida > Poales > Poaceae > Setaria > Setaria italica. The sequence continues at coordinate 25,601,372 of NC_028450.1, read as the reverse complement.
TGATCTTAGTAAAAAGCATCTTTAAATCTACACCTCTGGTCCGGATCCTGAAACCCTCCACCTTACACAAGAAAGATCCTGTCACGATCACCTCTATTAGCGCAAGCAGGTTAAGGGCATGATCATAAGAACATGTCATACTCATCGGTAGATTAGACATGCAAATCTGGTCACCACGATCACAAGAACATCCTAAGCAATCTATCATCGATTCATAATTGAAAATCAAGCAAACCCGATAAAGTATAAAACCATCAAAGGAGATACTTAGATCGCTAAGAACATGAACAAATCTATTACTTCACCATGAATCGTACATCACAAGATCACCACCAGGATCCTACCTTGATCTTGATGACTCCTAGCTCCAGAACTCCAGCGTGATCTTCCTTGCAGGGTGATGACGTCAGCAGAGGTTCGCCTACGCTAGCCCCCGACAACTACATGGCCCTCAGCTCTCCGAAGAGGTGTCCCTCAAGGTCCTTCTGCTTCTCTGCTGCTTCACATCGAGTACGTTGTCTTCGATATGGGGCTCGGTGTATTTTTTTGGGTATTTATAGTCCAGAGAGCGCGTGGTAAAAATTGGAAGGCGAGGGGGTGAAGGAAACCCCAGGCCGATCGGCCTAGGAGGGTCTAGGTCGATTGGCCTGGGCCTTCTTTTTGGTCCCTCGCGTCCTACTTCGTCCCAAGTCTCCTCTAGCGTTTTGAAGTCTTATTTTCACTTGCACGTGGGCTTGGCACGTCGGTTGCTTCGGGATGAGATTGATCTTCAATGACTTTCCAAATCTCCACTTAATCTTCTTTGATTCCTCTTTGATCTCGAAGTGATCCTTCCCATATCTTCACAAACTTAGCCTTAAGTCATCTCGGAGGATTGCTTACCAAAGATGGGCATTGAAAGGCTCCAAAAGACACCAGGACGATTGGCCTAGGCTCCTCTAGGCCAATCGGCCTAGGCCCTTTCTAGGTCCGATGGCCTTCGTCTTCGTCTGGGTCGATACTCGTTTAGTGCTTTATCCAAAACGTTTTTAGGTCCAATTCCTTGCAAAAACAGAACATCCTTTAAAATATGTTGCACATGTGAAAATAACCGGTTTATTAGGTGTAATCAATAGTTTAGGTATTAAATTGATGCCATTATTAAAAATAAACAGGGGTAAAAGTGTGTCAATAGCGAGCGTCAACAATGGCGACGAGCGGTGGCAGCTTTCGGAACACGACCCAGGGCGGCGGCGGCAAACTAGGATGCTCCCTCTCCAACGAAGTTACGGCGTCCCGCACTAGCATCGGCTGGGCCCCGTTGGCCGTTGCGCTCCACCAGTGGAAACTGTCAAAATTTTTTATTATAATATAAATATTATTTAAATAGAAAATAAGGCGTAGAAGCTTGAAGGTAACGGGCCTGAATGGTTTGGCATCAAAATTTGCCAAACCAAATCTGAGGTATGCCAACAGGTGGGCATGACAAAACTTTTCTGCTAAAATCTGGGCAAGATCTTTACGATATCATTTGATTGGGAGTGGACAGGTGGGCCGTGGGCCGACCAGGAAGTTTAGTCGAACTTTTTTTTTTCTCCACACGCATGTCTCGCGCAGCAGGCCGAAGGGGGTAAATCAGAAGTCAAAGGATACACCCCGATTAAAAAAAAGAAAAAAGTGAAAGGATACCGCTAGTTTGTTGTTGTTTATGGACAGTTTATTCACTGTAACATGGATTCGGCCCAGCGTAGCTGTCCTGTCGGCTTGACTGCGCCGCGCATCATTCAGGCAGGAGAATTAGAGGCCAGCGCGCTAATCCTTCCATCGACCGCACACAAATTACTGAAGTCGCCGTCCTAGGTGGTGGCTGTACTCGACTCTTCACACGAACCTTTCACCAGTAGTTTATGCACGTACGCACATGCACGCACGACCGACCCCAGACCCAACAAGGAAAGGAAAAGAGCTGTGCGTAACAGAATGTCCGCGTTTCCCGGTTCGGCGATTTTGGCGAATCGGCAGGCGATCCCACCCCCGACCTCGATCTAGATCGCCATCACCGGCGATCCTGATCCTGCTACGCCGCCGGTCACCGCGACCACGGCGTCCACGCCCCGTTTCCATCGTGCAGTGTGGATCCGGCCACCGCAAATCGTTGGTTAGCCGATAAGGCGCCCTCGACGCACGACACCGCTAGGGTTTTGCCGCTTAGGTACTCTAGGTCGGTCTTGATCTGCGGCTGCGTTTGATCTACTTACGCAGGCCGCTTTGTGGTGCCATCCTGCCGTCATCCATGGCGACCGGAAGTGGCGGCTCGGGGGGGAAGGGGAATACCCTAAACCCCAATGTGACGGATCTTCTCCAAAAGCTCAAGTTGACTGAGGAGGAGGATGCCGTTCTGGATTTCAGCGATGCTGAGGAAGAAGAAACGCTCGCGCCAGTGGAGTTCGCCCTCTATGGGAAGATCCTGTCCCCGGTGCCGGTGCATGTGTCCACGGTACGTTCGGCGATGAAACCAGCTTGGGGTAATCCGGTTGGTCTCAAACTGCGAGCGATCGGTGAGAAGAAGGACAATCTGTTCGTGGCGGAGTTCGGCAGCCAGCGGGATATGGAACGGATTCTGGCCGGCGCGCCTTGGATGGTGGGGAAGTACTCGATCTTGCTGCAGGAGTACGATGGAAAACTCACTGCAACAGATGTCAAGTTTGAAAGGGTGGAGCTCTGGGCTCGTCTCCTGAATCTCCCTATTGGGTGGATGAACCGAGCTAGAGGCTCACGTGCAATGGATATGATCGGGAAAGTTATCCAGATGGATGTGGATCGAGATGGGAAGGCTAGCGGGGCGTTCCTTAGGGCACGTGTTGCTATTCAGATTGATAAGCCTGTTCGTCGTGGGATCCGGCTCAGGGTCAATAAGAACGAAGAACCCAGATGGTTTCAAATCCAATATGAGCGGCTTCCATATATCTGTTTTCACTGTGGTTTCATGGGCCACTCTGATTTAGAATGTGAAACACCGGCAGAGCAAGGAGAAGATGGGAAACTGCCGTATGATGTTAATTTGCGTGCTCCAGAAGAGAAAAAGAAGAAGCTGCAGTCCTTTGCTGCAGCGGCTGCTGCTTCGTATGGTAGTGGCTCCTCTTCTGGTTTTAAGCAGACATCGTCGAATAGATCAGGGGCGCGTGGGTCGAGACATGCTAATAGCTCGCGCCATTCTGAGAGTCAAGTGGGGGACTCGGAGGAGCTTGAGATCGAGTCTCCGATAAAGCATACTGAGCAAGGAGCGCATGCTGATACGTCAGGGGTTAGCAGGAACCTGTTTCAAGCAATGGACGAAGATCAACGGCTTGCACCACGTAAGAGGAAGTCAAAGCCGTCGTCCAGAGGAGTGCACACTCCTGATCTGAACATTCCAATTGAGGGGGGATCCAATGCCATTGTACCCATTGGTCTGGTGAACTCGCGTGTAAGTCAGCTAGATGGTGCTGGTGACAGTAGTGGCAACAGCATGATTGAACAGCTGAAGAAGCAGAAGCGGGGCGAACCAAATGATGCAAGATCGGCGGCGGCTGCGAGCGGCAGTCCCCGCCGGGCACAATGAAAACACTTTGTCTGAACTGCCGGGGCCTGGGGCAGCCCGAGGCAGTTCAAGAGCTATGTAGCTTGATTGAGCTACATCGCCCATGTGTGGTCTTCCTGTCTGAAACAAGATTGTTTGATGACAGAGTGGACGGTTTAGTACGAATGCTGGGTTTGGCTGGAGGTTATGGAGTAGGCAGCCATGGTAGAGGTGGTGGGCTTGCCCTACTTTGGAACCAAGAGGTGGATGTAAAGTTAGAAAGCTATAATAAGAGTCACATAGATGTCACGGTAACCTTATCACCGGTGGTGCAATGGAGGTTTACTGGATTCTATGGAGAACCGAATAAAGATTTTCGTTTTCAGAGTTGGAATTTGTTGAAGCATCTCAAGTCCAGGAGCAATCTCCCATGGTTGTGCGCTGGGGATTTTAATGAGTGCTTGGATGCGTCTGAACACATTGGTGGGCAGGGACGGCCGGAACGTCAAATGGAAGGCTTCCGAGAGGCAGTGGAGGTCTGTGGCTTCACTGATCTTGGTTATATTGGCCTACCATATACATGGGACAACCGGCAACCAACTGGCCGCAATGTAAAGGTACGGCTGGATAGGGGTTTAGCTGATGAAGGCTTTATGAACCTGTTCAGTAATAACAAGGTGTGGCACATTCAAACTACGGAGTCTGATCACTGCTGCTTAGTCCTTGAATGCTCTCAAGTTTGGCATAGAGGGCGAAGACGCAAACGACGATTCCGCTACGAGAACATGTGGAGAAGGGACGCAACATATGTTCAGATGGTCGAGGAGGCCTGGCACGCTGCTGACAGACCGACTACTATGGACCAGCTGGCTGTGAATATTGACCAAGTGTCGACCAAAATGCAGGAATGGGGGCGCTCCATTTTTGGATCAGTCCGGCAGGAACTGGCCGCTTTGCGCATTGAACTGGAGACCGTGAGGCGTAACAACCTGCACAGTGGGCCATCGAGACAGGAACGCCACCTAATGGCAAAAATCGCTGAACTTCTTGCTAAAGAGGAATGTATGGAACAACAACGATCGCGCATACAATGGCTTAAAGAGGGTGACCGTAATACGGCTTTCTTCCAAGCAAAGTCAAGAGAGAGAGCAAAAAATAACAGAATACATGCACTGAAAAGGGAAGATGGATCGTTGGCCTCCACACAAGAAGAGCTGGAGGTGACGGCAATGGAGTTTTACACAAAACTCTTTACAAGACAGGAGGTGTTAGACCCTGGACCGGTGATTGATTGTGTACCCACCAGGGTTACAACAGAGATGAATGAGTTTCTGACGAAACCATTCACTCCAGAAGAGGTGAAAGCAGCGTTGTTCATGATGGGCCCAAACAAAGCTCCGGGGCCTGATGGTTTGACGGCAGGGTTCTTCCAATTCCATTGGGAAGCGGTGGGCCAAAACGTTATGGATGCAGTTCTCCATTTCCTCAATGGAGGAAGGATGCCAGAGTCTGTTAACAGCACTACTTTGGTACTGATCCCGAAAGTGAAACACCCACAGGAGATGAAGCAGTTTAGACCAATCTCCTTGTGCAATGTGATCTACAAAATATGCTCCAAAATCTTGGCTAATAGATTAAGGGGCTGTTTGGATGAAATTATCTCTGAGGAGCAGAGTGCCTTTGTGCCAGGTAGACTGATCACAGATAATGTGTTGGTTGCATATGAATGCACTCACTATTTGAAGAGGAAGAAAGGCAAAATGGGTGCTTGTGCTGTAAAACTTGATATGGCTAAAGCATACGATCGGGTGGAATGGGAGTATCTGAAGTTAATCATGCTTCGATTGGGCTTTCATGAAAACTTTGTCTCACTGATCATGAAGTGTGTTTCTTCAGTGTCCTTCTCAGTAAGAGTGAATGGAAGCTTGTCTTCGGTGTTCAAACCAACAAGGGGGATTAGGCAGGGGGATCCAATATCACCCTATCTATTTCTCTTGTGTGCTGAAGGATTGTCCTGCCTCCTAAAGTCAGTGGGCCCAATGCATCTTGCCAGGGGTGCCCGAGTGGGAATCCATGCCCCCTGGATTTCGCATCTTCTCTTTGCGGATGATTGTATCGTCTTCTCAGAAGCATCGCAGAGAGGGGCAGCTCGACTACAGGAAATATTGGTGACCTACAGCAGAGGATCGGGACAGATGATTAACAAGGATAAGTCAGCAGTGTTTTTCAGCTCCAACTGTGATGACCAGATGAAGGAGATGGTCAGACAGGAGCTGCACATCGACACTGAAGCTCTGTGTGATAAATACCTAGGATTGCCGACTGCTTTGGGGAGATCCACAGCCGGTGCCTTTGATTTTATGGCTACAAGAATCAGGAATTTGGTTGGGACTTGGAGTGGTAGAGAAGCAAGCTATGCAGGCAGGGAGGTGCTCCTAAAATCTGTTGCGCAAGCTGTTCCTACTTATTCTATGAGTTGCTTTCTGTTATCTAAGACAACTTGTAAGAAGATGCGATCATCGATCTCCAACTACTGGTGGGGAGGATCAGCAACGAGCAGGCACATGCACTGGTTAAGGTGGGATCGCATGACTGACCACAAATCAACTGGAGGGATGGGCTTCCGAGACCTGCATCTTTTCAACAAATCAATGTTGGGCAAGCAGGGCTGGAGATTGGTGACGCGGCCTGAGAGTTTGTGTGCCCGAGTGTTGAAGGGAAGGTATTACCATGATGGAGAGTTCATGACCGGTACAAGAAAGAAGCATGCTAGCCATACATGGTGTGCAATACTGACCGGCAAGGATGCTCTGAAGGAGGGGCTGATAAGAAGGATAGGCAATGGCACGCTGACAAACATCTGGAGGGATAGATGGATACCGGCTCATTTCAATGGCCAACCTATTACTCCAGAAGATGGACAGGGTGTCACCATGGTCTCAGATCTGTTGACAGAGGAAGGGGAGTGGGATGAACAGCTTATCAGGGACATCTTTGTGCCAGTAGATGCCAATGCCATTCTCAGCATACCGAGGAGGCAACAGGATGAGGACCGATGGGCTTGGGAGCCTGAAAGACATGGAGTTTATTCAGTTAAGTCTGCATACAGGAAACTGTATGAATCGAGAGGCCGACAAGAGGAGAGTGTGCCGGGAGGATCAGGAGATGTTTCATGGAACAAAATTTGGAAACTCTTGGTTCCTCCCAAGGTGAAAGTTTTTTGGTGGAGAGTATTGCATGAATTTCTCCCCGCAAAAGAAATCCTCCACCGGAGACACATTGAACCAACATGTTTCTGTGAAGTGTGTGGCAACGATGTGGAATCAATCAGGCACATTTTAATGGAGTGCACGGTAGCAAAAAGTTTCTGGAGAGAAGTCAAGATTCTCAATGGAACAAAACTGCCGTCAATGCCCCCAGCTACTTGGGAGCGTGACTTGCTTTCGTCTGAGGTTTGTAATGAAAGAGAAAGAAGTATCATTATTATAGGAATGTATGCTCTGTGGACACAGCGGAACCAAAGAAGACATGATGATTCAAGCAAACCCATTAACATCTTGGTTCGATGGTGTGTGGATACGGCCTTTGATCTATGGAACATACAGGCTACTGTAAGACAAGTGGAGGTGCGTCAGCAGGTGAATCGGTGGAAGCCACCGCCTACGGGCTGGACCAAATGCAACACCGATGGAGCTTTTAACCCTGACAGAGGCGAAGGAGCAACTGGGGTAGTCCTCCGAGATGCGTCTGGCCAGTTTGTGGGCGCCAAAGCGGTATGGTATCCTCACGGTTTTGATGCTTTGACTCTGGAGGCATTGGCGTGTCGAGACGGTGTCCTGCTCGCCCGGGACAAAGGGGTCACCAACCTCATTGTGGAAACTGACTGTCAAGAACTAGTGAAGCTCTGGCAAATGTCTACAGATCAGCGCTCGGTCATCGCTCCGATCATCAGGGAAACTCGTTTGATTAGCTCTTGTTTTGAGAATTTTGATGTAACTTTTGTAAGCCGATCTTGTAATCGAGTAGCTCATCAGTTAGCAAAGGAAGTCTCAGGTGACATTAGGTTGGGAATGTGGCATTTAGCCCCATCCTGTGTAGCACACCTGCTGATTTCAGACTGTAACCCTGATTGATCTATGAATGAAACCCATGTCAAAAAAAAAAAAAAAAAAAGACCCCAGACCCAACCGCTAGATGTCGAAGAAACGCTAGGAAGCTACAGGAGCAGCCGCACGTCGCTTCCAGGCGGATCACGCGTATTCCCATCCCAATCCGTAGATTTGTATAGCGAGCAGGGGAACGGATTTGCCCGGGGAGTCGAGTCGAGTCTACGACCCACACCTCGGCAGGTTCAGGCTGTGCCCATAGCTAGGCCTAGGCCGCGCGTCGTCGCGGTTGTGGCACATGCATGCGGCCGGTGTCGCAGGTCACCACCCCACGGGAACATGGGGGAGGGACGGCATGCCCGGGTTTGGCACGCTGGGAGGTGGAGGGGGCGCACAGGAGGCAGGTGGACCATGCGGAAGTAGAGAAAAGCCTGCTCTGAATCCGTATGTACTGCACATGCGCGAGACCGTACGCGGCCTGTGCGGGATCTGTACCGGCGTACGCACACAGCCGCAGGCGTGGCCCGTCGGTGTACCGCCATGACGATGCTGACAAGTGACAAGGTAGAATGTTGCATTAAGACTCCGTTTGGTACCCAAAAATTTTAATCACCTATCACATCGGATGTTTGAATACTAATTAGAAGTATTAAACATAGGGGACGTTTGGTTTCAATGGTTAAACTTTAGTTCCTGTCACATCAAATATTTAAATATTAATTAGGAGTAGTAAACATAGACTATTTACAAAACCCATTGCACGGATGGAGATTAAAAAGCGAGACGAATCTATTAAACCTAATTAATCCATGATTTGACAATGTGCTGCTACAGTAACCAATTGCTAATGATGGATTAATTAGGCTTAATAGATTCGTCTCGCTGTTTAGCCTCCATCTGTGCAATTAGTTTTATAATTAACTCATATTTAGTCCTCCTAATTAGCCTCCGAATATTCGATATGACACGGACTAAACTTTAGCTTGAGAAACCAAACGCCCCCATAGGCTAATTATAAAATTATTTGCACAGATGGAGTCTAATTCGCGAGACAAAGCTATTAAGCTTAATTAGTCCATGATTTGATAATGTGCTGTTACAGTAACTATTTGCTAATGATGGATTAATTGGGTTTAATAGATTCGTCTCGCGAATTAGCATAGGGATTTTACAATTAGTTTTATAATTAGCTCATGTTTAATTCTACTAATAGCATCCGAATATTCCATGTGACAAAACACCTAGGGTGTGATTGGTTGCCTGGAGGAGTCTAGCCTGGCTCGCACCAGCCAGCCTAGCTCCCCAGAGCCAGGCCTATTGCATGCAGGAGCATGGTGTTTGGTTGCATGCTCGCACGAGCTAGGCTCTCCCGAGAAGCTGTTTGGTTGCTCGTACGAGGACGGGTTGCATGAGATGAAAATATATAAATAATCATCGTAATGACATTTATTACGGGAAACTATTATCTTATAGCTCTTAGTTTATCTTATTACTCTTTAATTTTAATCGAAATATGTTAATATCATTTAATATGTGCTAAAAATTATTAATAATGTCATTAGATGGCTAATTACCTGCACCACGTGAGCCTGGCCCGGCAGATACGATCGATTTGCTCGCACCGACATAGCCTGGCTGCGGAGAGAATCTTGCACGCGCGAAGCCTGGCCGAGCATATACGCAAACCAAACAAATAGGGAATCTCGCACGCGGGGAGCTCTATCCAGGATGGTGTAGGCAACCAATCGCACCCCTAGTATCAAACATCCTCTAATTCACATTTCAGTATTTCACCTTTGTTTCAAAGATGCCTTTGTTTCGAGTTGGCGCTCGACGGGGTAACAGTGGCGCTGCGTCGCGTCGTCCTGGAACCCACTCGAGTACTGGTTACAGACTTTACAGGTACGCGTAGCGCACGTACAAGTACAAGAGCGACGGAACGGGCGGCCCTGCCGCATGAAAAGGAGGAGAGGCGCGCCCCTTCCCCACGTGGCCTCCTGCTCGGGCACCGCACCGGCTGCGAGCCTCCACCCCCACCGGGCCTGGCCTCGTATTCCCGGCCCGCATTAAACAAACCCAACCCCCTGCTTCCCGCGAAACCAAGGCCATGTTTAGTTACCTCCCAACACCCAACTTTGGCACTATGCAAAAAGAAGATTCCCCATCACATCAAACTTGCGGTACATGCATGAAATACTAAATGTAGACGAAATTAAAAACTAATTGCACAGTTTTGTTGTACTTTACGAGACGAATCTTTTGAGCCTAATTAGTCAATATTTGGACAATAATTCACAAATACAAACGAAACGCTACAGTGTGCTACAGTGCTGGCACAGTAATTTGGCATCTCCCAATTTGGCCAACTAAACAAGGCCCAAATGGGATGGCGCCCCCGCCCCGCTCTCGAAAAAGGTAGCCGCAGCTCCGGAGCTCCCCACCCCTCACTTCTACCCGGCTACCCGCGCTAAAATTAGCCACGGCACGGGCACGGACAAACACAAGGGGAGCTGAGGGAAGCGAGACCCATCACCCGGTCACTCATCCCACTCCACCACCACCTCCTCTCTCCCCTCTGCAGCTGCAGTGCGCGTCCGGTACATCTGCTCCTTCTACAGTCCTCTCTCTCCCCTCTCGACTGCTCAGCTCGAGTCTTCAGTCTTCTGTGTGTTTGTACAAACCACGGACGGAGGACGAGGAGAGGGATCAGGGGCGCGCGCCCAGTGGTGGAGGCAAATCGGTCACATCCAGCGCCAGAGAAGATCCACCGGTTAATGCCGGGGATCGGTCGTCTCCGTCTCATCTAGCTCGCCACCTAGCTTAGCTTCTCTGTGCTGCGCATGGCCGCGCTGTAGCTGAAGGCTAGGCTAGATCCTCCGGTCCTGCACCGAAGAAAGCGGCCGCGCGCCAAGGGCGGCAGAGGAACAAGGAAGCAGGGAAAAGGATGGGGGAGAAGCATGCGCCGGACGCGGCGGCGGCGGCGGGGGACCAGGACGACGGCCAGGCTGCTGCGGCGGCGGCGCTGGACGGCGTCCAGTACTGCAGCGAGCACCCCTACCGCCCCGGGAGCGCCGCGGCGGCGGCGGCGGTCGCCGGCGGGGGGATATGCGCCTTCTGCCTGCAGGAGAAGCTGGGACGCCTCGTGTCATCCTCCAAGTCCAGCCCCTTCTTCCCGCTCGGTGGCCACCCGCCGCCCTCGGGGTCCCCTTCGTCGCCCCCGTCCTTCCGCCGCGCCGCCGAGCCCCCGCCGCCGCTCCACCCGTCCGCCGCCTCGCGCAAGTTCATGTCTTTCCACCGGAAGAAGACGCCCTCCTCCTCGTCGTCGTCGTCATCCTCCGCCTCCGCGGCGCTCTCCGCGGGGGGCGGCGGGCTGAAGCGGAGCAAGTCCGTGGCGCCCAGGCCCGAGGAGCAGTTCCCCTACTCGTCGTCGGCGTCGTCGCTGGCGGCCGAGAGCCCGCGGAAGAAGAGCTTCTGGTCCTTCCTCTACCTTTCGTCCTCGCCCGCGTACGCGCACCAGGCCGCGGCATCCGCGCCGTACGCCGCCAGCGGGGGCGCCGCCGCCGCGAGGAGGAAGTCGGTGTCCGTGGCGTCGGCCGCGTGGGCGTCCAGGGCTAACAACTCTGGCGCGCAGGACCAGCAGCAGCCGCCCGGCGGCGCGACGGCGGCGTCATCCACTCTTGGGCGGACGCTGGAGGCCATCGGCGAGCCCGAGAGCCCCAGCCAGAGCCAGGTGTCGTCGTCCTCGTCCTTCGGCCGGAAGGTGGCACGCTCGCGCTCAGTGGGCTGCGGCAGCCGCAGCTTCTCCGGCGACTTCCTGGAGCGCCTCTCCAACGGCTTCGGCGACTGCACGCTCCGGCGCGTGGAGTCCCACCGCGAGCCCAAACCCCACAAGATGCGCGGCGGCGGCGGCGGCGGCGGCGGAGGCCTCGGCCACCGCGGCGGCGCCAGCGCGGACGACGATGATGACGAGGACGACGAGTACGAGCACCAGCACCGGATCAAGTGCGCGGGGTTCTTCGGCGGCCTGGGCCCCGCGTCGTCCTCCTACTGGCTCTCCGCGGCCGAGGGCGTCGCTGGCGGCGTCAGCAGCGGCACGAGGAAGTCCGGCGGCCGGAGCCACCGGAGCTGGGCGTGGGCGCTGGCGAGCCCCATGAGGGCGTTCCGGCCGACGACGACCTCGACCTCCACGAAGACCATCACCGTCGTGCCGCCCAGCCACGTGACCAGCAACGGCAACACCTCGGCGTCGGCATTGTCCATATCGTCCCCGACGCCGCCGTCCTCAGAGGCAGCAGCAGCTCCAATGGCGACGGTGACGGCCGCGAATTGAAACTCGAAGCTGCATGTCCGGTTAATCACCCATCCTTTCCTCGATTCCCTGCTCTTCTTGATTCACCGCATATACATGTCACCCTCACTCGCTGCCGTTCCCTGTTTGTGCGTGTGTAATTTCAACGACAAACTGCTCATAAGTTGAAAAATGTGCTGTGGATTTTGGGTTGATCGTGCTGCTATTACCGACGTCTTGTGTCTGTTCGCGTGGGCACTGCTTTAGACTAACAATGGTACACCTGAATTTGTTGATCTGTTCAATCTGTTCGTCAAATCGCCGTTCATTTCCATCGCTTTCTTCGTCACTTAAGCGTTTAAGCCGACGCAAAACTCCATTCATCAGCTGCTGATTGATGCACCCATTGATGCACCCCAACGATCGATGGCCATAACTCCGATTTGAAACACAGTGACGCTCACCATAACGACGACGCATTCGGGTAGTTGGGAGATCGCAGAAGAGGCGTAGGAGAACGAGACAACAGACAAGAATTGTTACTGCCAGAGTGACCATTTTGTCAGTTCAGTAGGTGGGCAGGGCCAGCCAGGCCACAGGCCAGGCAGGAGGTAGCCACATCCTTTCCTGTAAGTACAAGCACAGTTTGACCACGCTGCATTAGCCCTAGCAATAAACACATGGCTGGCTGCTGCGACGCAGCGCGTCCCGTGACCACTACCACGTAGCATGCACTGGTCTGTGTGGTCTCTCTTGATCTTGGGTCTTTGCCTCTCTGCTTCGCGATCTGTGTCTCTGCCGCTGCGCCGCACGGAACCCCAGGCAGAGCACGGCCACGCTCATGAAGCCAACACCTCCAGAGGCCCAAAAGGCAGAGCACGGCCATGGCAACACCACCGTCCCCCCAGCGATATGATCCAGTGAGAGGTCAGCGATCACCGTTAACAAAAAGCACTCGCGAACTCCGAAGCCATAGAAAGGTTAAAACGCAAAACCCTTTCGCAATCGGGGGAGAGAGGCCGGTGTGAAAGCTACGCTTCATGGTTGGGGCTCGGTGTCCAATCAGGCAAGGAGAGGGAGAGGGCGAGGTGTGTCCGGCCACAATGGCAGCTGGACAGCGGTGGCACTGTGCCGGGCGGTGCTCCCCTGCAGCAACACGACAGCGACGCGACGACATGGGGGCACTGTGCCGAGGCGGGGAGGTTCAGAGGTGGTGCCGAGAGGCAGCTTTGGGCAGGGCCGCAGGGGGCGAGATGGCCGGACCTTTTAATCACGGAGCCTGATCGGCTTCGGCTTCTCTTGACGTGGTTTCCTCTTGGTGAGGGTCTGATCCGTCATCCGCGCGATACTCCTCTCGTGCGTGCACGGTCAAATTGGGTCGTGGCCTCATGGCTCATGGCGACATGGCCTGTGCATGAGGCCTCGTCGTGCCTCGTACAGCTCGTGAGCGGCGTGGGTGTGACATGCATGACTCGTCATTCTGCAGAAAAAGGGCGCCGGGGCCCCGCCCACCCGGCGGCTTTGCAATGCGCACTCGTTTCCCGGATCTTGTCCCGGCGTCCCGTTCCGTTCCGCCCTTCCCACGGATGCATGCCTCCTCTCCTGTGCTACTCTCGCAGGCATCTTACTATTATTACTAATTGGAGGTTCCTTTTAAAATCTATATACGAAGCCACATAGGATCCTAGATGGACACCTTAGAAAAAAAGGAGAAATTCTAAAAATTCCAAACAAAACAAAACATTTGACCATCAAACGGTAGGTTCAAATCATCATAGCCATTGAATCTATTATATTTTTTTTAAAAAATTACCCACCTATACCATTATAAAAATAGCCTAAAGTAACCCCTAAATATATATCTAAATTACCCACCTCTGTCATTATGTAGAATAAACTAAAGTAACCCCCTAATCTTCATCTAAATTACCCACTTATATCATTAATAGAAAATAATTTAAAATAACCCCTAATTTTTTAACTAAATTTCCCACGACTAATACTTAAAAAATAACTTAAAGTAACCGCTTTAATTTGCATCTATATTACCCTCGTATACCATTATTAAAAATAACATGAGGTAAATACTAAATTTTGAATCCAAATCACCTTAATTAAAAATATACACAATTATATGATTCTAAATTATCTATTTCTTACACTATTATTATATGATAAAATAATTAAGGTATATAGGCATGATGTGTGTCACCATTTATAAAGATATAGGGGAAGTGATGAGAATATATATTTCTATGTTAAAATTATAGCTCAAACTTAGGATCCATTAAACAAATTCAAATGCATACCTATAATGCAAAGTGAAAAATTAAACATTATAAATGTGGATGAAAACATTATAGAGTAATTACTAACTAAAATATATCACAATCAGATCAAGAAAATAAGTATATATATAAGTATTATGTTGAAATGTTTAACAAATGGGAGGTAGCTCAAGGTAATAGTTTGTAGTAATGTGCCCTATTTTTTTCCATTGAAGACTTTGCATTAGTTCTCAAGAGACACACTAGGAAAAAAAAGATAAATCTTAGAAATTCTCAAAAAATCAGAAATATCAAATATCAATTCTGTAAACTCTAATAATTATAGTTATTGGTCTATTATATTTTCTAAAAATTTACCCACCACTATCATAATAAAAAACTTCTAAAGTAAAGCTCTAAACCTATATCTAAACTACTGAGATCTACCATTATAAAAAATAATCTAAAGTTATCCCATAATCTTCATCCAATTTACCCAAGCATATCATTATAAAGTATAACTTAAAATACCATTCTAAATTTATATCTAAGTTACCCATGTATGTAATTAACTCATTATTAAAAAACCTAAAGTAAACACCTAAATATTAATATACTCCCTCCATCCTAAATTATAGGTCATTCAAGAATCTTGGAGAGTCAAAGTATATCAAGTTTGACCAAATTTATATGATAATATAATAACATTTATGATGTCAACTAAGTATCATTAGATTCTTCATCAATTATATTTTCATAGTATACCTATTTGATGTCATAAATCTGTATAATTTTTTCTATAAATTTGGTCAAACTTGATATGTTTTGACTCTCCAAGATTCTTGGAATGACTTATAATTTGGAATGGAGGGAGTAATTATCTTTATGTTCATCATATAGAAATATCCAAAAGTAAATTAATTTATGATTCTAAATTATATATTTATGTCATTGTTAATATAGAAATACTAAGTTGAGGTATATACGTATGATGGGTGTACCATGTAGACTATTTATACATGTATGTAAGGAAGTGATAAAAAAATATTAATTTTTATGCTAAACACAATGTATGGAGGTGTGATACAAAATGAAAAAAGTGTGAATGTGGATGAAAAAGTGTATAGAGTAGTCGAAGCGGCAGAAAACACCGAGCTCGTGGGGTAAGGAGGGGCGGTGTTCCCTGCGGTTAAAAAGAGATCGTGCGTACGGTTTCCGGAGAAAGGCGGAGGTGACGGGATGTACCTGACTTCGCAATAGATGCGGTCGGTCCGTATTTCGTTTGCCGCGCGCTCCTTATAGAGCAAAAGAGCTTTCTTCATCATCATCCTCATCATCATCGTCATCGTCTTCGTCCGTTGTTGTGCTTGAGCCCCTCCATAGCCTTCGGGGTTTCGCCGCGACCTTTTTCTTCTTCTGGTGATTGGAGGCGCCTTCGTCGGCATCCTCCTCCCTCTTTCCCTTGCCCTTGGAGCGATCGAACATCGCCCCGACGGCCTCCTCGCCCGAGGCAAAGTCGGCAGCGATGTCGAGGAGCTCCTTGGTGGTTCGTGGGCCTACACGTCCCAGTTCGTGGACCAGAGACCTACAGGAGGTCCCCGCCAGGAAGGCCCCGATGACGTCGGCGTCGGCGACGTTGGAGAGCTCGGCGCGCTTCCTGAAGAAGCGTCGGATGTACTCTCAGAGAGTCTCACCCGACCCCTGGCGGCAGCTCCGGAGGTCCCAGGAGTTCCCGGGGTGCATGTATGTGCCCTGGAAGTTCCCTACAAAGATTTCTTTCAGGTCGTTCCAGTTACGGATCCGACTTGACGGAACGTGTTCCAGCCAGGCTTGCGCCGAGTCGGCCAAAAACAGTGGGAGGTTGCGAATGATGAACATGTCATCATCCGCTCCGCCGGCCTGACAGTCAAGCCGGTAGTTGCTGAGCCAAGGCTCGGGGTTCATCTCCCCAGAGTATTTGGCCACATTGGTGGGCTGTCTGAAGCGCACTGGGAACAACGCGTTCAAGATGCGCGCGGAGAAGGCCCTGGGCCCCAGTAGGTTGGGGCTCGGGCTCCGATCTTCTTCGCCGTCGTGGCGACCACCACGGTGTACGCGGTAGCCGCGGTCGGCTCTGTCCTCCCTGTCCACACGGGAGCGCCTCCATGCATCAAAGGAGTCACGGGCGTCGCGGATGGGGCCGACGCGGCGGTGGACGGACGAAGCCCCGCCGCCCGCGCGTGGTGGAGTCCGTCGAATGGGCGAGGCCCGGTTTCCCCCATGGAAGGAAGGTTGGTGGAAAGATCCTCCACGCCTCTCGAGAGGCGCGGAGGGTGTGACCCTGCTGGCGCCGTGTGTGCGTCGTCGGGACGCGGAGCTTTCTGCCTGCTAGACTGCTGCACACTCAAGCAAGTCGCGTACCTCTTGGTGGGCCTGTCGCTCCTCGGGCATTGCCAGCTCGGGGAGTCGTCAGAGTAGGGCTGCCGCGGCGGCGACGTTCTGGCTGGTGTGTGCGAAGAGTTGGGGATGACCCTCGTCCCCGCAGATGCGCCGCTGGACGTCACGGGCCTGATGACGCACCCTGCCCTCGTTGCGGCGGTGCTCGTCCTCCTGGTGGGGCGCCGCGCGCGCCTCTGGCTGTCGTGGCCGCACCGGGACCTTGCCAAGGGCCTCAGTCGTAGCTGCGGCGTGCGGTGGGGGAGTGTGTTGCTTCCCTTCGGCGCCGTCGTCGTTGGACCCCTCGGAGTGCACTTCGACCATGAAGCACTCACGCGAGGGGCGGTGGCTCTCGTTGTTCGAGCCGGCGTTGGAGGTTATCCTCGCCACGCCCACGAGCTCATTGCTTGTGGGCGGCACGGTCATGGATCGTGCCAGGAGGCGACCGTAGGTCGCCGCGGCATTGCGCAGCCCGAAGGGCCACTCCTCCGAAGGGGCCCCCATGGCGCGCGTCCGGCCGCTCGCCACTATCCCGGTGGCGGAGCTAGACATGACGGGGCGAGCGGGCAAGACAAGGAGAGGGATCAGCTTGATCCCCTCCCCCGTGGCGAGGAAGTCCAAGCCCCCGAAGCGGACGAGGGAGCCCGGAGCGAAGCTGGCGTCGCGGCTGGCCATCTGAAGCCGGTGATGTACGCGCAAAGGTTCCCTACCTGGCACGCCAACTGTCGTTGTCAAGATTAGTGGATCAAGACTACGGCTAGTAAATTTCTTTTATGCGCGTAAGGCTTCGGATGGTGGCGTGGGAAGACACGGGGTTAGACTGGTTCGAGCAAGGAAAGCCCTACGTCCAGTATGAGGAGCTGCTCGTGTTGCCCACGCGGGGTCTGTAGTAGGGGTTACAGGCGGGCGAGAGAGGGAGCCGGTCCCAAGTCTCTTGGGTGTGCACTGATGCTCTAGAGGAGAGTGTGTGTGAGTTCTGTTGCCTTCCGAGTCCCCCCGGTATTAGGGCCCCTGGTTCTCCTTTTATAGCGCAAGGAGGGCTCATGGTTACAAGTGAACCAGGTGTGTGGAGAAGTAAAAGAGATAAGCTAAGTAAAGTAAAGTATATGGAGAAGGACCAAGTCCCCGGGTCGCCGCCTCCTGCTACGGCCTTCGGCTCCTGTCAGCGTGTCCACCGGAGGAGGGTGGCTGTCTTCGGATTCTGTCGACGATCTTCCTAGCGACCGCTGCCGCCAAGTCATGACATGGTGTTTGGTCGTGGCAAATGTGCACGTTGGGGGATGCGTCCGATCCCTATTGTCCTGCTTACGGCCCGTAGAACACGGACGTTGCGTCCCTATCGCCGAAACGCGGGGCGCGAGAACGGGCGGAGCTCTCTCCTGTGCCGGGCGGCGCATGCCATGAGTGCCCTACGGCGAACCAGGGGGATCCGCGACCACTGTAGCCTGTGTGGTCGTGGCTACAATGTTCCGCTCGGGTACTTGTGGCGGGTCACGTCAAGGGGCGCGTACGCCTTTCTGCGCGCCAGAGCCGCGGTGCATTTATGGCGAGATCGGTGGGGGCCCACGAGATCCGCGCGCTCGTTCGCCGGTCTACGCCCGAGGCGGACACTCGTCTTGTGGGCCCGGATGAGTCCGACCTCCTGCGCCCAGGGTCGGGCGAGGCGGAGCCTTGCGGCGAGGGGTCGGGCGCTCCCGATCCTGGGACCGCGGGTCGGGCGAGGCGAAGTTCCACCATCGAGGGGTCGGGAGTGTCCGACCCCGGGGCCCTGGGTCGGGCGAGACAGAGTAGCATGTTCTCTGCCTCTACTGGGTCGGCGGTAATCGTTATTACCACAGGTGGGCCTGGGCCTCCATGATTGTTGCTTTAAGGGGTATTAGGAGGTCGTTAATATTTCCCCCAACAAGAGTAATTACTAATTAAAAATCAATCACAACTGAAAAAAATAAATGCACATGTATATAAGTATTATGTTGAAGTATTAAACAAATAAGAGAGTAGTAGGTAAACAATTTTAATTATTAGCTAGATTCTAATTTCTAAATAATTTTCTAATAAAATAGCTTTTAAAAATATTAACCCATACTACTAATCAGCTGCGTGCTCTCGCTCGATCGCGACGTATCAAAAGTGCTGGGCACAAGGCAATGATGGATTATCGGATTATTAGTCAATTATTAATCGCTCGCTTGCTCACCTGACGGTATTATGATAAGAGGGGGAGCATATTGAAGGTTCAGCGTACGAGCATACTGGTGGCGTGGTACTTGGAGTGGAGTGGAGCCGCTCTCCTCTCCGTGTCGTTCGCTCCTGACTTGCTGTGGTGCCGGGCATGGACCAGTGGCGGGCGCGATCAATCATGGGCGGGGGCACGGGGGCTGACTGGCTGAGGGCTGAGGCGGTGCCCCAGCCGGAACGGTGGCCGAGCCGTCCTTGTCCCCGGCACACGCACGGGGGACGGGCACGGAGCTTGCCGTTCCTGTCCCCGTTCGCGCGGTGGGGGTGGGCATGTGATGCAGCGACGGCTCTGGCGCCGCAACGCCCGAGCGCCGAGGCTCCCCACGCGTATCGGCACATGCGCGCGGCAGATACCATCTCCTTCTATTCGTTCCCGTTTCCCGTTCGAGTGGGAGCCCGTGCAGTTGGTCGCCGCCACCGCGTCGTGTATGGCTGGCCTGCTCCGATGCCGCCGTGCGCGCGCCGCCCCAATCCCCCCAGGGCCTCGGCCCTGCCTCACGGCACGGTGACCGACCGGCCAGGCGGCCACGCTCTAGGAACAACTGAACAAGCAAAGCAAATGCGACGCTGCAGGTGCGCAGTGCAGGGGCGCCGACGTTCCGGCAGAAAGGATCCGAGAAGGATCATGGGTGCAGCGAAACGACGCGACGGAGACAGAGACAGGGCAGTTATGGCCCCGCCGGGCTGCCATGAATACTGCTACTACTTCCACTCGCGATTCATCACGTCTGCAGTAGGTGGCTGGCTGGCTCGATCCAGCGGCAGTTGGCACATGAGTGCCGCGTAGACCGATTGAAGCTGCAGCGAGCTCACAATTGATCGCCAGGCATCGCCGGAACCAGGCGTGGCGAGGTCCGAGTGAGCTGTGAGCACGCATGATTTGGTCCCAGGTAGAAACAACGACCAGGAGTCCAGGACCAGCCAAAAAGGAGGGAGCTCTTCAGGGTTCAGCTGCAGCTGGTACTGATACGCAGCGCAGATACGGCGAGCCGCTCTGCGGGAGCCGAGCCCCGAACGAATCCTGGCAAGATTCCCGTCCCGGCGGACAAGTCGACAGCAGCAGGACAAGCCGGCGGCGTTTTTTTCAAGCGGTTGGAAAAGAGAAAGCGGCTTCGAGTCGAGAGTCGATGGAAAGCGAACTCATCCGTCATCACCGATTCACCATTCCGGATTCGAAGTTCCCATGCTCTAGCCTCTAGCCACGACCCCAAAGGCCCAAACCAAGCGCATGCCTACTTGGCTCCACAGACCACAATCCAGACGACCAAGATTGGATTATGCTTGTCAGGTAGCAGCACAGAGCATCAGACTGGACAATCCCGGATCTTTGACTCGCCAACAGTACGCCCCGTCACTAACCATCACCACCCGTCTCTTCCTGGCCACCACAACCACCCCTCGCAGCTTGGAGCCTTGCGCTTGCAAAGCACGATCAGATGAGATCTCCAGCGCGGCCATGCCCCTGCCACGGCCAGTACCAGCAGCGTTGCAGCAATGCAGCAGCCAGCAACGGCATCTTCCGGTCCGGTACACCAATCATTCCGAGCTGTTTCAGACGGGGTCAATCATTTGCCGGTTTACAACTATCTCGGTGCACACAGCTTCGAGCCAGCTTAGCATCCTCTCGTCCTCCTCCCGCTCCGGCCACGGCCGCCACCGTCGCATAGAAATGTAGAATAAGCCGCACGCACGCACGGCCGCGCGCACGCAGCATGTCTCGCTGCTGGGCATGGGGGCGGCAGCTGGTCGCGGACGCATCCATCAATTGGCACGCCCACGTACCCCTGTCCATCTCCACTTGCCCCTGCACGACAGGCCCGTAACATTTGTACAGCGAGTTTTTGTCTTTGGCTCGTTGCTGCCTGCCTCGGCAGGCAGTTTATCCATCCCATGAGAAATTACAAGGACAAAAGGAGACGGTTGTTTTATCCGTTGCTGCCTGGCTGGCTCGTTTGTCACGCATGGAAGCAGTATCCGTCGCTGTACCCGTTTTGTACGTCAAACCCCACAGTCACAGGCTCCACGGATAACAGCGACCGCCTCGAGTGGAGCGGCAGGGGGAATGCCTTGCTCCCTTCGTCCTCACGTGAGAGGCTGAGAGAGATGACCAGACGAAGCTCACCGTACCTGTGGGATTCAACAGGACATTACGGATCAGTTAACCAAGCGGATCAACGCTAATCAAGGCACCGTCAGTAACAGGAGAACATGGACGGCACGAGCGGCAATCATCTTACGGGCCTTGTTAATGTTCACCTCGGCCGGTCTTGCCATTAGATAAGCGCCTCAGGATTCCCCGGCCAGTGGGCTCCGATGCAGTCTCTCTCACATGCAGCGACCATATTTATTCGCGAGTGTATTGACCAAGGAATGGTCCCCTCCATTCCCTCCGGCACCGGCACAGACCATGTCACTGTTCCATTGCAATGTATAGTAGATCAAGATGATGCAGCTGTAGCAGCTGGCGTAGCCTTGCAGTTTAGTAGTATTTACATGTGGTACCTGGTAGCATTCATGCCTTTGGATGCAAATCTCAGCATCTCAGCTGGCAGCCAAGCTACGGTACAGGCTGCCCCCGGCCCATGTCTCGGCACCCTTGTTGCCCAAAAGTATCAACAACAAGCATAGGAAACTTTGCTGCATCTCTTGCTATCAGCAAATGCTCAGAAAAAAAACTGAACATTTTGTTGCATAGAAAGATACAGTGGGGGTGCTAATAATGCGTCATTCCTTTTTCTCCGGTTCTGTGCTTCAACAGCGCCTTCATGATTACTAAACATGACCTGACCAGTGACAAATCAACATCTTCATCAACAATGTAGATAGTAAACCTCATCATTACGAAGTCCGACTTTAATGGAAGTTAGGCCTTGTTTAGTTGGCCAAATTGGGAGATGCCAAATTACTGTGACAGCACTGTAGCACACTGTAGCGTTTCGTTTGTATTTGTGAATTATTGTCCAAATATTGACTAATTAGGCTCAAAAGATTCGTCTCGTAAAGTACAACAAAACTGTGCAATTAGTTTTTAATTTCGTCTACATTTAGTATTTCATGCATGTACCGCAAGTTTGATGTGATGGGGAATCTTCTTTTTGCATAGTGCCAAAGTTGGGTGTTGGGAGGTAACTAAACATGGCCTTAGTTTGCAACTAGCAAATCAAGCACAGCACCTACATTATCTGCTGTGAAGTTAAACAAACAGCAGGGACTTAAAAATGTTGCTAAATAAAATGGAAAACAACCGTATATTGCCCCCCTGAACTGAACTCTACCGTCCATCTAGTTTCAGACTAGTAACTTTTAAAATGCCTAACTTTCACCCTTGGCCCATTTAAGCCGGTTCAAATACCTTCCGATGGTTTTGCCAGATATCCTTTGTCAGGCCTTGACTTGGCCAGGTTCAACAGATCACCCTGTAGGTAGTGTGTAATATTGAACCATTGTGCAAGCACGGGGCGTGCACCTGTGAGGCTATGAGTTTATTCTCTTTTCCTCTGTTTCCCTACCAAAATTTATGATTTGTGCGTTTCAGAGTGCCATGTTACTAAGTGTTTGCTTCGTAGGCGATTACACGAGAGAAAACCGCAAAACTTGTCCATGATCACTATTCTTGCTACCATGGCAACTTTTGTGCAGATTATAGCAGAGACTCGTCCATAATTATGATTTATGAGTACAAGCTTATGCTAAGTCAAACAAAAAAACAGAACCAATGAGCAGATAGCGTTGGGGTTTACAAGCCGAGTAGCAATCCTACAAGAACATATTCAGCTCATCAATATGATTTCTATTATATTAAATTGCATAGTGGGTCCTCCAATGTGCAAAATTTAGTAAAAGAACCCAGATGAGCCATGCAGACAAGTTTAGGGACTTGTTGTTCAAATACCACCAGCTGAGGTTTCAGACTAACGATGCTATTGCAAATTAGAGAGAGAATGGCACAACCTGTTTGGATGGACTTGAATAAATAGGGATAATCATGCTATAGTATGGGAATCGAGCATGTTTTCTTTTGAATGATTTAAAATCCCATAAAAATATGATGCATGTGTGATGCGTGGGAGATATTTGATGATGAGTTGATGCATGCAGTTCACACTCACACCTATGGCATGCTTGATACATGCTGAAATTGAAAAATCGAAAAGGAACAAGCATCCCACACATGATGACTCTCGGTGATACAGAACAAACTAAAAATTATGATTAGGCAGTAATTGTGCCTTTCATACATTATGTTGGAGCTGTTACTGACATCATTATCGTAAGGTTTTTTTATGATCTTGTCCTAACTTTGAAGTGCAATTGTGTTTTTACCCTCATTTTAAACTTTTGTTGCCCTTAATTATTCACAAGTCAATGTGATTTTTCCCTTAGTCTTTGCGTATTTACCCCTATTTTGACCGTTGAGGGTAAAATTGCATTGAATTGTGAATAGTAAATGGCAAAATCACAAGATGAAAAAATGAGGGAAAATCACAATTATACTTCAACCTTATTTTAATTCTCTGATGATTTATCATCCCGCTATCAGTAAAAAAGAATATTAGATTGAGGGGGGAAATGAATCTCACCTTCAAAATGTTGAGTTGGTCTGCTCATAGAGCAATTATCAGACCAATAGAAGCTTAAGACGCTATTAATTTGAAATTGGCAAATAAAGTAACGTGCAAAACTTGACAAAAAAAGTAGCGAATTATATCTGTTTCCAGTTATACCAAATGCAGTGATACTGGTGAGAGGATAAGCAGATGAAAGTGGCTTAAGATTCATTAGCTTTCTCATTCTACTCTTTCTTTCACAAAGGAGCGCGACGAGATTCAGCTTAAGATTCATTAGCTTTCTCATTCTACTCTTTCTTTCACAAAGGAGCGCGACGAGAATTCAATGAATCTTATGCTATTCATTAAATAGATGATTTCTTTTTTAATTGATAGGACTACCTACCCCTCCATTTAACATTCACTTGACATGGTTGAACATTTCTATACCAAACTCTTCTGATAATTCCACTTAGAATTAGCCTAACTATTCAGAGTTCAGACCTCACATAGGGGCACAGGTCCGCCTTGTTTTTTTGCAGCAGTTTCAAGGAAATGAAAACAAGAAATGAGACAAAGGAAACATATCGGGTTTTATTAATCAGGCTGGAAGATGGACTATGGGTCCACAACACATATTAAGGTTGCAGGACACTGTAGTGCTCAAGTAAACCTGATAATCTTCTGAAGTAACAGGCATGGTTAGTATGTGGATAATCAAAGATCCTGATAGAAGCCCATAAATAACTGTATCCTCATAGAGATATGAACAAATTGTTTTCCATTCTTATCTTGTGGGTGTCACTTGGAATAGAAAAAATTACAACAATAAAATTCTATCAATTGCAGTCCTGTAAGGAATCTTCTGATTCTTATCCTACATAAGCTCTCATAATAAAAAGAAAAAACATTCAAGTATCTGGTTGCCACAAACTTTTTGAAGGAAATACAGTGTTGTTCATACAAATGAAGGGCAAAAACTAAGGGCACAAGAGAGCCCCTTGACAATGATTAGGAAAGTGAAATTAGCCAAGCTATAACAAGTATTGCTTCTCTGATTCTGTTGAGCTGGATATATACCTCACCTGTGAAACCTTCTCTCCAAGCCACAAAACTTGGCCTCTGATTCTGAAAAATGATACTCCCCCATTCCGTTCCAAATTATAGGTCATTTTGGCTTTTCTAAATGCATAGATATTATTATGCATCTAGACATAAGGGTATATCTAAGTGCATAACAAAGTCTATGAATCTAAAAAGCCAAAACAACCTATAATTTGGAACGGAGGGAGTACCGTTTCTCTATATCCAGGTATGCCAGGCTATTGTTGCATGAACAAAGGTTGCCAAAATTTCATGCTTAGTTAGTGAAACTTCTGTACCATTTTTTCACTGTTAAGACAATCAGCAGGTGCAAACACTGAGGTCACCTATTAGCACCAAGCACTCAGAAAAAAGAAGACTCCTTCCTTCAGACGTAGTTCATCAGCACATATGGCACTGAGTCATTAACAGAACATCTCAGGAGATAGTGATATTGGAACTAATCTATAGAAGGTGCCCAGTAAATAGTGCTTGCACTGATGCTGCCAAAGCCCTATAGCTCTCAACTACATGCTTTGGATTCTGAAAGTGGCTGATTGGTTGATGTAATCCATTCATGAGGACAGACTGAATAATACAAACATCAATCATTGTCCAAACAGTCACCAACTGGTCTTTGAAAGTAATCATAAGAGATTATCATTATTATCAGTAACTGAGGATAGAAAAACTTCTTCACTGCCTCAGACTTTTACAAGAAGTGCCACGTGGCCAGGGGATAACTTTTTTAACTCATGCAGCCTGCAGGGAAGAAATAATTCGATTTAGCAACCTGATGTTCCCACCTAACATGTGGAATATAATATTACTCCTTTCCAATATTTTCCCATAAGAAATCCACTTTTTGTTGGATCATGAAATCAAACACTAGGTTTAATAAGTCCTTTCAATTAACCATAACTGTAGGATAAAAGCTTTCAGTCAATTGTGTTGGCAATGGCCAAGGTGAGTTCCCTGAACTCACAGCCACACTCACACACACATATGCTAGAGGTAGAAGGAGATAGCGAACAGAGCACACACACACTGAAACAATTGGTGCTGCTGAACTAATGAGCTGCAGCTGCTCTTCTACTTCTTATAGAAACCAAAGTCAAACTAGAGTACATACTAGAATGAGTGCTTCTACCAACTACCTACTACTTAGTACAATACTTGACAGGGCATGCTTGCCCTTCTACTCATTGCACTGCTGCCATATACGGCAGACAGTAGCAGGCCAAGGAGCTCTACCTGCTCCATTGACTTTTGCAAAAGGAAGAGATTAGCTTAAGAGCTAAGCAATTCATCTAACAAATCTTCCCCTAATTGTGAGGCTCTTGCTTGATCTCTTCAACACCAATCTTGATCCTCAACTCCTGGAGCTGAAGACGCCCGAGTGGCTTGGTCAGGATGTCCCCGAGCTGTCGAGCAGTCTCAACATACTCGAGCTTGATCCGTCCTCCATCGACGCAGTCTCTGATGTAGTGATACTTGACGTCGATGTGTTTGCTTCGGTCGTGGAGGATGGGGTTCTTTGCCAATGCAATGGCGGACTTGTTGTCCACCTTCAAGACCGGAGTGCAGAGCTTTTCTCCGGTGAGCTCTTGCAACAGCCGTCCCAGCCAAATTCCTTGGTAGCACACCGTTGCCGCGGCAATGTATTCAGCCTCAAAGGTTGATAGCGCGACGACGCGTTGCTTCTGCGTTTGCCAGGAGATGGGGCAGGAATTAAGGACGAACAACACGCCTGTTGTGCTCTTCCGCCCATCAAAATCTCCGGCCATGTCGCTGTCACTGAACCCGGTTAGTTCCAGCCTTCTTCCTCCGCTCCGCCTCGGGTAGACGATGCCGTGTCCAATGGTTCCGGCCACATAGCGGAGGACTCTCTTGACGGCGGCGGCGTGGTCCTCACACAGATTCTCCATGAATCGGCTCAAGTAGCTCACAGCGAACTCGATGTCTAGCCGTGTGTGCGTGAGGTAGCGCAGCTCGCTGATGATGCTCCGATACTGCGACGTGTCCACCCTTGCCGCCGTGCTTTCCTTGGAGAGCTTGATCTTCTCCTCCACAGGCGTCGAAGCCATACAGAGCCTTGTGCAGGCAGAGCACCTTGTGCTCCTGGCCGGTGATGGTAAAGCTCGGCGCCTGCTGCACGTAGACCTCCTCCGCGAGATCCCCGTTGAGGAATGCAGACTTCATGTCCAGGTGATGGATGCTCCAATCCTTCGCCGCCGCCAACGCAAGCAGGAGTCGTACAGACTCCATTCGTGCGACAGGCACGAACACTTCCTCAAAATCGATCCCTTCATGCTGCACGAACCCCTTCGCGACGAGCCGGGCCTTGTGCCGCACCACCGTCCCCTGCTCATCGCGCTTCACCTTGAAGACCCACTTCAATCCAATCGGGTGGCACCCAATTGGTGGATCAACGAGCTCCCAAGTTTTGTTCTCCTCAATTGCCGCCATCTCCTCCAACATCGTGGCCCGCCAACAATTCTCCTGCTCCGCCGTTGCAAAATTGGGTGGCTCCTAAGCGCTACCCAGGTGCAGCTCGAGATCATCCAGCACGCGGGCCGCCTGCCCGGGCGGACTCTCGTCCCCAACGATGTCATCCACCGCCCGGAATCACAGTGGCTCGCCATCATGCTCGGCGTCGACGTACGGTGACATGTTTGCTAGTGGAGAGACGAAGCGAATTGATGAGTCAGAGCTTGATGTTGCGGACGCAGGGGTTGCCTGCTTGGCAGGCGATGCTGTTGGAGTTGCTTCCCCTGTTCCTAGAGTAGGGGATTCCCCTCCTAGGGATGGTGGTGGCATGGCTTCCCCTGTTCCTGGAACAGGACCTGAACAGGGGAGGCCCCTCCTTGACTTTTTGCAGCCTCTTCTTCTCCGCTGCCGCCGTAGTACTCCGCGTACTCGATGGTGAAATGGCTTCCGCCGCCGCCGCCTGTTTCCTCCACGCCACTGGGCTCCCAGTTCCAGCTCGCCACCTCGTCGAAGATGACGTCGCGCGACATGGCGACGCGCTGTGCATTTGGATCGTAAAGCCTGCAGGCCTTGCTCCCATGCTTGTAGCCCAGGAACACCATCGGTGTGCTCCTGTCGTCGAGCTTCTTCAGCCCCGGCTTCGTCACATTCACGTGCCCGACGCAGCCAAACGTCCGGAGGAAGGACACGTCGGGCTTCTGCCCGTGCCATGCCTCAAACGGAGTTGTCCCCTTCAAGCTCTTTGTCGGCAAGCGGTTCAGGATAAACACCGCCGTGCTCACCGGCTCGCCCCAGAAAGGCGCCAACATCTGCTTTGCCTTCAGCATGCTTTGGGCCATCCTGACGATGGTCTGATTTTGCCGTTCGACCATGCCATTTTGCTGCGGTGAGTACGACACTGTGAGGTGTCGTCCAACGCCCTCCTCTGCGGGGCGAACTTGATCGAGGTGAACTCCCCACCACGATCGGTCCGCAGCACCTTGAGTTTCTTCCCCGTCTCGCCTTCGACGCGCGCCTTGAAGTGCCGGATGGCCGTCGCCGCCTCGTCCTTGGATGACAGCAGGCCGTGTGTTGCCGGCGTGATTGGCTTGCACAAATCCCCGTGCACGAGCTCCAGCAAGTCTCGCGCGCGGTAACTCGCCGTCTTGGGGAACGGGGCGTGCCGCTGCTTGCCGGTAAGGCAGCTGTCGCACAGCTCGCCCACACGCTCGATAAGCGGCAGCCCACGGACCACGCCGTGGTGCGCCAGGCTTGCGAGGGCGTCGAAGCTCTAGTGGCCGAAACACACATGCCATCGCCACGCCTCGTCGTCTTACCTTGCCGACAGGCACACCGGCCGCGCGATGGTCAACTCTAGAACGTAGAGCCGGTTCCTGGTGCGCTCCACCTTAGCGAGCAGCTTGCACTCGCGATCGTGGATGCGGAGAACTCCACTGTCAATCAGCACCTGGCAGCCTCGCTCATCCAATTGGCCGATGCTGATGATGTTGCTGCGGAGCTTGGGGTGAAGTAGACGTCCGTCAATGCGCGGTGCTCGCCGGACTTGCAGTGGAACAGGAACGTCCCACGGCCTTGGATGTCAACACTGGAGTTGTCGCCGAACTTGACCGTGCCAACGATGCTGGTGTCGAGCTCGGAGAGGGCCTCTCTGTTCCCCATCATGTGGTTGCTCGCGCTGGAGTGAAGGTACCACCGCTCTGCTTCATTGCCTTCGCGTCCGAGGTTGGTGCCTTTCGTCGAGCACAACGCGTGCGCTCAGGGCTTCCTCAACCCTGTCGCTGAGGGCACACACCTGCACCATCAGGAGGGCGGGCTCCTCCTCCTCTTCTTGGGCCAGGTGCGCGCAGTCTTGGCGGCGCGGCTGCTTGCATTCTCGAGCCCAGTGCCTGGTTTTGCCGCAGTTCAGGCATTGGTCCCTGCGGCGGCCGCCGTCATTGCCGCTGCCTTCTTTGCCGCCACCACCTCCTTTCTTCCTTGTCTTGCTGCGTCCTCTTCCACGTCCGCCACCACTGCCGCCGCGCGAAATAGAGGACTCCTCCCCTGTCTTCCGCTCGCGCACACGCGCCGCCCACTGCTCCTCAATGAGCAGCCCGCCGGCGCCTCCACGACGCGGTCCTCAACCGCATCGAGCCGCTCCGCAGTGTCTTCAATCGTGAGCTCGCTTATTTCGAGCAACGTCTCGATTGACATTGCAATTTGGGCGAATCACGAGGGGACGACCCGCAAGAACTTGGCGACGGCCTCCTCCTTGGTGATGGTGTCACCCAGCGACCCCAGCTGGCTCACCATCGTCGTGAGCCGGAGCACGAAGTCCTCGACGGCCTCGCCGTCGCGGAAGATGATTGCCTCGTACTCGTGGCGGAGCTGCTGCGCCTTCGCCTTCCGCACGCGGTCGTTGCCGAGGCGCATCATCTTGAGGCTCTCCCAGGCCTCCTTCGCCGTATCCTTGGAGCCGAGCGCGACAGAGAACTCCGACGGCATGCCCTTCAGGATGGCCTCCATGGCCATCTGGTCTTCTTGCTCGTGGTCCGTGCCGATGCTCACGGACTTCCAAAGGCCCCTTGCCTTCATCATCACCTTCATCATCACTTGCCATTCGGCGTAGTTGCTGCGGGTGAGGATGGGGTACTACGCGCCGCCGATGTCCCGCACCGTCTTCTTCACCATGTACGTCGCCCCGCGACACTCCGGTGATAGAGACGGCCGGCGCCAACAGAGGCAGGCTGGCGCCCTCGTCCTCGCCCTCTCTCAGCCATCGCCACCCTGAATCACTCAGACCGCAACACTGATGCCACTTGTTGGCAATGGCCAAGGTGAGTTCCCTGAACTCACAGCCACACTCACACACACATATGCTAGAGGTAGAAGGAGATAGAGAACAGAGCACACACACACTGAAACAATTGGTGCTGCTGAACTAATGAGCTGCAGCTGCTCTTCTACTTCTTATAGAAACCAAAGTCAAACTGGAGTACATACTAGAATGAGTGCTTCTACCAACTACCTACTACTTAGTACAATACTTGACAGGGCATGCTTGCCCTTCTACTCATTGCACTGCTGCCATATACGGCAGACAGTAGCAGGCCAAGGAGCTCTACCTGCTCCATTGACTTTTGCAAAAGGAAGAGATTAGCTTAAGAGCTGAGCAATTCATCTAACAAATTGCTTCCGTGCCCCTATCTGAAGCATTAGACTGAAGGCCAGATTGAATTAATAAAAAGCCGAAAACACATTTGTTCGTTGGTAGATTACTCCAATGGAGAATGCTCTTTTTCCTTGTACCTGAAAGGTGTTCGTTTCTTTGATTCCCTATACTAGAAACAGTCATACATGTCTAGAGTTCCCATATCAGTTATAAAACTACAGGAAATTAGGATTGCTCGATTGTTCACAACCAAACAGATGAGTGCACTAGTGACAACTGACAACTCTATTATGCAAATAGTCGCAGAGTTCTATATAATAAGTAACGGGAGTTAATATGCAAACAACCCAACAGATAACTTTGAAACCTTACAAGTCTCAATATAACTAATGGGTGTTTGCTTTGGCATTCCCTAGCTAATAAGCCTTTCCAAGATTACAAAAATATAGGGACAAGAGAAAACCTTTGCAAACTCGTAGTGTGATGATTGTTCTTTCCTACTACATTGTGGTAAAAACCATTTAACAGCACAGAAATGGCACAGGATTTGACAGTCTTTCCTTCTTTCTTTTTTTCTTTTCTCAAAAGCGCAGAAGAGCTGCGTGTCATTCCATTAAGAATTTGACAGTCTTTCTATTAGGCACTGCCAAAATTCCATGGGCATATGATTCGACCACAATCTGGTGGCCAAATGTCTTTGGTGTTAACAATTTTGGTATGGTCACTTGGAGTTCCAAGCAAACAACCCCTGACTTTGGGCAAAAGTATTACTGAAAAAAGATAAGTTTGAAACAATGAACCCTCTGGACTGGCATTTTCTACTAAAGCACCAACTTAAGCCTTTAGTTTGCCATTCAACTAAATTTCCCTTGAATATAAGGAATCATAAAAGGGGAATAACACAAGCCAAACAATTAGCAGTACCTTGTGAAATAGGTCCTCTGAAGAACAAGAAATATAAGCTTGAAAGGGAAATGGTGAAATTTAATGAGGAAGTTCTGTTAGTTGAAATGTTGTTATTTGAGCACATAACTTATGCAACATAGGTAACATTGGAACATAAAGAACAAAATCAGTAGTCTAATTTATGGCACGTGAAGAATAGATATCAGTTTGACAAGCTATGTTGAGTCAAATGAATCCCAATTCTAATTTTCTTGGTCCATAACAATAATGGAGTACAATTATACAACAACTAAGCTCAGTCACAAACTGCAAAATCCAGAAATGATAAACTAGCTAGAATTCTTGAGGATAAACACATCACATTTTGTTGTGCAGTGAAACTGCATAAAGGTGAACAGTTAAAAACAGTATGATAATTTAAGTCTGCAGTCAGGGCATATACCTGCTGGCTGTTGTATCATTGCATAGCATCCGTTGCATGAGTTTCAGTGATTGTCCAACTTGATTCAATCATCTATCATTTCATTCATCTCACTCTTTGCTTCATTTGAGCGCTCTTGAGATCGAATGCAGTTACAGCACAATCACTCGGAGAGTTCGAATTCATCATCTCCCACCGCACATCCCTCATCCTCCTTGCTGCTAGCACCATGCCTTTCTCTACGCCTTGTCCTTGGTGGCAATGCTGCTCTCAACATGGTGGAGTACTCTTCCCTGATAGCAACAAGTGGATGTGCATGCTTCTCAAGCAGCTGGCTTCCACCACCATAAGCTTCCCTGAGAACAACCGTCTGTGTCCCAAGCACTCTGGAGAGGTAAAAAATGCCAGGGTGGCGCTCGAACACCTTGGTGAACTTCTGTGGCATGCCGAGCAGCTTCCTCATATTGCTCACATTCTGGCGCTCCGTCCTCTTTGCCACAGTGAGGTGCAGCAGCTCATGGAACACTCCCACATTCCGCTTCTCCGACACGTCAGTGCGGCGGTCGAGGTGCGAAGCATCGGCATACGGGCTGGTGTACGGCAGCGCCTGCCACTCCCGCAGCCAGTCCATGCACTTGCTTCTCAGGCCAAATCCCCTTGTGAAGCTCACTGGGAAGGGGAGGCAGGTGGTGTCGCCGCCGTCAGCACTCTTCTCAAGCTCTGAGACGGCGAGAAGATCGTCCCAGGAGAGGAGGCGTAGCCAGACGCGCTCGTCGCCCTCGGGCTGCTCAAGGGCGAAGTGCTCGGGGTAGCGGCGGAGGATGGCGGCCTGGTAATCGCTGGGCAGGCCAAGGTCCCAACGGAGGAGGTCGATGGTGTGGAGCGGGAGCGAGCGGGGAAGGGTGAGCATGAGGAGGCGCCGGAGGCGGGCGACGAGGTCGTGCTCGGTGGCGCAGAGGCAGTCCACCTCTCGCTGCCGCAGGTCGAGCGCCGCGCCCGTCAGCGACACGCCGCCGCGCGACACCGCGAACAGGGTATGGAACCTGCCGAGGAACTCCAACGCGGAGTATGCGGAGCCACAAAGCCTCTGAACGGACCTCTCGGCGAGGAGGTCCGAGCGCGAGACGCGGTGGCCGGGCCGGGAGGACACGAGGTCGAGCAGGTGGTGGGCGGTGCGGAGGTGGCGCTCCCGCGACACCGCGGCGTCGACCGCCCGGTCCTTGACCCACTTCAGCTTCACGTTCACCAGCGTCGCGCGCTGCTCCGCCGCGAACAACGGCGTCCCCGACGGCGCTGTGTCCCACCACCCCCTCCTCTTCCCCGTCGCCGCCCGCAGGCAGCGCCACGCCATGGTTTGCCTCGCCGCCCAAGTGCTCGTTTAGTTGGGCCTAAAGGAAATGAAGAGATGGGCCGGCCGTAACAAGAGGCCCGCGTATTGCCTTTCCCAGCCCCTATCCAAACGCCACCCTAGGTAGGGGTTAAGAGATTCCGAGGGGATAAAGCGTGGCCGTTTTCGCAGACGCCGAGAGGGTGAGTCGTCGCGAGGAGATGGCGGACGGGAAGCAGGGAGAGGGTTCGGCCGTGGCGTTGAAGGCCTCGCCGTCGGCCGCGGCGATGGCGTGGGGATTGCGCGGCGGGAGCAACCCTCTGGAGGAGTGGAGCGCGCGCGTGAAGGCGATTGAGGCCGGGTTCCGCGCGTGGATGGCGAAGCAGCCTATCCACATCGAGGCTGCGGTGACCACTGCCGTGGGGGCGGTGCAGGGTGGGGCTCTGGGCGGGCTCATGGGCTCGCTCTCGGCCGACGGAGGGTCGCCGTTCCCCATGCCGCAGCCGCCGCCCAACGCCAACCCGGACGCCATGGCGTCGTTCAAGCAGGCCCAGGTTGTCAACTAATCTCATCTTGTTGATTTATGTAATTTCTATGTAAAATTGGACCATTTGATCCTGAAATTGCAATTGCAGACATATTTATCTAATCCATATAGAGTGTTTGTCCGCAGAAGGAAGCAATTTACCATTAGTATCGCCTACTGAGTACAGTGGCTCGTACAGAGTGAAGTCTCTTCTGCAATTTACGGTTTTTAATATGGTTAGGGGTAGTGGGTAATGATTGGTGAGTCCGGGTTTCTGGGAGGCTTATTAGTTGTAGTTGAATGGAGCAAAATGGTTATGAAAAAACTACGGTTGAATATGAATCGCATGAAGTTCCCAATACTTAAAGAATCATCCATTGTCCGTGTTCAACAACTACTTCGAAATCAAAGTAGAGGAAATGCTCACTTCTATGCCTTATATGTAGGGACGGAGCCAGTAGGGTGGTTGACAGGGGCCATGGCCTCTCTTTTTCTACCGTAGGTCTTTAGACTATGAAGAAATTAGATGCATGTATGATCATGAAACTAGTTTGGGTGTTTTCTGGTTCATTACATGGTAAATGTTCGCTGCGAATGAAGCCCATGTTGATTTTGTCTGATAAGTTCCATCGAATTATTTTGCGCATCAAGATTAACAGGATACTGATTTATAGGCTTTAGCTGGTGGACCCTTGGTGCAAGCTCGAAATTTTGCAGTCATGACTGGCGCGAATGCAGGTATATCTTGTGTCATGAGAAGGATACGAGGGCAAGAGGACATCCAGGGCAGGTGATTATAATTTCATTTTGTTTTCATACACTTCAAGAAGTTTTAGCTTTAGTACTCAATGTGATGTTTGATTTCATCTCACTGATTTGAAGATGTGAAAACAATTAGTTTTACCATTGACCACAAAAGGTTGTTTGCATTTTAACACCTTCGTATCTGAATGGAAGCTTATAATTCTAACATTTCTTTCGCTTATTATCATTGGGTGAACAATTGATTTCTTGATGCAAATCTAGCTAATGCTTTGCTTTGGGCAAATAACAATAAATATTTGTTCCTTTGTGTTTGACAATATGTTGTTTGTACAGCATGGCAGCTGCTTTTGGTTCTGGCGTCCTTTTCTCCATAGTGAGCGGAATGGGTACTCCTAATCCAGCAGTAAATGCAATTACAACTGGTGCTGCTTTTGCAGTATTTCAAGGTGGCTTTTTCATGGTAAGTACAATTAATACGATTGGGAGCTGCTTTACTTGCAACACTTGATATTACTAGATTTTATATTTTGCCAATTTTCTTGCCAAGCCTGCTTTAAGAGAGATTGAGGTTTAGACAGGACTATTGTGGTCTCTGTATATTGAGCTTGTGAATATGGTAGCTTTTTTTTAATTATATTGAGGCACATCAGCAAATTCAAGTTTTTTTTTCCTTGCTTTCAGGGCTTTCTGGTTTAGCCATGCTTAATTAGAAAATTTACTTCAATGAATTTTACTTTGTGTTCTAATATTGTTTGTTAGTATATGGCTTGCATGAAAATTGAAAGCTTATCTGGTAACATGGGGCTTGCACATTACTGTGTATTGTTACTTCTACAAGCTTTGCCATGAAATATGTCTGCTACATCTACATGAACATAGGCGACTAGGCATATGTGCAAACTAGTCCTTCAATTCTGAGAAAACAAATTGGAAACATCTTGGGCAGGAAAAGAAACTGGTTGGGTTCTTGATAGTGTTAGAGATTGAATTCCTGAAATGGATTTAGATAATATTAGTATGCCGATGAAACAATTATGGTTCAGTTGAATATAATGGTCCTTTCTTCTGAGTTTTCTTTGCTTGCATAATTATTTGAACAACTTTAAAACCTAACATATGTTTTTGATAGTGTTATATTTTGATTTTGGTGAAATTACCAGTCTAATGATTATCGCAAACTAATCAGTATCGTTATGCTGTATAGTAATTCTCCATTTGGCTGTACTGGATGTAGATTGGGCAGAAATTCTCAAAGCAACAGGGTGGAGAAGATACATACTACTCTCAGACAAGAAGCATGCTGAACAAACTGGGTCTTGAAAAGTATGAGAAGAATTTCAAGAAGGGTCTCCTCACTGATCAAACATTACCGCTCCTTACTGACAGGTACACAGTTCTTCTGATTGTATTTTATGGAACATTAGGATGGGAAATATTTGTAGTTTACATATTGATACTCTCCCCTGTTGCTTTAGTGCTCTAAGAGATGTGAAGATCCCCCCTGGACCCAGACTACTCATACTCGATCAAATTAAAAGGTTTGCCATTACTGCACTAGTATTTCATGGTTTCCGTCTCTTATTTTCCTTGACCTGATCTCTTTATGTGTGAATCTGTTAGGGATGCTGAGCTTGTACGGGCAAACTGAAGTCACAATTATCAACTGCTCGTTCTTTCTGAATTGCATAGGGTTTGAAAGCGACGCCATCTCTGTTTTCATAATAAGCCTTCATAGTAAGCAAGAATTTAGCTATGTTTTTGTAGTTAATTGTTTTTTGTCAATCGGTTTGCGTCAATCCTATTGAATTTTGGATAGCAGATATTTGAATGCACTGTATTGAAACTTAAACTGGAATTGCGTACAGTGATCAATTCTCTGGGAACCAAGGTGTGCCATGTGCTCCTTGAAACGTGCAATTTGGGTTGCGCATCACTTCGTTTAAATAGTGTGGTCGCTGTCTATGTGTACTGGAGTCTGTAGGGAAGCGATCAAGCGGTGAAATATATATTGCCTTTTTAGAGGCTGCCGAGGATGACCTGGGAGCCATGGGGCCTGCTTGTGAATCCCATGGGTATGGGGCGGTAGAGAATATGCATAGCAGACGAGTGCTTGTATGTGTCAATGTGTCACCAAAGAGGCCGAAACAGCGAACAGAACCAGATTGGAGTTTGAGCAAGAACCCGCTGATGGTGACCGTGGTGGTTTTTGGAGAGGAGGTAGAAGATAAGTACCGGTATCGCCGGTATCAAAAGTGAGGTCGACACCAACTTGCCAAGTGTGCTGTCCAGAGTTGAGCTACATCTACGTCATTATTCACATGAGAATTAGAGATTCGTGTAACAGGATTACGCCATTACCCACATGAGAATTCGAGATTCGTGTAACAGGATTAGTTCGGGGACAAATTTGTGACCGTGGTACTGACATCCGCCAAACAAGGAGCTTTTGCGAAGAAGCACCACTGCACCAGAATGTCCAAAATGCATCCGACGATTTCAAAGCTAAGCAGCCAGGAGAGGAAATAGCAGTCATGAAAAAAATAACTTGGGGCAACATTCTCAATTTCAGAATGATATATATTTGATCAATTGAACGGGACCCATTCGGCAATATACAGTTGGATAAAATCTCGGAACAACATTAGTAGCTGCCCAAATTCCCCTATCTTGTTGATATGTACATAATGGAATACTCTGTCTACGTATGAAAGAATTATTAATCTCGACGCTTGAAAGAATAAAAAATTAGACCTCTACTCTCTACTATACTGGAAATCTGGAATCACAACAAAAGGGCATCCGGTGCAGAGCTTCAGAATGCCCGTGTTGGGTCAGTGACCTGGACGATCTGTTGGTCCAGATGGCTCATGCACGGCTTCCCCTCGGCATCAATGTCCATCAGTATGGTGTTGCCGGGCTTGAATTCGCCGAAAAGAATCGCTTCGCTGATGACATCCTCAATCATGTGGGTGACAGCCCTCCGCAGCGGCCGCGCACCGTAACTCTTGTCGTACCCCTCTTGGCAGATCAGGTCCTTCATTGCATCAGACACCTCCAAGCCTATCCCAAGGGCCAAAAGCCTGCCCTTCACTTCCTTCAGGATGATATCAAGAATGGCCAGCATCTGCAAATGCATGTCAAGGGGAGGATTAGTGGATTACCACTAGCGTCTCATGTGTTGTATGGTCAACCACAGTAGTTACATGCATCAACTATGAATTTAATCTAATCTATAAGTGGCTAATGTCATAGAAAGAAAGTTTACGGATTCTCAGTAAAACCACCTCAGAGCAAAATGTAAAAGAAACAGACCTGAGTCTTCTCTAGAGGACGGAACACGACCATCTCATCAATTCTGTTGAGCAACTCTGGTCGGAAAAATGCCTTCAGCTCTTCCATTACTAGGGATTTCATTGCGACATATGAGCTTGACTCAGTATCTTCCTTCAAGAAACCTATGCTCCGTCTTCCCTTTGAAATTGATGTAGAACCAACATTGGACGTCATCACAATCAATGTATTCTTGAAGGAAACCCTGCGGCCCTGCAGTCCATACAAAGTTCCAGTGTAAATAAAAACATATTCAGTGTAAACTACTTACATCGCATCTTAAAAATATGCAAGAACTAATGTAATTTAGCATCTGGACTAGCGTGACGTCTTGACTCTTGATATCTTATTTCATGAAAGGCTTAGGACTGTTTAAGTTCCTTCCTAAACATATGTGATAGCGAGTATATGTTAACACCTTGATTTATAAATTGCTTTGATATTTAATTTCAACAAGCATATCTCAAATGTCACCTTGAAGGGCTTCTACTTTAAATAAAATGTGGTAGAAGTACTGAGTTCTGGCCATTTCATTATCAGTTTAAGGGAACAGAATTAATCACATTTGGTTCAGTAATTGTACTGTTTAAAGTCAGCTGTTGCATGTAGCAGGTTTCACTGATGCATTACCTGTGAGTCTGTCAAATGTCCATCCTCAAAGATTTGGAGAAGGATGTTGAAAATATCAGGGTGGGCTTTCTCTATCTCATCCAGCAAAACCACAGTAAATGGTTTCCTCCTGACCGCTTCTGTCAAAGTACCAGTTTCACCATATCCAATGTACCCTGGAGGAGAGCCGATCAGCTTGCTCACAGTGTGCCTCTCCATATACTCGCTCATGTCTAATCTAAGCATAGCAGATTCCTATTGAAAAAACAAAAGCAAACATCCTGTCAGGCCACATTCTATCAATCAGACATAAAACATTATGGAAATATTAACACAATGATCAGAATATGATTGACTTACTGATCCAAAATAACTTGCTGCTAGAGCCTTGGTAAGCTCCGTTTTACCAACTCCTGTTGGACCACAGAAAAGCAGTGTAGCAATAGGTCTGTCAGGGTCATTAAGGCCAACACGCGATCTCTTCACTGCACGAGATATGGCCACAACTGCATCATCTTGGCCAATGACCCGTTTCCTGAGCTCATCATCTAGTCCTACTAGAAGCTTTTTATCATCAGCAGTCAACTGCTGAACTGGTATCCCTGACCATAATGAGGCAACTCTTGCAATTTCCTCTGTCCCAACTACAATTGGCCTGCATTTCGAAATGTTCCTCCGTTAGCATATATGTAGGAAACAAAGATTATCCTTTATGACATGTTGACAGACAAAACTTACTCATCAGCTGAGAGTGATGAGGTTGATGTTGACCCTCTATTGTCTTCATATGGTGCTTCAACATCAGCATTACCACTCTCTTGATCATTCGCATTTGGAGAATATTTTTCCTTGTTAGATAACACCTGAGTAATGAAGGGCAATCAAATATTAGATATTTTCTTGCTAGATGCACCAAAAAGTTTAATCGCATAAGCAGTGAAAATGTTTCATTACCACTTCATGCATGGCCTGTGCAGCTCTTATCTCTTGCCAATATTCATCTGGTGACTTCAAGAGAATTGAAGACTGCCCTTCCTTCTTCCTGTTAAATGACTCCATCCGAGCTCTACTTCCAGCCTCGTCAATTAGATCAATAGCCTTATCAGGAAGCTGTCTGTCAGGGATATATCTTGCTGATAGATAAACTGCTGCATTGATGGCTTCTAATGTGAATCTGCATTTATGGTACGTTTCGTATTTCTCACGAAGACCAAGCAATATCTTCACAGCATCTTCCTGCAGTATGTTTAAAAATGGTTAAGAGAAATTTACCTGGAAAACTACCTGACTTTCATAAGAAACAACCCCAATACCTGACTAGGCTCAGCTACTAATACTGGCTGGAAGCGGCGGGCCAAAGCCTTATCCTTCTCAAAATGCATTCGGTGTTCATCTAGAGTTGTTGCTGCAATGCACTAGAAATACAAACAAGTATCGTCCATAAGATAGGAAATGTAGTAAGGTATGATCTTTTCTACATAGAATGGTAGCACTAAGTAAGAAATCAGATGAATCTAATACCTGCAGTTCACCTCTAGCAAGCGCGGGTTTCAGCAAGTTGCCAATATCAAGGCTAGAACCCTTACCCTTCCCAACGGTTCCAGATCCAATAAGATTGTGAACCTCATCAATAAAAAGAATAACATCGCCTGCATAATTTTTTATGACTTTTAATATTCATGACCAGATGCAGAAGCTTGAAATCTGAAAACATTTATATATGCCGCTTCATATCTGATAATCTTTCAGATTCCATTACTAACTAACCTGCTTCCCGGACTTCACGAATTATATTAGTAACCCTAGACTCCAATTCACCCCTCTCTTTTGCACCAGCGATAAGTAGACCAACATCCAGTGACAATATACGCTTTGCCTGCAAATAAGTTGCAGATGAATACCACTTACCTGAAAGATGGATTGCAAATGCATAACTTTATACCCATCAATGGCAAGTCAAGCTTACCACAAGATAAATGGGGACATCGCCATTTGCAATTCGAAGAGCCAGTCCCTCAGCAATTGCAGTTTTGCCAACTCCTGCCTCACCCAAAAGAATAGGATTGTTCTTCGTCCGTCGGCATATTATCTGAACCACTCTTTCAATCTCCTCTTCACGGCCAATAATAGGATCGATGAAACCTCCACTAGCTTGTGTGGTCAAATCCAAACAAAACTGATCTAGTGCACCCTTCCCTGCAAAAGATAAACAATGCAAGTGTGCAATGAGATTACTAAGCCTATAGTAGAACAAACATGAGTGTAAGCTTTGATGAAACTGCTGGCTCCTGACCTTTCTTTTTAGTCAAGGATTGGGAGAAAGCAGATCTTCCAGCTGCTGCAGGAGCCTTCTCTGGGATTTTGAAAGATGATGCTCCTGCGGGATCTCTTCCATCTTTCGCAAGCTCTGCTTGGAGACGGTCGACTGCAACTGATGAAAGCTGACTCGGATCTGCTCCCAAACTACAACAACCAACAATATTCATGAATGCTGGAACAAATGATGAAAGGGACAGAAGCTAATCTATTTCGTTCAGCTCATGTTCAATGACGAACAATTTCTTGTCAATGTCTTACTATGATATCAGTATGATCAGTTACTACAATGGTTAGTTGTTTCTTGACAAGTTAACCTCTGAGGCTACCAATGGGACAACACTCATGAAATAGACAATGCCATTTTCTGGTGGAAGCAAAGCCACAATTTCTGGTGGGAGCAAATGGCTTTGCCAAACAATGGTCCATTAGTTTTCCTATGATCTACAGTGCGACAGAAAACGAGTGGCCCTTGTGCTTGTAAGAGGACAAGCACCAAACGACATGCATCGTCTAAGCTGCTAAGCATATGGCAATGCTATAAGCGATTCTTTGATCAATAAGGAGATGGCAAGGCATCCACCACAGTCGATTTGGTAACCAATTGTAACGGGAAAACAGATAACAAGCTCCAGACAGACGGAATGGATGAGGATGCAATAGGTACCTACCTCCTGAGGAGGTTGTTGGTGGTGGGATCGTCGAGGGTGAAGAGCGCGATGGCGAGGTGCTCCGGCGAGATGAAGCTGGACCCCATGTTCTTTGACAGCACGACGGCGACCTCGAAGACCTGCTTGCTGGCCGCGGAGAAGGGCACGTCGGTGTCGAGCCCCGATCCGGTCTTGGGCGGCGGCGGCGGCGGCGCGTCCACGTCCCTGGCGCCGATGCCGCGGCACTCCTCCCGCGCGCGCTCGATGCCAATCCCCGACGAGAGGTACCCGCCGGACGAGCGGTCCTCCGCGACGAGGCCGAGGAAGAGGTGGCGCGGCGCCACGGCGGCCTCCCCGAGCCCCCGGGCCTCCCGCTGCGACAGCACGACCGCCTTGACGGCCCGCTCCGTGAAGCGCTCGAACACCGCCATGATCAGGCCCCTCCGCGCCCGCCGCGGGGACGGCCTCGAGGACGACGCCCGGCGCGGGAGCGGGTGCGCCAGCACCACCGCCCTGTTCCAGAACCCCGCCGCGCCCCACCGCGCCGCCGCCGGGGCGGCCAGCCTCCGTGCCGCGCCCCCGCGGCCCCCCGCGAGGACCGACGACGAGGTCGAGCAGCAGCACACCTCCATCGCTAGCTTCCGGAGGGGGGGAAAATCAGCACTATCTTTAGCCGCTTAATACGAACGAATGAAATGCTTTGCTTGGAGAAACTATACACTCCTAACTACTAATCACGCTCGCTACGTGTCGAGCGATGCGCTTGTTCTACTTGGCTCGTAAGGTAATCTGTAACTCTACTACTCGGAGGCGATGCCTGGCGAGCGGATGGGTTAGGCGAGGAGGAGGCGGAGGAGGGGCGGTATAAAAATACACCCGCGCGCGGCGCGGGAGGCGGAAGGGGCGGGAGGGAGGGAGGAGGAAGCACGCAAGGAAGGAGGAACACGAGATGGGCAGCGCGCGCGCGTGGGCCGATAGCGAACGGTGGCTTTGGGGCAGCCGGGTGACCTCCGTTTCTAACGCGCGTCGGCTTCCGCGCCCGCCGCACGCCACCACCCACCCACCCTAGCGCCCGCGCGGTCAAACCAGGGGCTCGGCAAGCTTGGCCGACCGTCCGACCGCGATGGGCGCCCACGATCGGGGCCGTCGGGTGCCCGATCGGCGGGTGTTCTCCCGTGACGCGGCGGCTCCGGGGCCGGCCGGGTCGATTTGGCCACTGTTTCCGCCGTTTCCCAGGGCTGCCGGTGCCGTGGCGCGCGCGGCCACCCCGCACCCACACCCGCGGACGGCCGCTGTTGGCCCGCGGGGACTTTCGCGGGCGTGAGGTCAGCGGCGTCGCTGAGGCCGTTGCAGCGAACCCGTCGGGACTCGGGAGGGGGGGGATGGATCGCGTCGGCACACATGTCATCCGCCGCTGCCGGCGACGTGGCCGGCTGGGCTCGAGCCAAGCGGGTCACTCGCGGCGGGGGTGTGCGAACAGACCGGAAGCTTCTGCCTTTTTTCTTTTGCGTAAACACGTTTGTGGAAATTCCACTGTGTGACCGTGCCGTGCCAA
Source organism: Setaria italica (assembly GCF_000263155.2). NCBI lineage: Eukaryota > Viridiplantae > Streptophyta > Magnoliopsida > Poales > Poaceae > Setaria > Setaria italica. Next base: position 25,558,847 of record NC_028450.1, on the reverse strand, counting down.
CCAACGGAACGGCCGCACCGTACTAACAGCGGGTGGACGGCCGGCCAGGTACGTGCCAGAACAGTGCTCGTTTCCCATTTGGACTCGTGAGCAGCCTGTTAACCAACCATGCGTCCTGCGTGTGGTGCTGGTGCTTGCGAGCTACAGCCACCACTTCACTTCCCGCGGGGCAAGTGTGCCTCTGTTTCGTGAACACCACGATACCCTGGCCCGATTCCTCGGAGGACAGGGGACACGATTCCGGTATCCCTTTCGTGCAGAGCAGAGCAAGCCGGGGCCAGGGCGGGAGGGTACGTGCTGTGTTCTTACTCTCACAGGACAACAACAAAGGAACACATTGCTACTGTATCTCCTGGTTCTCTATCCGGCCCTTTTGGGCTATAGCTCTTTTTTTGCTTCGAAAAGGACGAACTTTCAGCGACGAACCAGTCAAGGTGTACAAGTAGACAAGCACGAGCTGTGTGCCTGTGTGCACACCAAACCGTGAAATGAAGAAGATAGGAAGGTCCACGTGTGCCCGCCGGTAACGGCCTCAAGGCGTTTTCAGGCTTACGGAAGCATGCATGAAATCTGATCCGTACTTCTGTCAGACGAGAAGATATAAACAAAGAGCCAAAATGGCTACAGGTTACTAAAATTGTCCGGTACGACCAAGTAGGTGGTCAGGAGTGCTAATTGACTGGGGGTGTTTGGATAATTATTAAACTTTAGCAGTGTTACGTCGGATGTTCGGATGCTAATTAGAAGGACTAAACATGAGCTAATTATAAAACTAATTGCAGAACTCTATGCTAATTCGCGAGACGAATTTAAAGTCTATCCATCATTAGTAAATAGTTACTGTAAGCATCACATTATCAAATCATGGACTAATTAGGCTTAATAGATTCGTCTCGCGAATTAGACTCCATCTGTGCAATTAGTTTTGTAATTAGTCTATGTTTAATACTCCTAATTAGCATCCAAACATTCAATGTGACAGTGCTAAATTTTAGCAGTATCCAAACGGGATCTAAGTTTCTTGTGCAGGATTACGCTACTGAACTTTCTTGTCTTTATTATTCTGCTCTTAGTCAAATGATGCAATGATTAGAGAACGGCTTCACTAGTTCACTGCATGCAGAGGAGTAGCGTAACTCCTGGCATGTACGATTAGTACTACTAATACACTCTGCGATGGGCGAGCTGAGTAGTAGTTTCGCTGGGACAATCGACTCGATCGTCGACCAGATCGCGACGGCAGGGGCATTTGCACACGGAACGCAACACAGGCATGCACTTGCGTGCGGAATAGGGCGAAAGAGAAGGGAAGCCTTTCCCTACACGACTTGATGCTTTGCGCTCGTCCTACTTCTACGCCGAAAGCACGGTTTCCTGGCTGAGAACAAGCTCCGTTTCAGTCGGTTCATTGCTTCCTACTGCTGCCAGTTGACTATACTTTTCTCCAAGATATTTTCGAACATGGCGAGAAGTTTCGTTAAAACTGACTGACTGTTCGATTAACCCAGTGAGGGATATGTCACTCACCTATGAGAATGAATCACTCTATGAGAATGAATCACTTGCTTCGCTAGGATTCTAGCTAAGGTTTTCATGCACACCAGCAGGATGCAAGACGGATAGCAACCATCCTCTGGTAACACATTATGTATATATTTAATATAATAAGCACCAAAACCTTAGAGACTGTACAAATACTATACTACCACTGATTCAGGCAGTCAGGCAGAGGTAGGGAACTCAATCGAAATCTAATAATAGGATTATTGTGAGATGCAAGTTTAAAAACAAAACAACAATCATTAAGTGCCAAACAATTTGTGATTTTGGAATGACATACGTACAGTAACCTAACAAGGTTCGATCCAGTTTGAAAAGTCTAATTGTAAATCTCAAAATTGTTGAGCACCAATAGGCTCAAAATACAAACTTAATTCTTAGGTTGCCTATTCTTATTCATAATATCAAACTTGGCAATCTACATGGCAACAAAATGTAGATTAGAACATAAGTGATAAACTAGCCATTGCTTATACATATTAAGATCCGGCAATGCATTTGCATATAGGATGTACCCAAAAATAGCACATAAAGTCACAAAACATAACTAAAGAAAAAAATATAGAGGTGAAAGGGTAAAGTACTAAGTGTATTATTTTTAGACAAATCAAAACTTTTAGATAATGATGAAGCAATAAAAAATAGGTGGTCATTCAATAAATCTTTGCGAATTTACTATTTTCTAATCAAGAACTGCAAGAGAATGCTAGGGAAAGGAAGAGCAGTACGATACAATTACAAGCGAGCAAGTAGGTGGAGAAAACGCCGTGTCTATCATTATCGCGTCTCGGTTGCACCGCCGCATCAACTACTGCGTCCGTAAACAAAGCATTGGCCAGATTGTTTCCACACCTAGCTGATCCACGCGGATTGGGGACTGAACTCGGCCATTTCTAGCCCAATCAAATACTCATCCATCCTAAATTGTAAGTCATTCTAAAAATCTTGGAGAGTCAAAGTATCTCAAGTTTGACCAAATTTATATGATAATATAATAACATTTATGATGTCATCTAAGTATCATTAGATTATTCAGCAATTATATTTTCATAGTATACCTATTTGATATCATAAATCTTTATAATTTTCTTTATAATTTTGATCAAACTTGAGATGTTTTAACTCTCTAAGATTCTTGGAATGAATTGCAATTTGGGATGGAAGGAGTATGTACTAATGAGGTTGAGGCATGTGTTGCTTTGATAATGTCCATAATAGTGTTGATACAACAGTCCGGATCCATCAATATACCTTTAATTTATATGAGGGTCTTATCTACAAAAAAGTTGGATACATGTGTACGCGTTTGGTGGTGTTAGTAGAGCGTGCATTAAACTAAATTTTCAAATATATCATTTCGTTCCAAATAGTCGATCTTCAAATTGCATAGTTGGAATTGAGTTAGATGAAATAATGTGTTTGATGACGCTTATAACTTTAATTATATTTGAATTGAAGTACACCTAGAATATTTCTCGGCAACACATGTACGATCGTGCCATTATAGCTATGATCTAGCATATACCTGAGCATTTTAAATCGTGCCATTATAGCTATGGTCAAGCATATACCTGAGCATTTTAGGCCCAACCGGAGCCTCCCGAGATTTGGCCCGAAGACAAAAGTCCACCGAGAATATCCTTGAATGTTAGATTGTGTGTAGTGGGGGAGGTTTGTTGAATTTTTAGCACGATATAATATGAGACGCAAGATTTAGACAGGTTCAGGCCGACAATAAAATCATAATAATCTACGCTATCTGTTCTTGTGTGTTGTATTGATGATCTCATCAAAGCTGGAGGAAGCAATGGCGAGGTATACGGGGATTAAAAGGTTGGTCCCTAGCCACCTTTCCGATGGTTTAGGGTTACACGTTGGCTAAGAGATATATTCGCTAGTTTGTTTACAAGAAAGATGTCATATGTTGATTAGAGCAACTTCAAGAGGCTGTTAATCTTACCCCAATACCTTTTTTAAGGAAAAAGGGAGAGAAAATGAACTCCAACAATCCACCTAAACCTTCCCTAATTTTTTAGCGATGCTAAAAAATAGCCTGCCACCGCGTATATTTTAGCGTTGGCGTTCCTCCCCCAATCCTAATTCCCGCACGCCCGCGCATCCCTTCCGATGGGTCCAATACGATGACGTGGCCTGTGTTTGAAATATTGGAGGCTATTTATTAGCAATCTGCTGTGGACTGATATGTTTTTGGGGAAAAAAATTTTAGAAGAACCCCAATACATAGTTTTGGGGAAGAATTTTTTAGATACTCTTGGAGTTGCTCTACTACTGATATTTCCACGATTTCCAGCTAGAATCTATCCTATCTGGCGTATGTCTTGAGGTCCACAATGTCTTGTTCCGTGCCCTGCACGCGTGAAGTCTGGGTCTGGGCCGTTCCTAAGGCCTATTTAGTTCCCCCAAACTCCCAACTTTGACACTATGCAAAAAGAAGATTCCCCATCACATCAAACTTGCGGTACATGCATGGAGTACTAAATGTAGATGAAATAAAAAAACTAATTGCACAGTTTTGTTGTACTTTGCGAGACGAATCTTTTGAGCCTAATTAGTCAATATTTGGACAATAATTCACAAATACAAACGAAACGTTACAGTGTGCTACAGTGATACAACAGTAATTTTGCATCTCCAAAGTTGGGCAACTAAACAAGGCCTAGTCAGCCAGGCCTTCCAGTGGTGAAGATATCTAGAGATCCACCCTCGTCAGTGATGACTATGCATAGGGATGCAAGTGAAAATAAAAAATTTCTATTTATTGGATTTCATTTTTGAGTTTCTCTCATATTTTGGGGGTAAAGTGAAAACAAAAAATGGTTACCGTGAAAATGAAAATGATCAAAAGGAAATATGAAAGTGAAAACAGAAAGAATTTTAGGATTCTCCGTCCATCTTTTAATTTTCCTGAATTATGCCAATAATTACCGGTGATAAATTCTCGTTTTCCCTTAGTACCTAACCCAACCTAGTTACAAGGCTAAACAACATTCTTTAACTTGAATTTGTCCTATCATATACCATCAATGTAAAGTGTATATTTTCTTTAAAAAAAGTCAAACTTCACTAACTTTAATAATAATTAGTCAAATTGTATGCATGTTTGGTGTACAAAGTTGCATCAATCGATTAATACTCAACTATGGTTAAGATAAGGCTTAATAGTCGCTTTATTCCTCAAACTTTGCTCAGAGGTTCAGTTTTGGCCCTAAGTCAATTTAGTCACTAAACTATTGGTTTTGTCCAACCTAGTCCTGATCTTCTTATGTGTCATGCCACGTCAGACAAATCTAGTGCACCACATGTAAAATGTCAAGCTGCATGTGTGAGCGAGCGAGTGAGCTAATTCTAAGCTACTCCCATTATAGACAGAGAGGGGAATAATTGATTATTGGGAGCTAACTTTGCTTTGGAATAATCAGTTGTTGGGAGATGTTTTGTTCCTCAAACTGCTCAGAGGTTCAGCCTAGTCCCTAAATAAACTATCAAAAGAGTCAAGTTAGTCACTAAATTATTGTTTTTTTGTTCATTCTATTCCCTGATCTTGTATGGCATGCCGCGTTAGACAGATCCGATGCACCCCATGTGAATGTTAGGGTGAGCTGTGCGTGTGAGCTAGCTGGTAGCGTGTCAAGTAGTTCCGTTCGTGAGACGTTAAACATGTAAACATAGCAATCCGAGTTTATTAGATGAGCCTCTAGGTTGTTTAGATCAGGGTGATGTATAGTTGTTGTATCTATCTTAGGGATAGGCTCAATCATAACCAACTCGAATCTGCGACTTGTAAGCCACGCAAGAGGCTCTTCCTTACTCTATTTAGGGTCTGTTTGGCATAGCTCCACTCCAGAAACCTAGCAACTCCACCAAAAAATCCAGCCAAACACCCCAGCTCCAAAACTCCATGGAGCTGCCAACTCCATGGATCTGTAGTGCAAATGGGTCTGGAGTTTTGAAGTACCTTTTTTGCAGCTCCAAAACCACCTCTTTTGAATCTCCTTGTGGAGTTGGAGGGTAATTACCCACCAATACCACTGGTTAAAAAAATGTTTCGATTCTATTCCTCCCGAGCCCCCCACCCACGCCTCATTCCCCTCCCGCGCGCCTGTTCCCCGCGTCTTCCTGGCGCACAAGCCTCGCCGCCGCTAGGGTTCCTGCCGCCACCCACACCGGCGGCCGCTGTCCACCCCCGCCGGCGGCGGCTCAAGCCCCGCTGCCGGCCGTCGAGCCCCACCTACCGCCGTCGGTTGCCCAAGCCCCGCTGCTAGCCGCCCCTGCCTCTTGCCCGACCACGCGCCTCCGCCGGCGAGTGGCCACGTCGTGGCCCCGTCGGGCGCGCCTCTGCCGGCGGGCGGCCGTGCCTGCTCCCCTGGCGGGCGACCGTGCCGTGGCCCCGTCATGCGTGCCTCCACCGGCCCATCAGCTAAAAAAAAATTTCTTTGGGTTTTAAGGTAAAAGAGATGTGAAATTACAAGATTGACCCTAAGCCTGATTCAATGAGGCTTGAGCATCTTTTAGCCGCATGGTAGTACTCGAGCACATTCAAAAACCCAATCCAATGGAGTACTCAAAAGAGCACCACAAACTAGTTGGAGACGTCTACAGAAGTACTTGGAACTACTATATTTGACTAAAAAATACTCGGGGGCTTGTCGGCTATACATGTATGGGCCCACTGGGAGGTTTAAGCAGTCCTACAATACGGGGATGTACACCGAGATGTGTTAGACATGGAGACTACGGTGCAGGACGACGTGGTCTACGTGGAGGATAAGAACTAGTCGAGGATTAGGAAACTACTCGTAGCAATTAGGGTAGGACTCTCTTGTCAAATCCGACTAGTATTCTTGTAAGCAACCGACCTATAGCCCTGCCCCCAGCAATATAAGGCGAGGCAAGGACCCCCTCCAAACAACTTCAATCAATAGAATCCAACCAACACACAGGACGTAGGGTATTACGTGATATAAGCAGCCCGAACCTGTCTAAATCATGTGTTTGAGTTCACCATCGAGTTTCTGCGAGCCCCACGCATAAAACACTACCTCGGGTACCCCCTCGGTAGGTTGCCGGGTCTAAACACCGATATGAAAGAAAATTATTTCTCAATAATGTCCTGCACGTTCCTAGTGCCACGAAAAATCTCGTCTCTGTTCATAAGCTGCCATGAAAAATCTCGTCTCTGTCCATAAGCTAGCATCTGACAATAATGCTTACTTAGAGTTTCATCCCAATTTGTTTCTTATCAAGGACCGAGCAACGAGGAGAGCTCTTTTGGAAGAAATGTGTAAGGGAGGTCTCTACCCCTTTCCAGCTGCTGCCCTCAAGAATAAACAAGCCCTCAGCGTGTCTAGTGGTGTCCAACCATCCTTGGAGAGGTGGCATCATCGCTTAGGGCATCCTTCTTTCAACATAGTTGTTGATGCCAATTTTTGACACGTGTCAGGGTCGATGTCAAGAGGAGAGGAAAGTGGCCGATGCGGTTAAACAAGAGGCTATGGCTAGAGAAATTGGCCGATAAAGCTACATTGTTTCGGCCAATTAGCCGATGGGATCAATGGGGACTAGCCGATTGGAAGCCAGAACAGCTCGGCCGATATGGGTCTGAATGGGCCAAGGCGGTAACAAGATGAAGACAGGATTGGCCCATGGAGGGTTGGATGGTGTTCGACTTCGATGCGAGTTTATCCGTATGTAAATATTTGTTGCTTTGAATAAAAAAATAGAATACTGAGTCGTAGTCGGTTAGGAAACAAGTTGTAACAGGGTATAAATAGGTGCCCCGTGAGGTTGGCAAAACCATCAACAAACATCAATACAAATCTACTTTTCCACGCAACTTTATTTTCAAGTCGGCGACTTCGCCAAACCATTTTCTTTTCACGAGTTTGTGCGAGTTGGCAGGGATGCATCAACGTGATCTCCGGCCAATTTGTAAGTTCCGCGTTTCGAGTAATATCTAAGCTTTAACTTCGGGCACATCATTGTTGTTTCATTTACATTTATTCACTAGTTATCGATATTTGCTAGAATTATAGGTTTTACCTGTTATTTTAGTTTTTATCACAAGTTATCCAGCTTGAGGCGCGAACTGTCGGCTATATCAATACATTGTTTATCATCATACAGCCGATTAGATCTGTTTCAAGTATTGTTTCTGTAGCATTGTTTAGGTTACTCTAGTAGTTTCTTTTACATTTGCTACGTGATTATCGTCTGTTTCATAGCCGGTCATCCTTATATTAAATCAGCCAACCCGCTGATACATCTTTTGGAGTAGATCGGAACTTCAGCCGATCGAACCTCTGGAATTTGACATCTTTTCTTCCTTGTCAATCAACAGGTCAGATTGACAGGCACGTCACGTGAAACGCACTAGGGCAATAACCCGAACAGGAGCTAAGCAGGTTCTCCCGGGTCGTGTGCTCAACGCAAGAGTCGAGACTACTGTCCAATTTTTTGCGTCAACAATAGTTCAGCAAGTTATCAATAAGAACAAGTTACCTTGTTCCTCTGAGTCTAGGATAGGTTCAATTTGTGATTCCTATTAAATGGCCAAGAGCAATCAGTTGCCTTATCAAAGGTCATCAAGTCAGTCTAGTTTTCCTTTAGAACTTATTTTTTTCCGATGTACGGGGCTAGCTTGTGATTCCTTTGGATGCAATAAATATTATGTGAGTTTCATTGACGACTATAGCAAATTCACTTGGATCTGTCTTCTCAAACACAAATCAGAGGTGTTCCAATGTTTTCATGAGTTCCAAAGTCTTGTTGAACGACAATTTAATAGAACAATCCTTGCTTTACAATCTGATTTGGGAGGGGAATATGAAAAACTAAACTCCTTTTTCACAAAAATTAGTATTGTCCATCTTGTTTCCTGTCCACACACTCATCAACAGAATAGGGCTGCTAAAACAAAGCATAGGCACATAGTAGAAGTGGGTCTTTCTTTGCTAGCGCAATCATCTATGCCTCTCAAATATTGGGATCAAGCCTTCTTGGCCACCACCTATCTAATTAATAGAACTCCTAGCAAAGTCATCAATAACTCTACTCCCCTAGAATGACTTCTCAAACTACAAGTCGACTACAACTCTCTCAGAGTTTTTGGATGTACGTATTGGTCGAATTTGAGACCCTATAACTCCCATAAACTTGCCTTCCGCTCAAAGCAATGCGCTTTCCTTGGCTATAGCAATCTTCATAAGGGTTTCAAATGCCTAGATACTGCATCTGACCGCGTGTATATATCACGGAATGTGATGTTTGATGAGAACCTTTTTCCCTTTGCTAAGTTAAATCCCAACGCTAGTTCATGCCTCCAATCTGAACTCCTTTTCTTACCACCATATCTTTTTAATTCCTCCAGTTTTAGGGTGTACAAATGCATGACAATATGTCTAATATCTTGCCTAATAGTGCAGCTAACCGTGCATCAAGTTTTCAGGAAGGAAATGTCCAAAATCTGGACACAAACATGGCGGCAGATGGTAATTTTATGAAGCCTCTCTCCAGCACAGAACTCGGAGCTGATCCCGCGGGCGCGTCAGTACAAGGTTCAGGCGAATCTGCCTTGATCCTGGCAGCGGCAGCGACTCCACCTGTGCAATCCCCCTCGTCCTCTCCCGTGTCACGCGTGCCCATCGGTCTCCTGCTAAGCTGTCAGCTGTGTTGCCCGAGCATGGGAAGGTTGGATCCTTTGCGGCTGCGCCTTCGACTACGCTCGGGCCACGCGCTCCAGATGGATCCGGTGCGCCGCCCCCGAGCATCGACGAGGATTTGGCACCTGGATCAGTTGCGGCTGGTGATGCTGTGCACCCGGAGTAGCAAAACATCTCTCCAGAGCCTCCTCCTCGTCCCAGGACTCGTCTACAAGCAGGTACTCGAAAGTCAAAGCAATTTACTGATGGCAAAGTGAGATATGGTATGTTGGCTGCTAATGGCAAGCCGAATAGCTTGGAAGAGGCTTTACATGAAGACAATTGGAGGAATGCAATGGATGATGAGTTCCTTGCTTTGCAAAGGAACAAAACCTGACGGCTTGTACCACCTAAAAAAGGAAGGAACATTATAGATTGCAAATGGGTTTACAAGATCAAAAGGAAAGCAGATGGAACCATAGAAAGATACAAGGCAAGACTAGTGGCAAAAGGATTCAAGCAAAGGTATAGGATCGACTATGAGGACACTTTCAGTCCAGTGGTCAAGGCAACAACCACCAGACTAGTTCTGTCCATTGCCATGTCAAATGGATGGAGCCTTCAGCAGTTGGATGTACAGAATGCGTTTCTTCATGGTGTTCTAGAGGAAGAGGTTTATATGAAGCAACCTCCTGGGTATCAAGACAAACATTTTCAAAACTACCTCTGCAAACTTGACAAAGCCCTTTATGGTCTAATGCAGGCACCACGCGCATGGTATTATCGACTGAATATGAAACTTCAAGATTTAGGGTTTAAACCATCAAAGGGCGATACCTCTCTCTTCTTCTACAAGAAAGGTGATCTGGTTATGTTTATCCTTATATATGTGGATGACATCGTAGTAGCAAGTTCTTCACCAAAAGGAACCAAGCTTCTCCTACAAGCTCTCAAGTCTGATTTTGCGTTGAAAGACTTGGGAGAACTTCATTATTTCCTTGGAATTGAAGTCTCAAGGATTAATAATGACATTGTACTATCTGAAGCCAAGTATAGCAATGATGTTCTGAGAAGAATAGGAATGTTAAATTGCAAGCCGGCCAATGCACCCATGGCGACTACAGAGAAGCTATCTGCATATGAAGGGACACCGCTTGGTGTACAAGTTTCAACTCGGTATAGAAGCATTGTTGGGGCATTGCAATACTTAACTCTCACAAGACCTGATATTTCCTTCGCAATCAACAAGGTTTGTCAGTTTCTTCATGCTCCAACATCAATACATTTGACAACAATCAAGCGTTTCTTGAGGTATATCAAATATACCATGAATTTGGGGCATAGGATAACAAGATCTCACTCAACTCTTGTCAGCTATTTCTCAAACACTGACTGGGTCGGGTGTGTTGATGACAGGCGTTCCATTGGAGGATTTTCCATCTTCTTTGGAAATAATCTTATTTCGTGGAGTGCTGCAAGCAAGCTACAGTCTCTAGATCAAGCATTGAGGCAGAATACAAGTGTAACAACCTAGCCTAATTAAACCATATTTAATATTAAATAAAGCCATTAGGGCATAAAGAAGAACAATTGGCAGTTGTGAAGACAGGTAAAAAGATACTTTTGCCCTCACAAGCTAAACAACCGTTTAAAACATAACTCGGGTTTTTGCTTAAGAACTTAAAAATCTATCCAACTTAGAGTTGTAGAACTCAACTTTCCTAACAACTTTAATTTTTGGTGTTTTGCTTGAATCTGAGCAGAAGACCTTCAAAAACTCGAAGTTCAAAACTTTGTCCATTTAGGAAAAATAGATAAAGCGCCAACTTTGGAGCTCTTTATCTAGAATTTTCAAAATAAACTCAAGCTGAGCTCTATACAAAAGTTTTAGAGCTTCAAGCCCTTAACAACTTTGACTAAAGGAGTAAGGTCTAAATTTGCACAGAAGGCTTCCAAAACCCCAGTCAAAGTCAGCTAGTTCGGTCAACCCAGCCTCAATCTGCCATCCAGGCTAAGTCTGGAAGCAGTTCAACCATGCATCTTGGCTTAAGCTCATCTCACAAAACTTGAAAAAAAGGCCAGCAAAACCGTTTATAAGAGTTTGAGAACTAAGTTTATACAACAACTTTCTCAATTGCACTCTGGTCAAATTCGCATCAGAAGCTTTTCAAACTTTGGGCTCAAGTCAGCTAAAAACCCAAAAATCGGCCAAACCGCCGTTTTTGCCTAAGTCTGGAAATTCGGCGTTCCTCCAAACTTTGAAGCTCTGTATCTTCAAATCTGCTATAAATTTGAACTTGGTTCAATTACAAAAATTGAACTTGGATCTGAGGACTATAACTTTTGTAAAGGGAGTTAATGTTGCACAGTTCAAGAATTAGGAAATCTTAGCGCTTGAAGACCGGCCCGGCGAAGCGATCTCGCAGATCCCTCGGCCAGAGCGCGCCAGAGCACGCGCACACCGCGCTCCACTCGCCACCCGCCACGTGGACGCCGCTCACCGGCGCAGCGCCTCCGCCCGGTCTCCGGCCGCGGTAGGGAGACGCCTCGCGCGTCCCACCGCCAATGAGCGCGTGGTCGCCTTGTCGTGCCTGCGCCACCCCGCTCCGCCCGAGGGCACGCCCCGCCCTGAGCGCGCGTGCCCCCACGGACGCCTGCCCGACACCGCTGCCTCCACCAACCGCCGCCCCGGCGCTTGTTATCTTACTAGGCGTTGTTGACTACTAGTACTGATGAAGTTATGAATATGATTCATAGTAGAATCAAGATTGTCCCATTGGGCTTTGTGTTGAAATCCAAGGGTTCCCAAGACCATGACAACAGAACTGATACCGGATAATAATTAATTTGATTTAGTTTGCGGGAAAATTTAGGAGGCTACTAGCATACTGCAGTCATATGCATCTGTGTACTCTGTCCATACCCCTCCC
>NC_028450.1:25545798-25546599 GCF_000263155.2 Setaria italica | reverse complement strand
TTCCCCCGCTCGCCCAACCTCGTCACGCTCCCTGCTCTGTTTCACACCCGCCGCCGAGCCACCTCTCCGTGGAGCTCCCCCTTCCGTAGCTCCCCGCTCCTTGCCACCACCACCTCTAGCTCCGCCGTGTCCACGCGTAGCTTCCTGAGCCGCTTGTTGGGGTCCCTCAACGCCGATGACGACGGCACGCCGCCGGACTTCGCCGCCACCAGAAGCTCCCCGCCCTTCCGTTGTTCCGCTTTCACCAAGCCTCCTCCACACCCCAACCGCCGCCAATCGACTCCCGGTGAGCTCCTGCGCCTCCCCCGCAACTTCTTGCCCTGGATTGGCCGGCGCATCGCCGGAATTTAGCTGGACCGCCGCCGGGTGCGCCGCCAAGGACACCCTTGTGTATTTTCCCTTCTTCCACGGGTCTTAGTGCTAAAAATTAGGGACCTCTGCGTGTTTAACCTCTAGCCCCTAGGCTAGACTGTAAGTTTGCCAAGGTTTTTCTTTTATAATCGGCAGAAAATTTATTTAAAATTGGAAATTCACCAAAACTCGTAGAAAATTCAGAAAAATGTCAAACCAATTTTGCTAGATTCAGTATAAAGCATAGTTTCTAATAAAAATATTTTTGGCACATGTCTCTTCTAGGATTAATGTTATATGTTTTAATCCTTGTTTAAGCCATTTAAATCATAATAAATTGTAGAAAAATGATAAAATAGTAAATCCAACTCTCAAGTGTTTGTTTAAGAGAATGGAAGCTTGTAAAAATGATGTGGAGCCTAGCTCAAATGTTTAAATCTCTGTTTCAGT
>NC_028450.1:25500224-25545698 GCF_000263155.2 Setaria italica | reverse complement strand
GAAAATCTAAGGTTGCTTTCATCTTTTTGCACAATAATTAAACCAGAGATGATTAAAATGTGAAACAATTGGAATAAGTTAGTGGTGTAGTGTAGTTTGTAGGAAAAATATGGAACCTGATCAGAAGCAGAAAGAAAACCACTTTCCTTTTTAGGGAAGAATAAATAGGGTAAATGTATGGAAAAAGATGCCCTTCACTAAAAAGTATGAAAAATTCACCAAAGGCTCTATTTCACCTCCGGAATCTATTGTTAAAATTTCATACCCAAATTCGTTATGGTTTCTATTTTAAAAATGCTTAAGTATATGATACCTTAGGGAAATAAAGTAATTCTAATTCTTTTTATGCACCTCCCATGGACCTCAAATTTATGCAGTAGCTTATCTATGACAAAGTTAAGTTTCTGTTAAATTTGTGGCTTCATAGCTTACTATTTGAAGATAGAAATAAAATTTGGAAGATGAACCTAGCTAAATGGAAGAAAGAAACCTTGAGTAATGATAAAGTAAATTTTTGGAAGAGGTAAAAAAAACATTCAAACTAGGATACCTTTCCACTCTGAAGTTTAATAAAGTTAAGTTGTATATATGTACCCAGTCACCATCAAATCAACCCCAGGTTTTATACCACAATACACCTTACCTTATGCAGATAAAGAAGGTGCAGAACCTTGTTTAATTGAATGTGGTCATGATGAAATTTATACTTCAGTGCTAATTCGTGTGTTGCATTCTATGAGAAAGCATGGAATTTGAACTTGATGCATTTGCATTTCGTGTAGAGCTAAACCTTGCGGACGGAACATACGAGCTTCACCCGGCGCCAGAAGAAGGAGCCGTAGCTGATCTACAGCAAGTCGGAGCCAAGCCCGTACCGGAGCAAGCCGAGGACCGGTTCGCTAACTCCCCCTGTGAAGGCAAGCCTCGGAGCATAAATTCCTATCTTTAACTACTTGCAATATATTTGGTTGCTTGATTGTGCATTTATGTTTTTAGGAATTGTTTGAAATCGTAGATGCATGAATTAGTGCCCTTGATCTGAACACTAGTATGATAGGCCGAGTAGTTGCATGCTTAATAGGACTCAGTAAAAGTTGATTTATTGACTGTCACTCGCGAGTTATAGGAGCTGTTTGCTTTCCTTTTGTTACAACCATAAGGACGATGGACGGGACAGGGCTCTGTGAACTATTTTGGTGGTCGGTGGATTACCCCGTCTGTCTACATGAAACTGGGCTAAGGTCGAGATGTGATAGTGTTCGTGATCAAGTGTTGAAATTACTAATATCATACCTAGTATGGGATGGGGAAGCCTAGTACCTGATTGAACCGGAACGTGAGCGGATCGTTCCACTGTCTCCAGAACGGAGTTCCCTTGCGGCCGCATGTGGTGACAAGTGCGGTCATAGAATGGCAGAGGCCGGGTCTATGGAGCCTTGTACCAAGGGAAGTGAGCCCGACACAGGTCCGGGAATCAATGGGGACGGCTGACAAATGAAGCGACCCCTCACGGTGCGCGGATGTCATGGGATTAGGTTCGCCATGCATGGTTAAGAAATTCGAATCGATTTGTCTGCCTCTCATAGTTTGGAACTGCTTGATCGCTATGCTACACTGAGTAAGAATGAAAGATGATGATGATCAAATTTTGTTACCTATATTAATTGCTTGGAAACTATGCTTGCTTAGCGTAAGTTGCTAATTTAGACTAGTTAATGAACTTAGAACCTGAGCTAAAATGTTGAAAGTAAGGACCTACACTAGTTGCTTTTGGCAAAAACAAAACCTCAGAGCCAAAAAGCCAAAAAGCTTGCATGTCTAGGTGTTGGTGGAGTAGTACCACCGGTTGGTTAAGTCTTGTTGAGCATAGTCGCTCAGCCTTGTTGTGGCACATCTTTTCAGGTGATGTTGATACCCCTGAGTTCGCTGCAAGTGGCACTTGGCCTACCCAACTTCCTCCTGGTTGGACGGTCGAGTGGGATCCCTCCTCGGACGGCGAGGACCGGGATCATTGATGTCATGGCTGGCTTCTTCATGATGTCCTGCAACGACGTTTAGCTTCCGCTCATTTATTGTTGTTATTTGAGAACTCTGCAAACCTTTCTTAAATTTCGAACTTGAGGTTGTAATAATTTGATGAACTGTTGTAATCTCTGTAACCACTCGCCTTCGTGCGAGTCTTGCTTTCTTGATTCTGTGATAAGTTTATCGGATGAAATCCGACGGACGACCAAGTTGATTTGTTTAAAGTACATGATCGTGTGTTAAGCGACTTAAGTGTGCTTTAGCCAAGTTAATTTGGGCGGTTCCGCCACAACAAGGCAATGGCAAATGCCACGACATAGATTATTTGGGTCCAGTCACTTCTGAAGGAACTTGGGATTCGATCTCCTTCAGCTGTAATATTATGGTGTGATAACATTGGGGCAACCTACTTATCAGCAAACCTGGTGTTTCATGCTCGAACAAAACACATAGAGATCGATTACCACTTCGTTCATGAAAGGGTGGCGCAGAAACTTCTTCATATTCATCATTGGTACTGGAGACCAAGTAGCTGACGGATTTACTAAGCCGCTTATTGTTCAGAAGCCAGAAGAGTTGAAGAGCAAATTCAACCTTGGATCACCAGGCTAAGATTGACGGAGGATGTTAGCGTGTCAAGTAGTTCTATCCATGAGACGTTAAACATGTAAACATAACAATCCGAGTTTGTTAGACGAGCCAGGTTGTTTAGGGTCCCTTTGGTTCAACTTTCAAGCTGCTTTGGCTTCCAAAAAAAAAGCTAAAAATCAACCAAAGGGCCTAGCTTCCTCTCAGCTGCTTTCAAAAAAGTTATTTTCGTGTAGTTCATTTTTCACAACAGGGAAGGAGATGCTGTGGCCAGCTGTGAATCGGACTTTTCACAAAATTTACCCACCTGCCATCAAGTTATGTTGTACCGGTTTGTTCTTTTTCCCCAATGTCCTCCTACCCGCGACCCCCTTCTGTCCACGCGTGACACGCTTCTCTCCCCGGTGGCACTAGGGTTCAGCGCCGCCCCAAATCCCCGGCGGCTCCTGGCCAGCCGCCCCTCCCCGCGGCTCCTCATCGGCCGGCTATCGGGCTCCTCTTCTCCTCCGGCGCAAGCTTCAGCAGGGAGGCCCAATCCTCTCCACTCTCGCCGGTGCCACAACTAGAGGGCTGCCGGAGCTCCATTGTCGGCGCCAGAAGGTCACCCATTCGCCTCACCTGCTGGTGCTTCTCTGCGCCACCTCACTCCACTGCTCGGTGGCGGCGCTGGTAGCGGCGTCCCTGAGGCCTCCTGCTCTCCGCCCCCTTGATCTCCTCCGAGTGGGATCTCCATCGCGGGCGAGGCTGAGGCAGCGGCCCCTGCTCTCCTCCCGGCGGTGCCCTTCTCTGATCCCCTCCTCTCCCGGCTAGCAGCACCTCCTCTCCGGTCCCCTCCTCTCTCGGCTGCGGCGCCCCTCGGGGCCAGCGACACCACCCACCGCATTGGCCGCCACTCCGGCTGTCGCGTCGCGGCCCCTCGATGCGGGCTAGCCTGCCGCGTTGCCGCCCACCACGCCGTTGCGAGATGCGAGAAGGAAGAAAGAGGAAGACGAAGATGCTA
The DNA here is from genome assembly GCF_000263155.2 of Setaria italica. Classification (NCBI taxonomy): domain Eukaryota; kingdom Viridiplantae; phylum Streptophyta; class Magnoliopsida; order Poales; family Poaceae; genus Setaria; species Setaria italica. The sequence goes on along the minus strand of NC_028450.1, from coordinate 25,542,085 downwards.
ACGAGTGGGGTCCGCTCATCAGTGAGAGAGGGAGAGAGTTGAGCGGGGTGGACTGTGAATACATGTAGGGTCCGCTCGTAAGTGTCTCCAAAAAGTCATAGCTGTTTCACCAAACGGCTTTATACTTTCTCACAGCCCATAACCTACAGTAGCTTTTCCACAGTCCACAGCTCACAGCTACTTTTTTAAAAGCCACAGCTCAACCAAACACACCCTTAGATCAGGGTACTGTGATTTATCTTGTATAGTTGTTGTATCTATCTTAAAGATAGGCTCAATCTTAACCAACTCGGATCTGCGACTTGTAAGCGGGCTCTTCCTCGCTCTATTTAACACAGATGCAGCCTCAGGGAGGTTAAACGCTTCCTAAACCTAATACTAGCGAGTGAGCTGATGCTAAGCTACTCCCAGTAGAGATAGAGAGGGGAATAATTGATTATTGGGAGCTAACTTTACTTGGGAACAATTGATACAGCTGACATTGATGGTCTCCTCTATGGCGTACGTATATTCAACATTTCGCGTGTGGCGCACCGGACCAGCTGATGTGGCATGCCAACTACGACAACTATTAACCCTTTGATAGCTTAGGGATTAAAATAAAACTTTGAGCAACGTTCGGGGACCAAAACAGCTATTAAGCCTTGAGATTAGGATGAAAGTGGAAACGGAAATTCCCGTTTACCGGGGCTCGTTTTTGAGGTTTTCTCGTTTTTTTGACAAAACGATTACGATAACCGTAAATACAGGGTCGGTAACGGTAAAAAAATACAGAAAAGCTGCTGCTGGCTTTTTATCTGAAAAGCAAACCCTAGTTTTTAAAAGATGTGTTTAGCTTCTTAACCTCAAAAAGTTACGAAAAGCTTATAAAACTGAGCTTTTCATATAAATTCAGCTTTTCTGGACTTCCAGTTTCTTGGAACCTATACGAGAAGTTTGTTGTTTTTCACGCTTAGAAGCTGCCAGGAAGCTCAAATAAACAGGACTTAGATAATAATAAAAGTTAATATCTATATTTGTAGACTTTTTTGTGTTAAAACACGCTTTTTACATTAATGAAGGAAGGGTATTAATTATTACGTGACTTGTTAAATATCGAATGGTCGTTGCTCTGTATGGTATTGTGGTATGGTTTAATGTCTTATAGCTAGAAATTATCGATTCTCAACCAATGTCGAGATATTTTAAACTGGACAGCTTTTGTTATTTATTTTTCTATAATATTGATGCCATATTCGTTTTTGTTTCCCTTAAAATCCTATTTGATTTTGTTTTCAAGAAAAAATTGACATTTGAAAACAATTTGAACCTTTCCTGCAGTTTCCTACGGTTATTTTCGGAATACTTCTCTCTCCACGTACCAGACAGCTCACAGCGCATGCACACGCTGGCAGGAGCTGGTGCCTTTTGAGGGAGGGTGGAGACACGTGCCCATCCATGATTCGTCGGAATTCGTTTTTATTTCAAACTTCAAATGTATTTTTCTCCCAAACCATTGATTTTTTTTTTGAATCCGTTTGAACCACTATATTGTTGAGAATTAATGCAACACAATGAGATGTAATATGACTATATTTTATTATATTTTTAAAATTCAACATTTTTATTACGTAAAAAGAGTTGGTGAATGTAAAAAAATGTTGAAAAAAAATGCTGGTAAATGCAAAAAGAAATGTTGATCAAGACTTTAAAAAAATGTTGAATCTATTATTTAAAAATGTTGATACAGGTTTTGAAAAATGTTGAATATGTACTTTTTCAAAAAGTTAAAGAAAAATATTGGTGTGAATAAAGAAATGTTGAGACATAATGTTAGTGAATGTAAAAATGTTGAAGAAAAATGTCGGTGCCTATAAAAATATGTTAATCAACGTTAAGAAATGTTGGTGACAATTAAGCTTAGTTTAAAGAAAATGTTGATGAATATCAAGAAATATTGGTGAATGTAAAAAAATGTTAAATAAAAATGTTGGCCAACACCAATAAAATGTTGGTACATTGGAAAAATGTTCAAAAAAGTTTTGATTCAAAATATGATCAAGTGTAATCTTATTTTGTAGATCTTCTAGTTCAATCAAAATTTGATTTGAACATTTGTCCGGAACCTACAGATTTTTTTCTACGAATCTTCGTTTTGCACGAAAAGCAAGGCGCATGTCAGAAGCTGTTGTTGTCCCTTCTAGTGGCTTGTTCCAATGTTAGCGCAAAAAATAAGCAGGCTGGATTTTGTGAATGAATGGGCCGTGAGCGTGAGCAGGCCGTGTGCGATACAGGGCTTATCCACCTTCCGGAATATGCATAGGAGCCCCCGTTGTTGGGTGGGATGGATGGGCCAATAAAGCAGCATTTCGCACAATAATGAGGCCCACGTTATCCGAGAAGTCAAGAAGACTCCCAAGAGTTCCCCGCTTCTTCAGTAGTTCAGTTGTTTATCCTTTATTATATCCGTACGAACTGAAGGGACCAACGACTATCGGAGTGTACTAGCGCTTAACACGAGTCCCCTTGCGATTGATCTTCCGCCGACGCTCTTTCTGTGAGGCACGCCAACATCCACCAACTGTCATCTTCGATTGACGAAACCTGCGGACAGTCTCTCGCCGGAGATTGGGCCTCGTCGTCTTTTTATCCCTGCCGTCGGATCCCAGACGTTACATCGGTCGGTTGAACTAGACTCCAGCTCGTAGATTTTCGCGACCCTTCCAAATCGCAGCCAGGCTCCAGCTCGTGCGTTTTCACGACCCTTCCAAATCGTGCTTCTCGCGAAGAGCCCGAGGAAGCAAGGCACGCCGCCCCGGCTACGGCGGCGGCAAGCGTGGACGAGCAGCGGCGCAAGCGAAGACCATGCGCGGTTCAGTGCAGGGACAGCGCGAGCGCGCCGGGGAGAATGAAGCGATGCGGACTGATGCCGCCGCCACGCTCGATCGCGCGGCCGCGGGCCAGTGCGCCGCAGAATGGAGGTGGCGATCCGTTGGCCGTTGCGGTCCCGGTCATCGTGTGAGAGCTGCAGGAGCGTGCGTAAGTGCCGGAAGCCGGGGTGCAGGATTGAAAATGGCCATGGAGTCCTGCATCAGCTCGAGACGGAGGATTACGTGCGTGGAGTAACTGCCCTTCTCATTCAGGTAAGGCCCCGTTTGGATCATTGGAATTGAATTCCATTCTAATAATCATAATTTAGATACAAATTAATTAAGCTAATATAATTGTATGTGGAATATAGTTGTATATTATAGTTGGTGATATGGGAGAGATACTTATATGCTGCATTTCTACTATAGAGAAGCGAGTCCAAGAGCGTGCTATAAAAATTGAATTCCATTCTAATAACCGTAATCTATAGCATCAATTTCCATCTCCCACCCCATGAATTTAAGATAGGCTTATATCTAAACTTTGGAAAGTTGTGGAATGCCACATTCCAACATAAATTAGCCTACTCTATTAAATAGATTCTAATTCCTTCAAAATGAAAGGACCCAAACGGGGTCTAAGAGTAATTGCATGATTGCATCTACATCTGTGCATCCGAAACATCCATCCAATTTGATGATGCATTGTTGCAGCTCATTTGCAGATTTATCAATTTCTTTTTTCCATAGAATCCAAGCTAAGGACTCACGGAAATAAAACTTATCAGCCAGGTCGGCGATTTACATTGCAACGTATTACTAATAAATGGTCATGAGCCATGTTGTAGATCAAAAAGTTAACTAACATACTGGATTTGGCAAAAGGAAAGAACTATACACTACAAATTCTTTATAGGTGTGATGATTATAGACTGCAAAAGAAATAATTAAGATGACTGTAATGCCCTAGAAACAAGCTGAACATCATATCGTGTAACCTCAATGTAAGATATTAATTATCCTACCTGCGATTTTGTGGAACCCTCCAAGTCATGTTAGCAATCTTTTTTATTATTTGGAGGCAACTACCATGCTAACTGTTTTATTGGGCTGCAAAGCACGAGTTATGATCCAAAGGCTTATGATGGAGGATCTGCTTGGTTCACATAATAATCCTCCAAATTATTCTAAACGAAGAAACTTAAGGATGGTTGCTATGCATTTCACATCACAAGAGGACTCTTTTTTCATAATTATCACTATGCATTATATCACGGCATAAAAGAATGTTATGTCTGAAACAAACATCTACTTGAGGCAGGTTCTGTCGGTCACTCTAGATCAATGGATTCATGACAAGATGAAGTTGACAGAGTCATTGATGGATTGAAGTGTTTTCTGGACCGTTTCAAGCAACCCTAAGATAATTATCTTCAAAACTTCAACTATCCATGTCATTTACTTCAATTGATACATAGATAATGAGTTACTGTATTTTTCTTCAGAATCTACGTTCTTAACTGAAACACCTGATTTGTTTGCTACATACTGAAGATGTCGATTTTATGGTTTCTCACACTGCCAATATACCTGTAGTCTGACGAGATAACCTGAATAAGGAGAACAAAGATAATCCAAAATCATCTACCGAATCCACAATCATTAAGATATGTTTCAAGTGCACACGAGCCACACCTCTGGTCAATCCGACGGCGATAAGTGCATGCCCCCTTTAGCGGAAAGGAAGGCACATATCACCACCGCGAGGAATCGGATTCACCTCATCCGCTTATCGGCAGCGGCCGCGATCACTTCCCACGGAGGAGCACAAGTTTCCCGACCCGGGCCCCTACCACCTCCCCGTTCCATCCAAAACTTGTCGCCGCCGGTAACACAACACCTGTCAAACTCTTCACCCTTCAGCGCGGCACACGGCAACAGCCACACCCCGGCCGCCAGGTCCAGCCCCGATCCCGAACGGCATTCATGAGAGGGAGGGGCATCACGGAAAGGCGGGGCGCGCGGACGTGGCCGCGCCGCTTGGCGGACGGCAAGTGATGGCGCGGCCGGGGCACGTCGCGCGGGAGCTGTCCCGCTATAAATAATCCCTAGACCATCCGTCACCGATCACCCAAGTGCCACAGGCCCAAGAGGAGCGAGCAGAAAAAAAAAAGAGCAGAGACGCCGGCAGGGCCAGTGAGCACATATACTACCTCCGTTCGTTTTCTTGTCTGAAACGACATATATAGGTAGTATATACATAAACACGCGACGCCGCGCCACCAGTGGCCGATCCACCACCAGCTCGATCCGGGGGGTGGCAGGTTGGGGAGGAGGCGAAAGGCGTCGCCGAGCGGGAACCCAGCCGTCGTCCACACCGATCCAACCAGATTCCCCGATCGAGAGAGGGAGGGAAGGGTCGCAGCTCACAAAGTTTTACAAGAGCGGGAGACGCGGAGGGCGAGACGAGATCACGCGAGTTTGTTGCGCTTCAAAAGAAAAGGGAAAAAAAAAACACCAGAGAGGCCTCTGCCCGGATCAAGCGGGAGAGTCCCGGGCCAGAAAGCCGAGGGGCGGCAAGCAAGCAAGCAGACGCAACTGCCCAGGTAAGGCGGAGGCGGGGAGTGCTTTATCGATCAGTTTGGCGGTTCTCTCTCTATCCATCTCTCTGTCCCCGCATCTGAGTTTGTGTGTGTGTTGGCGGCGGCGATGGCGGCGGCGGCGGCGGTTGGGAATGCAGCAGCAGCAGGAGGAGGGGCATTGCCCGGCGGCGGCGGCGGCGTACCATCGGCGTTGTGCTGCCGGCAGAGGAGGACGGCTGCGTCGGCCATGGGCGGGTACGAGCTCGTCAGGAGCGACGACGCGGCGGGCGCCCCGGTGGCCGATCTCGAGTCCGGCGCCGGCGCCAATAACAAGGCCCCGCCGCCCTCGCCGCCCCCGTCGCCCGCCGCGCGCGGCCAGCCGCGGCTCGTCTCCCTCGACGTCTTCCGCGGGATCACCGTCCTGGTACGCGCGCACAACCTATTCCTACTACATCCGCTGAGTACTGAACTGAATTCTCGAACGAATTGAATTCCCGATTCGCTGTGACGTACGCCAGCTAGCATTATCATCTCGTCGTCGGCCGCTGCGCTTTCCTTTTCGCCCATCCTTCGAGGGGCACCGGCCAACCGAGCCCATTCATCATGATTCATGTCTCTCGTCGTGATGAAGAGCCGAATGCCCAACTGTCCCCGTGCCCCCATGATCCTTGATCCCCACCCCCCCTGCTCTTGGCTTTCTCCCTTGTCTGCTTCCCCTCCCTTCCCTTCTCGAATCAGGAGCGCCACCAGCAAATTTGCTTGCTTTTGCGTACTCCTCTGCATGAACTTTAGGCCTTGTTTAGTTGGGGAATTTGGGAGGTGCCAAATTACTGTTACAGCACTGTAGCACACTGTAGCGTTTCGTTTATATTTGTGAATTATTGTCCAAATATTGACTAATTAGGCTCAAAAGATTCGTCTCGCAAAATACAACAAAACTGTGCAATTAGTTTTTAATTTCATCTACATTTAGTACTCCATGCATGTACCGCAAGTTTGATGTGATGGGGAATCTTCTTTTTGCATAGTGTCAAAGTTGGGAGTTGGGAGTAACTAAACATGGCCTTAGCAAAAGAAAGAAAGAAAAAGAATCTTTTGTTTCGCTCATCATCACTCATGGTCGCCTTGATCATCCAGTCATGTCTCTGTAGACGCCATAAAGAAACAAGCACGGAGAGAGGAATCCGAGTCAGGGTCAATTGGGTCAAGCAGACAAAAACAGAGCTGCTGATTGTTATGCTAATAAACCATCATGGTCACAGGAACCGTATGGCAGCTATTCGCCAGCTTTAGGCACCGTACGGACGCCTGTTTCTGGTGTAGTGACGCTGGGGCAAACAGTTGGTTAGCATGCCGCCACTTTACTAACATGCTAACGTGTCGCGTGATGATCAGATTCCAATAGGATCATCAACATCAAGGTAAACACATCAAAAGAGGCACATGTAAGGGCAGTATTTACCGAGAAATCCCCACTTGGCATGGTTCCAGCCACCTGCCTGTCGGGCCATGAGTGGCAGAGTGGGTTCTTCAGCTGGACACGAATTCAGAATCAGAAAAAAGAGAAGAGAAACCAAAGGAAAATTTCTCTGCTTCTGTTGGTGTTGCTCCTTTAGTTGGGCAGCAAGGTTTGCACAGCACAGCATATAGTATGTGATTCCCTGTACCAGCATGGAAAGGACTGCTGTTATTAGCCCACCCGTAATCATTTTTTTATATCTGTACTATACTAAATGTGTCGATGATTCCACGGATAATCTTTTTATTTTGCTTAGACTTTTGCGGTAGCCTATGAACATGCACCGATCCACCGGCCTCATCGTGTCAGTGTCAGGGTGCTGCTCCCCCAGGCCGTAGAGGCCCAGATGCACCGTAAGCTAGGGACCTCGACGCATTGCCCGGCTGACGTTAAAGAGTGTCGCGTGCACGTACATGTGGATTGGAGTTCGAGTCATACAGCATTGTGTATTGCTTGGTTTACACCCTGGGGAAGGCCGATTCTAGTTCACCAATCCATGTTGGAGAGTGACGACGTGCCAACCAATTTTATTCAGAGATAAAAAGCCACAGATCGACTGGAAGACCATGAAAAACATAGGGACATAGGAAAGGAACCACAGCTTCAGAATTCATTATAAGAAATGTTATAAGAAATTCAACTCAGCTATTTTCTTTCGAAACAAAATTCAGCTCAGCTTTGAACCAGATTCTGGGGGCTGTGATCTCGATCCCCATGTGAATTTAGCACATACAAATTCCTTCCAAGAACCCGTGTATCCAGCGCCGGCCAGCCCTGGTGGTGTCCCGTGTCCCCTTCACGCGACGACGTCCGTAGCACCTTTTGCCGATGCTTCCGCTGCACGACGTCCCTCTCGCCGGTGCCGGTGCGAGCACGTACCCGTCGAATAACCTCACCCGGCAAAAGGGACGGCAGTGAGCGGAGCACGGAATACGCCACTGCGGCGCGCTCGCCTCTTTAGCACGCGAATGTACAGGGGAGCCGGCCAGGAACCTGTCGGACCGCACCGCGTCGTGTCCAGGGAAACGGAACAGAGATGCCGCGCCCTGCCCGGCGCGGCCGTGGCGTGGCGTGGCGTCGCGCAGATTACACTTCCACCGGTGGCGCGGCCTGAGCCGCACCCGGCTAGCTGCTCTCTCTCTGTCTCTCCCGCCGCATTGCGCTTGGATTATTGGGTTTTCGGGATTGGTTTGCTTTGCTTTCGCTTTGCTTGGCCTGCACGCGCGGCAAGCGAGCCGGCCTCCTCCGGGCAAAAGCTATAGCCGGCCGGCCGGCCAGGGTCTGCACGCGGCCAGTTGGTGTGCATGGCCAGTTGTGGAGACGAACGAGGCTGCCTGATTGCCGAAAGGACTTTTTTTAGGGCATTGCCAAAAGGACTTTGATCACTCGAGCCTATTCTGATCCTAGCCCAAGGTTGGTCAACTGCTGTCATAACCAAACATATATCATATTCCCTCCGTTCCAAATTGTAGGTCATTTTAGCTTTTTTGATAATCATAGGTATTATTATGCATCTAAATATAGTATATGTCTAAGTGCATGATACTATCTATAAACTTAGAAAAGTCAAAACGACCTATAATTTGGAACGGATATGGATGGGGTATTTACCTTTTTCACTTATCCATGACTGCCTGCCGGCATCATCTTTGTAATAAAATGACTGTGACATCAAATGCGCTAGCTTAGTGCATAAGAGTCCCTCCATTATTGGTTTTTTTTCAGTATAAAGATCTGTATACTTTTCCTTTTGGTTTCCATGGATAATAAAGCCATCCCTTATAGCTTTGCGAGCTTGTGGCTCCAAGCCAAAGCACGTACTTTTCGCACAAACATGTCGCTAATCCCGCCCATCGCATGCATGACGCGTAGCTAAAGACATTAGCACGACAACAGGCTTTAACAGAAAAGACTGCTAGATTAGGGAGCAGAGATGAGGCCGTCGAGATCACCATGCACTTGGCTGCCACTATATTGCTGCTGCTTCTTTTCAACTAGTAGCATCCTTTATCGTCCAGTCAAGCACCGACCGGGAGCTTGGATCACGTCCTTCACTAACTGCAGTTTGACACGAACGAAAGCCAAAGCCACCCCACTAGATGTCTCATACTCTCGTTCCTCCACCTGAAGGTGATCATCTGATGGATTCGCCGCATGGACAGTACCCACACTAGCGCGAGTCAAGATCCACCGAGTCATAGTTATTTTTTTTTTCTCAAGGTGTTCGGTGCTCCTGAGAAGAAAAAGGAAATTTAGGTAGATGACTATTTGATGTCCATTTGGGGTCACAAGTCCTTCGCTAACTGCAGTTTGACACGAACGAAAGCCAAAGCCACCCCCACTCAAGGTGACCCCCCTGACGATTCACCGCGTGGACAGTGCCCAACTCACTCGCGCGGGGTCAAGATCCACCGGGTCGTACCTAATCTAATCTCAACGTACTCCTAAGAGCGGGGAAAAAAAGATGACTACATGCTGTCCTGTCCATTTGGAGTCACAACATTCATATCTATAGATCTCAAGATTTGAAACAGTACGTATGATCACCCAGGATCACACGCAGAGCAGCCAGCTTCTGAAGAATCTGTTGAGCAGCCGTCATGCGATCTGAAGCGCAGGGACGGGGACAGGCACCTGCAAAGTGCAAAGGGAGAGACGGAGAAGATGTGGACATGATCCCTAGCGACAGATCGTGCCGTGAGGGAATCGATCCTGCCGCAGGGGAATTGATGGCCATTTCAAGGACAGAGAGCAGGGCCTGTGCTGTGTGCTCCATGTACCCATGTCCTTCCACGTGGCTCTTGTTTAGTTCACCCCCAACTCCCAACTTTGGCACTATGCAAAAAGAAGATTCCCCATCACATCAAACTTGCGGTACATGCATGGAGTACTAAATTTAGACGAAATTAAAAACTAATTGTACAGTTTTGTTGTACTTTGCGAGACGAATCTTTTGAGCCTAATTAGTCAATGTTTGGACAATAGTTCACAAATACAAACAAAACGCTACAGTGTGCTACAGTGCTGGCAATGTAATTTTGGCACTCCAAATTTTGGCAACTAAACAAGGCCGTGGTCGCTTGAGTCTTGACTCGACTGGACCGAGTTAATTTCACGCGCTAACTTCACTGTGAGAGCAGAGGTCAAGATCAGAGGCAGCAAAGAAATGGTCGTGCCGTGCAGCAGTGCACTGATGGGAGCACGGCAACCGCTACCCGTCTGTGCTGGGCAAGACTGTGATTGGCAAGGGCACAAAAGGCTTCAAGCTCACACTCACACACACCGACACACAGCGCATGTAGCACGGCAAAGTCAGCATGAATTGGACACAGATGACAGATGTCGAGTACCCATCCCACGGAAATTCACTCACAAATATCTCCCAACGAAACAAACACTAGCTTTTGTGATTTTTATTTTGCTTAAAAGAATTCTTAGGAGTGATTCCTATGCGGCTCTGTTCCGGATGTCACCATACTGAGTTTTCCTACCGGTTGTTTCTTATCTCTGATTTTTTCACTTTTCGTTCCATTGGCTTGCTCTAGAACGGGAATCCAGGAACGGCTATGTTGGCATGGACTAGTCCATCCATTTGCATACAGAATATGTACGTTCCGCTGGTCGAGGTAAAGCCAGTGAAACTGGAGCTTAATTGGCTTCAGAATCCAATGCCTTCCTAACTCAACTGTACGTGTTGGCTGCTGCCACTGGAATATGGTGTTGGATCAGTACGATGGTTAATAATGCTGCTGCTTTAGCCAATGGTTACAGGATTGCAGGACCTAATAATTCACTAATATAATACAGATAAGCTTGGCATAGGATCTGCTGCGGTTGGTGTTAAGTAACTTACAAGTCCTGTGATTGTTTTTTTTTAAAGAGTGCTGCCCCTATATTAATAAAGGGGAAAGCCCGACGGCAAAACAAAATGAAGTTACGTATACTCACATCCCCGGTTAGGATCCAGGAAAAAGGGAACGGGACGATACACCGGACAATTAAGCACGCCTCACGACCTCTATTAACCGCCCTAGGTGTTTAGCCCCTGCCACGACCCATGTATTTGCCTCCTCTTTTATCTTGTCCACTAATCGGTTAAGTGATTGTTCCTAGCGTTGGAAAATCCGTGCATTGCGCTCCTTCCATCTCCCACAACACGAGGATGATCAGTGTTCTCAAGCCTTTCGTATCGACAACTTGCCCGCCCGCTAAAGTTGACCACCAGTCGTGGAGCGTGCCGTACGAAATCCAACAGTTTAGGTCCAAAGCGTCGCACCTTGTCCATACACTCACCCGCGACCAAAAAGTCCTCGCGAAGCTACATTTGGGTCTAAAGCGTCGCACCTTGTCCATACACTCACCCGCGACCAAAAAGTCCTCGCAAAGCTACATTGAGTGATTGTTGTTAGCCTGCGTGAATCTACGGCCTAACTATGACAGGTGTGGGATTATTGTCATTTATTCCCAACCCATTATGAGCATTTGGATTCTTTTACGCACTAGAAACAGGAAACCATTGACTTGCTGAGTAATGTTGCTCATGCTATCATCATTTCTCTTAAGGAAGAACAGATGCAGCTATCTGTAGTATCCTTTTTCTGGGGGGAAAGACGCCTAATCTTCTTGCTGTGTAAGGGGAAACTAAGAGCAGGAAAACGCCCATGAAATGTTGAAAAGAATTATATATTTTCCAGCTAACTCAAAACACAGCGTAAATGCTTTCCTTTTTTCTTTTTGCAGCTTATGATCGTTGTTGATGACGCGGGAGGCTTCATCCCATCACTGAATCACTCTCCTTGGGATGGCCTAACAATAGCTGATTTCGTCATGCCATTCTTTCTTTTCATAGTTGGAGTCGCACTAACACTAGCGTACAAGGTACTGGACACCGAGATCACAAGCACTAGCTTTCCTTTCAGAGTAAATGCTAACTCACCAGAATGTTGAATGATTTATCCTGCCACTATGTGCATGCAGCGTGTGCCAGACAAATTGGAGGCAACTAAGAAAGCGGCATTTCGAGCCCTCAAGTTATTCTGCCTTGGTCTCGTTCTCCAAGGTATTTTGGTTATTCCCAGCTAGTATTAAACAATGGGTTATACCAAAATATTCCCAACATAATTAAGTCTAACAATCAGTTATGTTCTGTACGTGATGTTTCTTTTATGTAGGTGGATTTTTTCATGGTGTTCACAGTCTCAGTTTCGGTGTTGATCTGGCGAAAATACGGTTGATGGGAATACTTCAGGTACTAACCATTTTATCAAAACATTTCATTCAGAATATAATGACGTTTTTCGGTACTGCAAAAGTGACAGGTCATTTGAATGCTATATGATGGATTTATTGTTGCAGAGGATCGCGATAGCCTATCTCCTTGCTGCAATATGTGAGATTTGGCTCAAGGGAGATGATGATGTAGATTCTGGACTTGATTTGCTCAGGAGATACCGCTACCAACTGTGAGTTTAGTCTAAAATTATCCCTATTCTTAGGTTTCTTTTACCTCCACGAATGCTCAGTAGTTACAGTGAGTCAGTGAATTCTTAGTGCACAGATTTGCAAACCATTTCCAATTTTTTCTTCTTCTTTTCTTCTGCATACTCTGTTCAGGATAGAGGGCAGTTTGAAATTTCTCACATTTCTAACATATGATTTGTTTTTGTGCTGCTAGGTTTGTAGGATTGGTCCTTTCTTTCACATATACTGTTCTTTTATATGGAATATATGTTCCGGACTGGGATTATCAGATATCAGGTCCTGGTTCCATAGAGAAGTCATTCTCTGTAAGTGCAAAATGTTGCTGCATTTTCTGTATCTTGTTATAGGTTCAGCATAAGTGCTGATATTCATGATACTTTTTTTTTATAAAGATATTCATGATACATTTGAATTTGTCAGGTGAAATGTGGAGTCAGAGGAGATACTGGACCGGCTTGCAATGCAGTTGGAATGGTTGACCGTACAATTTTAGGGATCGATCATCTCTACAGACGGCCTGTTTACGCACGTACGAAGGTTTGATATGCATTCCAATATCTCAGAGTAATTCTTTCTGCTCCCTTTGTCACAAAATTCAGTCAACATTTTTCGCTTTCCTGCAGGAATGCAGTATAAATTATCCAGAGAATGGACCGCTACCACCAGATGCTCCATCATGGTGCCAGGCGCCATTTGATCCTGAAGGCCTCCTGAGGTCAGTGCCTCACTAACTTTCATCATTGCCCATAAGCTTGTTTTGCAATGCAAGTTCCTCCAACTGACTATTCGTTCTGACTGTTCTTTCTTCGCGATTCAGCTCTGTCATGGCAATTGTCACTTGCTTGATTGGTCTGCAATTTGGGCATATAATTATCCATTTTGAGGTATAATTTAAGGTTGTGATGTCATATTGAGAATTTATTCTTGTGGAGTTGTGAGAAGTATTCTCATTTTTTTTCCACTGGGCTAAATTGATTTGCAGAAACACCGGGGAAGAATCACCAATTGGCTGATCCCTTCCTTCAGCATGCTAGCAGTAGCCTTCTTAATGGACTTCGTTGGTATGTGGTTACTAAACACTGATCAATTTCTAATCCTGAGAAGTGAGAACTTGGTAGTTGAGATGAATTCAAACAATTTCCATGATTCATTTCAGGAATGCGCATGAATAAACCACTATACACGATAAGCTACACTTTGGCTACTGCTGGTGCTGCGGGGCTCCTTTTTGCTGGAATATACACTCTGGTCAGCCCTTGGACCCAAGAGCACAAACATATATGTAAAAGTGTCATCCATCATCTCTGAAATCTCATGGTAACTGTCTTGAATCTTTCAGGTGGACGTGTACGGGTTTAGAAGACCTACCATTACCATGGAGTGGATGGGGAAGCACGCCCTGATGATATATGTGTTGGTGGCATGCAACATCCTGCCCATGTTCATCCGTGGCTTTTACTGGAGAGACCCCAACAACAGCCTTGTAAGTCGCACATTGTAGCATTGTATTTTATCTTAACTGCAGATTTCAATGGACAGTAGTGCAAGTGAAATTTATGTATTTCGTTGCACCTAGTACTTAACTTTTTTTTCCTTGGAAAAACAGCTGAAGTTCATCGGTATCGGGGCCTGAAGCCATGATCTTCTACACGGTGTAAGACCAGTTGGGGCCACATACATAGGTATATAGATTTTAGGCCTAAATGACAGTGAGAGGGATGCAAAAGTAGGCAGTCGGGCCCAAGTTTTGCTGTGCAGTTATAACATGATGGTCATCAGCTCATCAGTAATGAGCTGCCTATTCCATCAGCACTGCAGGCTGTTGCCACTTGCAGGAGTCCATTCTCCCTGCGCTCTTTGTAGATGGTGGAGCTGCTCATGTATATGATAATTGATAACACACTGGGAATCGGATGAAATATACTGTAGATTCCAACAAGTTCTCAAGGAAAACTACGAAATATTGTTAGAAGCTGGAGTAAGATTCAGTTCTCAAAGTAGGTTGTTGTGCTTCATCTTAGAAGCATCAAGCATGCGCTTGCTTTGTCTGAAGCCAATTCCTTTAAAAAAACTAACAGAAAAAAGTTATTCCCTTAAATTCAGATTAGGAATAGAAGGTTGAATGAACTTATTAGTGTCTAAAATAAGCTTGTTTCTGGAATAAAATACTTCTACAAGACCTCTGAAAATGGTCAAAATTTCACATCAGTGTCCCTTTTCTTGTTCAAAAGTATCAACACCTGAATATCACTAATGATGCAAAAGGTCCAAGAAGTAAATACCAAATCTAATCCCCAAAACCCAGACGCAGTTCATCCAATAGAAACCAAATGAAAATTTAACAAATTATTGATAAATCTATTGTTCCAGTCAATACGTTTTCATAACCTATCATGATATGTGAATATGTGATACAGAAGTTCACAAAAGAAGAACACTTAAACAACATAGAGAAGACTTTTGGTTCTTGCCACTGAAATGCACATTCTACTGATCACATAGAAAGGGAAAGGAACATGCACGGAAAGCTGTAAACTAATAATGCATCCACCATCCAATTCCATTAAACCTAGCAATCCCCAAGCGCAATTAGCTGGACAACCACACCGGGATCAGCAATGGTGGTCATGTCCCAAGTTAATCCAGCTGTTGTGCTGCATTATGTGCAAAAAGTCTTCCTATGATCTTTGCTCCTCCAGGTTTTAGGGAAATCCATGTACCCAGTGGATCTAATCAGGATCTGCAAATGCCCCAATCTGCCACAAAGTGGCATAATAGATCGAGTGAACATGAAACTTTCTGATTTTTTTTGTTTAAACCATGCAAAAGCATATATGGACTAGCACAATCGGCATTGTAGCAGCAAGTTCCATTTTTTCTCGAACACGCGGGAGAGCTGCGTATCATTATATTAAGAAGAAAAGGCAAGTTCCAT
Source organism: Setaria italica (assembly GCF_000263155.2). Lineage (NCBI taxonomy): Eukaryota > Viridiplantae > Streptophyta > Magnoliopsida > Poales > Poaceae > Setaria > Setaria italica. The sequence continues at coordinate 25,526,719 of NC_028450.1, read as the reverse complement.
TTTCATAATAGGTCAACCAAAAACCCATTCCATCCAACTCAGTTTCACCTAATTACTGGTTCATTCTTTTCCTTGACCCGCTTGCATCTCTAATTGAAGGAACCAACATGAGAAATGGTTTCTTTGATATCTACAATTTTTTGTCAGCCCATGTTTTCTTTGCTGTCTTTCAGCTATAGTCAACACAGGTCACAGCATTTGCCTGAACCCTGAAGGATGTTCATAGCTTGTGGACTACTTCACAGCAACAGACTATATATCCGCCTCCTTACATGACTCATGCTAACCTTTCAGACTCAAAGATTAGTCTCAACTGTGATATGACAAATCTAGCAACTTCAGAAATATCAATCATATGCAGTTTTCCTATCTTAATGCAATGATATGCAGTTCTCCTGCATAATCAAGAAAAAAGCAACTTCAGAAATATCATAGTTGTTTACCTCACTTGGTTTTATAATGGAACATAATCATGAGAAATCTATGAGCACTGTCACATGCCAACCAACTACCAAGAACAGAATATTCAGCTGTTGTGTACATACCATTTGTCAATACAAAATGTAGACTGTTTTGGCCATAATTCCAAGAAAGCAAATACCAGGTGCAAACTGCCATTATGATGCTTTTCCATAGTTCCTTTTTCTTGCTATAAGGAACACCATCCACCAAAGTTACAAAAGCATAAAATTCCTTTTGACCTGAAGGTGATCCATAGATTAAGAATCTTACATGGGAGAAGAATACCAAATAAAATGAGGGTCGAAAAAAAGGAGGGGAAAAAATATTTCAGCTGATACCTCACACTCAAGCACAACACCAAGAACAGCATCCTCTGCACATTGTTGGATGTGACACCAGTGCCCACAACATATATTCACATAGAGGAAGATCGTTATCACTTGAAAGTCAGCAATGGCATAAACACGCTAACATTCTACAAGTAGCCACATGGACTCAGCAGACATTGATATCATCCACTCATCCAGTCGGACCATATATCCTCACATTTCATATAACTTCGATTAGCCTGAACAAAGAGAGGTTGCAGAACCTGGTTTGAGACCATACGCTGATAAGAATAAAACACGCAAGACAGGTCACAGTAAAACATTGGCAATCACAATCAATTTTTGGCCGCACAGAAAATTCAAAGATCGCGTAAGATAAATCGCACAAGTAAAACAATTCCGAAACACCAAAGCTAAGTTCCAGTTCTCATAGCATCATTCATCGAGATAACAGAAGAAACATGGATTAGGCAGAGACAATATCCATCACACAGTGATTCGCAGATCCAGCACCTAAACCCCTAATTAAACCACCACGGAGGGACACGAACACATGATAAACGACTAGACACGACTCAACTCAGACCACCTCTCAGATCACCATCATCTTATTCAGATCGAAGCTAATGGAAGGGACGGACACGGCGGACTCGACGACGACGACGACGGAGGGAGGGCGGCCGGGTAGGCAGATCAGATCTGAGAGATCTAGGAGAGCTGGCCGCAGTCGGCGATCTTGACTTCCTTGGCGGTGGATCCGCTGCGGGAGCCCACCTTCTCGATGGCCTTGACGACGTTCATGCCCTCGACGACCTGGCCGAAGACGACGTGCTTGCCGTCGAGCCATGGGGTGGCGACGGTGCAGATGAAGAACTGGGAGCCGTTGGTGTTGGGGCCGGCGTTGGCCATGGAGAGGATGCCGGGGCCCGTGTGCTTGCGGACGAACTTCTCGTCGGCGAACTTCTCGCCGTAGATGGACTCGCCGCCGGTGCCGTTGCCGCGGGTGAAGTCGCCGCCCTGGCACATGAAATCGGGGATGACGCGGTGGAAGGTGGAGCCCTTGTAGTGGAGCGGCTTGCCGCTCTTCCCGACGCCCTTCTCGCCGGTGCAGAGGGCGCGGAAGTTCTCGGCGGTGCGGGGGACCTCGTTGGCGTAGAGCTCCATCACGATCCGGCCGGCCGGGGCGCCGCCGACGGTCATGTCGAAGAACACGCGGGGGTTCGCCATCGAGATCCGGGGGGAGATCCGAAGCCTAGGGTTTTGGGATTTTTTGGGGGGAGGGGGAGAAGATTTTTCCTCTCTCTCGGGATGGATGGGATCTGGGAAGGGGAGACCTGACCTGGTGCGGTTAAATAGCCGGCCGGCGAGGCGGCTCGGTGGTGCGAACCGCGAGGGGGGACTGGACCGGCGGGTGGGCTGGGCCGGGCCGGGCTTGCCGTTCAAAGGCGGCACACTACACGCCAAAAGCCAGAAGAGGCGGAGAAAAGTCTCTGCGGCCGGCCTCGAGCTGTCCACGCCGTTCGGTGGGGCCGGATTCCGTCCACGGGGAGGCGGTGAGACTGACCGGTGGGCCATCACCGTGGCGGAATGATCCCCCCCCGGATCTACGATCTGATCCCGTCTTATCAGATGGAGCTTTGGTTTGGCAGTCCCTCGACCTGTAATCCCAATCTATCCAATCGCGTCAAGATCAAGATCTGATACGAGTCGTGTACTGCATGACAATTCCCCGTCCTGATACGAATTACTACCGCGCTGATGAGGTTTAAAAATTAAAACTGCGCTTCCTCACTGAATCTGAGGGTTTACCGGCTCGCGATCGGTCGAATAAACAATGGCGCAAGTGGATAACACCATCATGAAACACTTTCACGCATTCCGATCCATCAATCCAACGGAAACGACAAGAATGCATTCTGAAATTCTTATTACCCCCAGATAAAATTATTAAGGAAAAGAACGAAAGTGATGGTCAAGGAAAATACTAAGTATTTGGGATATAGGCTCGTTAGGACACCGGGAGGGAATTAAGCAAAGTTTCATGCTGCACCATGACGACCACTTACGATTGTAAATAGACATGGAAGGAGTATAGGAAGTCATTCTCTGTGAGCATTTTCTTACATGTCCAGTATACGACACTGTAGAAAGTGCTGATGCTCCTGCTACATTTGAATCTGTCAGGTGAAATATGGAGTAAGAGGAGACACTGGACCAGCTTGCAATCTGTGGTGCAATTGAAATGGTTAGCACTGGACTTCTTAGTGAACTCGCATGGCCATAGGTGATGGATCCTTACATGATTTTTTTTCAGGAATGAGACCCTGGTGCTAGTCCATCAGCTCAGCTGGGCAATGGCTGTTACCAGTTGCAGGGGAGTCCATTCTCACTGAACACTTTGTATATAGTAAATGGTCATGCATATGGCAATTGCTTACAGGCTGGGATTCAGATGACATATGGTACAGATTACCAGTTGAAACTAATCTAGGTTCACTCCCTTAAGTTTGGGGCATGCGTAGAAGGTTTAATGAATCTATAAGATCCAAAAGTAAGGTGAACTCCAAAAAGGTTAGAATTTCGCCACCCAAAAAAAACGAGGGTACGGTTTATCCAAAAGAAACCAAAATTAAATTTAACGATTTATTGATATCTTATTGTGTCAATCAATAATACATTTCGATGCACCTACCTCGATATGCAATGCAAAAGTTCTAAAAAAGAAACGTCAAAACAACATATCACACCCCAGTTTAGTTCTCTGACACTGAAATGCACATTCTACTCATCATACAGGAAGAGAAATGGAACATGCACGCAAAGGATGCATCCACCACCCAATTCATTACAGCCTAGCAATCACTGAGCGCAATCAGCTGGTCAACGACACCAGGATCAGCGAGGGTGCTTGTGTCCCCAAGTTCATCCAGCTGCCGTGCAGCAATTTTACGCAAAATCCTTCGCATGATCTTGCCACTCCGAGTTTTAGGGAGTCCCGGTGCCCAGTGGATCTTGTCAGGAGCTGCAAATGCCCCAATCTGAAACAAAAAGGCATGATAATTCATGTGAAGATGGAAGTCTACTGATTATTTTTTCTTCAAATCATGCGAAAGCATATGAACAGGTGGCACACTCAGAATTACAGGTAGCTACAAAAGCTTCATTTTTGGAGCCACTATCCAACTACAATTCTATTTCACCTAACAGCTAGTTCAATACTTTTTCTTGGATTTAGAGACTAAATGAACAAGAATTTTTGTTCATGTGAAGATGAATTTTTGTTCAGGTAGTTACAAAAGTTCCATTTTGGAGCCAAACAAGTTCCTCCATCCGACTACAATTCTATTTCACCAAACAGCTAGTTCAATACCTCTTGGATTTAGAGACCAAATGAACAAGAATAGTTAATCCAACTACGCATTGGTTGACCCGCTGAATCCCTAATTGCAGGAGCCAATATGAGAAATTGTATTCCCAACAGGTCCAATATTAACAGAATCCTACATCTTTTGTCTGTCCATGCTTTATTTGCTGTCTTTCAGTTACAATCAACATGAAGTTCACACTATTTGCCTGAACATTGAAGTGTGTTTAATCTAAATATTGTTGACTACTTTGTAGGAACTACAGCCTGACCGAATATGTGGCTACTTTCATGGGGTTCATGCTAGCATTGGGACAACATTTTAGTCTTGATTTGACCTGACAAATTTCTATGCAGTGTAACAAATTTCATAGTTGATTATCTAACTCTGCTTTAAAATGGAAGAAAATTCCTTATAAAAAAAATGGAAGACAACTATGCAAAATCTACAAGCATTATCGCATGGCAATCAACTACAAAGAACAGAATGTTCAGCTATTGACCATTCTCTATACAAATGTAACCTCTTAATCATAAAATCCAAAATAAAGAAAATACCTGGTTGCGCACTGTCACTATGAGGCTTTTCCGTAGTTCCTCACTATACGGAACACCATCCACCAAAGTTACAAATGCATAAATTCCTTGACCTTTGACCTGAAGAAGGTAAAATATTAGTTAAGAGTCTTATATGGCAGGATACCAAAGATAATGAGAGGTTGCAGAAGTAGAGAAAAAAAAATAGCAGCAGTCTATACCTCATGCTCAACTCCTACAACAGCAGCCTCTGCACATTGTGGATGTGACACCAAAGCTGACTCAACCTCAGCTGTGCCGATTCGGTGTCCACTACATATGCACACGAAGGGTAAGATAGTTATCACTTGAAAGTCAGCAATACCATACATGTACTAAAATTCTAGTGAGTTATGACAAGAACCAAATAAGTAGCCTACCTGACGTTGATAACATCATCTACTCTTCCAGTCAGCCAGTGGTAACCGTCTTTATCTCTGGAATGCAAAAGCTATTAGCTAAACTATTTGAAAAAGTAAGCAATGCTCTCAATACACTTTGATTCCATATAATATTAGGAGGGAGGCTTTGGTAACCTACCTGCTGCAACCATCACCAGTGAAATAGTACCCAGCGAATGGTTTGAAGTATGTGGTCTCATATCTCTCATGATCTCCATAGAGAGTCCGGAAAGCCCCAGGCCATGATTTCTTTATGCAAAGATATCCACTGCATTCCCCTTCAATCTCTTGCCCTTTCTCATCAACAATGACCGGCTGTAAATTAAACAAACAGCAGTTTAGAATTATTAAAAAATAAAGGGATCATATACCTTTTACATCTCACGTATAAATTGGGTTTACCTGAACACCAAAGAAAGGAAAGGTTGCAGAACCTGGCTTCTGAGGCCAGGCGCCAGGCAATGGGGTGATCTAAAGAAAACATGCACAGCAGTCCAAATTAAAACCTTGATGATCACAATCATTTTGTGGCCCCACAAAAAAAATTCAATTTCACAAGAGGTGTAAACTGGAAAGATCTTACCATGAAACCACCAGTTTCAGTTTGCCACCAAGTGTCTGATATGGGGCACCGGGAGTCCCCAACAATGTTGTAGAACCATCTGAAATGCAGTAAACAGACATGACCTTTTATAATTTTTGTGCTCAAATTGTTGACAGTTGACAAAAGGTCCACTCACCTCCATGCACTTGGATTGATTGGCTCACCAACACTTCCCAGGACTCGAAGAGACTTTCGAGAGTACCGTGTAACATACTTCAAAAGCGTAGCAGAAAATCAGAGAGAAAGCATAATAAAACGGCACATGAATACAGAGTATTAACATTATCTAAAATTATTAAAATGCCATCTCATAAGAATTCAGCCTTGCAGTAGAAAATTTTCTTTATTAGCATTTGAAAAGTAGCAACAGCCAGAGATCCCATCCCAGTGGATCAGTCATAAGAGCTTCTTAGCAAATCAAGTAAATAGTGATAGATTGTTGGTGAGACATGTAGCAGTCACAATGCATACAAGCGCCATCGCGCACTTTCAACAACAGTTTTATCCATGTCAGTGTTACAATGTTACTAACTAGTATGGAAAGGCTACGCATAGCAAACAGAACAGAGCAAATTAAACAATGATTGCTGCCTGGAAATCTGGCAATCATTTTAGCAATCAGGTTGGTACTGACTTTAAGTACTGGGGGGTAATTTGATACCAAGCATCACACGATGCTTTGTTCAGATAACTGTGTAACGTTACGAAATAAATTATGAACTAGGAAAAGGAGCTATGCATACCTCACTGCCATCACGCATGAGTGAACGAACAAGAGTTGGGGCAGTATAAAATATTGTCACATTGTACTTGTCCACGATGTCCCAGCATCGGCCGGAATCAGGGTAGTTTGGAGTCTACATGTATGGTTCAAAGGAATACTTCAGGAACGAGGAAATTGAAAACAAGAACCAAACAGACTAGCTTATTGAAATTTAAAAAATAGAAACCATCCAATGAATACACCAAATGTAATGCAAGTAACCAAACATTGTTCAAAGTAAGACTAGACTTTGGTGTAGTGAAGACTGAACAGCTATAAGTTGTCAGACAAGATGACAAGTTCAACTGAGGAAATGAGAAGAAACCATCAAACTAGGGATTTTTTGTCATCAAATATCACAATTTAACTTACATACTTACTAAAAAGCTTTTAGAAACATACCCCTTCAAAAACGAGAACTGTAGCACCATTCAGCAGAGGACCATATGTTACATAACTATGTCCAGTAATCCAGCCACAATCAGCAGTGCACCTGGTTCAAACAAAATAGTGGGATGTATAAGGAACTAGCAGCTTCTATGAATAGTTGCCCACACAGGAATGAGGGTATACACCTAAAAAAACATTAAAGTTTATGTGCCACCACTTACCAGTATATGTCTGTTGGCCTGTAATCAAATGCATACTTGAAGGTTGTTGCAGTGTACAGCATGTAGCCCCCAGAAGTATGCAACACACCCTACATACACCAAGAGATTAACATTTGGCTAATGCAATAACTGCTTAATCCAGCTCAATTAGAAGTACCTTTGGCTTCCCTGTGCTGCCACTTGTGTACAAAAGGAACAGCGGATCCTCTGCATCCACCCATTCCACATCACACTTTGTTGGGAATTTGGTCACAACATCCTGAAAGATATTGGGCAACAAATTATAACAAAATAGCAATGTTATCCTCAGTAGATATGCACGTGCCTTGATATATAGGACGAGTAACGTATGTAATAAGTTTCCATTCACGAGAGAAATGCACACCTGCCACCAAATATCCCTTTCTGCTTGCCATTTTGTGTCTTCCCTCTTCATGGCTGACTGATTTTCATACGTCAAACAGAGACCTAGTGGTCAGGACAATGAAAGTCCACATCAGTAAACTACAAATCAGGCCGTATTCAATGGTTCTCACATGTGCTCATTAAATGAACCACATTCCAAAGAGAAGTTACTATGGTTATCAAGATTAGAACATACTTGAGCTTGAATACGCTATAAGCCAAATGCAGTAATATAGGATACCCAGGTCAATGCAGATCATTGCATTAATGGCTAAATATCATTCAAATGTGACATTTTACTACGTTAAAAAATAAGTGCTCGTTTGAATCTCAGGTTCTGTTAAAAGAAATGTTTGTGTTGGTTTTAGTATAAATGTATTCTTTGTTGATATTTGGTTAGGGCAGGATATTGCCTAAAACTAGCTTTCAGTTTATTTGCCGTTACTCTTATTATTTTTAGTTTAGTGGAAGCCAGATGCGATTGACTTTCAGAAAATCAATACTTTGAATTTCAGTTATCCTTACTTTACTACTCCTATATACTCCTAACCAAATAGGATTTTAGACTGGAAGCATATGTATCCTATGGTACCCCTAAGAGTAGTGGATTATTTTCTGGTGCCTCCTATATTGCAGGTGACTGAAGTTTCACCTGAAATCAGTCGATGACATCTGTGAAGCAACTCTGGCGAGATTCAGGATTTTAGAGAGAGATTTCGGCTTCGGATGTGTTCTCGGTGTTGGAGTTTCCCTAGGAAGATGGACGGGACTGCTGTGGTTGGGTGGCGGGGACATTGCTGTCCACGTGTGGTGAAGAATTGCTGGTTGGGGTGGTGCCAGCACAGCGGAGTCACGGCAACCAAAGAGATGCGGGAGCTTGAAGAGAATATTTGAATCAGCCAACTGTCATCTGACAGTCAGCATTGGTCAATTGAAAACTACCTTAGTTTGAGCCTTTGAGGTTCCTGTGACATAGGAAATCCCTTGATTTCGGTCTCCAAATTCATGCACCTCGGTTTTCTTATTGTTTGGACAAACATGATCAGATGTTCCAAACTCAAACGTTGGATCGTCCTGTTTTCCTTTGTTGTGTTAAATCCACTATGTTTGTGATCTGTGATATACAAGACCCCAATTGGCAACTTCACAAAATTAGTCACCATTAATGTTTCATTAGACTGACTTCCAAAAAAAGGCATAATCAGTTCTCTTATCATCTCTGGTGGTTGTTGATTTCACATGTGGGCTTAGTTTGCTTTTCTCCCATGGATGAGCCACTACGAAAAAGCTTTTTTACATATTGAGAACCCTAATGAAAATTAACCCTTAGCTCTATGCCTCTATGTATCTATCTTCATATGAGGATTGTTTTTAGCATGATGTCACAAGAAAACATTGATGGCCAATGGAAAAAGATATTGAGTACAAAATACCTGCCACATGATAACAGCTCAAAATTATCAACATGTGTACAAAAACTAGATCCCGGTGCATACCTACAGAAACTCCATTCTTCTCACTTTCAACCAAAGCCGCATCCACTATATCTTTGAGAAGGATGGGCTTGACGCCCCGTTTCACAGCATTGCACGTGATGACAAGCTTAGGCTTGCAATCAACGATCCTTTGGGCTAGTGAATCCGCTGAGAAGCCAGCAAACACAACCTGAACAAGCATGATGCATCACAACATAAAAAAGGAAACACTAGGATTGATAAGATAATCATTACAGATTGTTGTTGTAGCCGTTACCGAGTGAACAGCACCAATGCGGGCACAAGCAAGCATGGCAATGGGCAGCTCCAGCAACATTGGTAAGTAGATAATCACAGCATCACCCTTGCCAACACCGACGCTCTTCAAGTAATTTGCAAGCTACCAAATTACATAGAAACATGCCTTAGGTTTGGTCATCTTCCTTGAACTTTTAAGCACATGTGTTGACATGCGCACTAGTACATTTGTTGTTCGCAGTTTTTCTTGTGGCAATTTTTTTCGGACATGAGCATGCATACCTGGCAAACCTTCTCTAGGAGCTCAGAATAGGTGAGCTTCCCATCCTGACCAGGCTCATTACCCTCCCAGTACATCGCAATATTGTCCCCATTACCAGACTCGATGTTGCGGTCAACAGCATTGTAACATATATTGGTTTTCCCTCCCTTAAACCACTGCACAGGACAAAGAATCATAAAATGATTCAGAACCACTGTACCCATTTCATTACAAGAAATGCTAAATTTAGCCAACAGCCATCAAACGGCACTCACGCTGATGTGGACAGGCCCCTTGGTGACATCGAGGTTCTCTGAGCACACCTCACTGGGGTTCCACTTCTCCTTCCAGTAAAAGGTATCGGCGATCTCCGACCAGAACCCGGCCGGGTCCTTGATGGACCTCTCATACATCTCCCGGTACTGATGTCGATCATGAAAAACACACCAAGATCACAACTTTGTTACAGCGCAATTATCGAAAACAAAATGAAAAATAAGCACAGCACAGATAAAAATCGTAGTTGTTCCAAATTTGGCAGTACTATTTATGTCCCTGTCGGACTTTACCCACAAGCCTGATGATGACTAAGAGCTCGTGCTTCCAAAGCTGTACGACGCCCAAAATGAAAAGCCCCCGGGTGCCAAAGCAAACGCCTCAGTCTAGAGCAAGCCATTGATCGGATAAAAGACCCGATTTTGGCTTCAACAGCAAGAACCGAGAAGCGCACGCGCGCAGTTGACGAGTACGAGTTTCGGGCTCTGCGAACCTGTTTCGGGGAGGAGACGAGCGCGTCGGCGGAGAACTCGGGGCTGGGGAAGATGAGGTCGTTCTCCTCGGCGGCGAGCGACTCGCCGAGCACGACGGCGTTGATCCCTGAGATCTTGCCGGCGCCGGAGGGCAGCTGCGACATGGACTCGACGTGGCGGAGCTTGTCGGAGGAAGCGCCCGCCGCCGGCTGCTCGCCGTTGGCCGTGCCCATGGCGGTAGCGGTGGCGGCTGGCGACGGCGACGGCGACGGCGACGGCGAGCGGGGGCGAGCGAGATCCGGGCGGGGGCGGGCGGCGTCAGCAATGGCTACCGGTGGAGTCTCTTTATAAACGGTGACGACCGATCGATCTCCCAGCTACTGCCGGTGCTACCGGCCGAGTCCTCGTGTTGACTTTGCTTCTCATGTGTTTTCCTTGATGATAATTTTCTCAATTCCTGGTGAAAGGGGCTAAATCGAATTGAATAATGTGATGAGGTTTGAAATGGTTTTTCTTTGATTTCGAGCGTACAAGATCCTCGGAGGAGGAAGAATAGAAAATCGTATTATTGGCAAACAAAAGAGATGGGGGACCGAGGGAAATGTCGAGATTTACTCCATTCTCGTTTTAACGGCTTCGATCCATTTTAGAAGGTATTTGATCTTAGTAACAGTAGCTCGAGCTTATTTGTGTTATCTTGTCACGTCATATAAGCAGCTCTATATGAAGAAATAATTAGTAGTAAAGTCACATGGAACAAAACTTATTATGAAACAACGTGGCGCGAGTCTTGAAGACTGACCATCACCTTGTAGTGATGCAAAATATTATGCCGTGATGTGTAAATAAAGCATGCGAAGAAATAAGAATAAATTCATATATATCTGGTAAAATTTACGAAATGGCATCATGTTTAGTTACAGCATGCCAACGAGAGTTACCAACCTATACGATTTTACTCGCGTCCTGGAATAAAAATGCCGCCACGATTTATTGTATTTGTCTAAAAAAATTAAAAATAATGGTAAAACAAAGGTAAAACTCACCTCATCTCACGCAAAACCCGTTGACTCCAGCGGAAATGCGCTGGGCATGTCCCATTGGCAGGGCGGGTAAATAAATAAACAAATAAATAAAACTCAGCCGCGTCACTGCGTTCCTGGTGGTTGCTGATTCGTGGATCTGCCCGCCTGACCGTGTTTGTTGGGGGAACCAAAGAAAAAGATTGGCATATCGAAATCCCCGGCTGGTCGTGCACGAGCACCGCGAGCCGAGACGTGCCCAACAATTCTATATTCGATCGCCACCAATCCACCATTAGCGTGAAGCGGCCGCGACGAAACAAAGCGAAGCGCCTCGTGGGCATCCGCACGCATCACATCCACATGACGAGTAGGTGCAGGCCGGCCGCTCATGTCTCTCGGCACAGCTGGCCGCCGGCTAAGCGGCCGGCCGGATGCGTGCGCGGGCCGACGACGGCGCAGGAGAGCTAGCGGGGGTGGGGCCTGATGGATGTCAGGATGTGGGGCCCTGCAGGTGATTATTTGGTCGTAGGTTGCGATGTGTGTAATGTGTTAGTTGCAGCGACGTGCGACCGTGACTCGGCAACAACATCGGTCCATTTCATGTTAAGATATATATATGTCTATTTATAGGAGTGAGTATACGTGCTCGTCAATGCTAAAAGAGGGTTTCGCCACACAATTGAACTACTCCAGCTTTCCATGTGGTGCTAGAGCCACCCAATTAGAGTGGTTACGTCGTGTACAAATTAACGCCGATGGTTAAGGTATGGTTTTTGATGTTGTTGACATACAATTTTCCTTTTCTCTACCACCTTTAGAAACCACAATAAAATATTGGCATATTTGCTATTTTTTTCGAAAAAGATAGTTAGTATTCCAAAACTACGATTAAGGATGATGAGGTTTATACTTCTGATAGCACCACAACATGTCGAGGACTGTGTCCTAATTACACTTAGGAGGAGTTGTTGAAGCCCCGTCTTTTACGAGGGGTGAGGTAAAAAGAATAACAATGGCGGTAAAAAGAATGATAGTGGTGAAGGCGCTTGGCGGCTATGGATTTGCTAGCCATAAGAAACTCATTTCTAGCATACTGCGCTTCCACATGTTCCTCTTGAGCTCACTCACCTCTCCCACGAATCTTAAACTCATCTTTCTTTCTTATAATCCATTACTCTATCTCTGTCACACAAACAATATTCCCTAAATCAATACCCTCCAAAATAGGAAAGGAGTTGCTTAAGCCAATCACCAGCCATCCACGACGAGGGCAAATGTCACTCCTCCCCTCCTCTTTATTTTCCCTTTCTCCATCCCTCGTTTGGATGTGATGTGAGGGTGAGAAGATACTTTTGATTTCGTTTTTCTATGTCAGCGAGGGCTCACTACTCTACTTTTAATGTGCCATTTCCTTTTTCTTATTTTTTTAAAATTTATGGTGTGAAAAGTTCTCTAATTTTGGAGTAAGTTTTTTCAAACTCTTTAGTGAAAGAGGTTTGGTACAATTCTTTGCTAAAGAAAACATTTCTTAAACTTTTGTAATATCCTTTTTTGGAAAACTTTGCACATAACTTTATGAAAAACACTTTTTGCTAAATATTTTTTGAAAAGATATTGTAAAATCTTTCTTGCAAAGTTTAGAAGTTTTTGCGAGGTCTTTTGTGAAAAGTTTTTTCTTGATCTTTGATTGATTTAATAGGCTTAATCATTCTGAATATTATGTGCTCTATGCAAGTAAAGGGAAATGGAACGCAGGTGATCGTGAAAAGAAAAGGAAGAATCATTTAGTGCACGTGGAATTTCAGGTCGCTTTTCTACAAAATATGTCATCGGAGCCTAAGCTGGAGACTAGCTTTAGCAGGGTTCGATTGTGCGAGAGTGTGGTTAGAACTTCACCCAACCGTGGACAAAAATTGGCCAAAAAATCTGATTTTTTTTGGATGTTCATACGAATCCATATACATTAAAATTTAAACAGGGATACACAAATAATCTGAATGACTAGAATTTACCCTGCAAGATTTTACTTCTAGACTCCCGGAATAGCTAGCAAACTTTCAACTATATTGTTCAATGCTCTTAATAAAATCAAAATCGATCGGTAAAATCCAGCGAACAGGTTGCAACGTTGAGTAACGAAAGCGAAATGCCGAGACAAAGCAACAGGGGATGGATCAATGTTAGCGTTGAAATATCCACATCATGCATGCTTTGATGATCATGATGAGTGAAAAGGATGCATGACGTTGATGTATATGGTTGGTTGGTTGGTTGGTTTGAGTTTTGAGCTTGGAGCGTGGCGCTGGAGTGGAGTAATGTCTTGGCCCCTTGGATCGCGACGCCGGGACCAAAGCTTCGATCGACTTGGGGATCCACCAAGCGACTGGGAACAAAAAAAAATGTGCTGTGCCTGTGCTGTGTCGCTTTAGCGTCGAATTGAGTCCAGCCCGTCCAATCAAATTTGAGCTATTCAGAGAGAAGAACCCAGCTTGTATTTCTGACAAAACACCAACCTGTGTATATCAAGGGAAAAGGGTATTGGCGACAGTTTGTGATGGTGACCAGCAAGAAGCCAAGAACATGCCGAGTTTCCAGTTCGATGACCCTGCCTGGTCAGGTGCCCAGTGCAAATATATATAGCCCTTGTTTACTTCACCCCCAACTCCTAACTTTGGCACTATGCAAAAAGAAGATTCCCCATCACATCAAACTTGCGGTACATGCATGGAGTACTAAATGTAAATAAAATTAAAAACTAATTGCACAGTTTTGTTGTACTTTGCGAGACGAATCTTTTGAGCCTAATTAGTCAATGTTTGGACAATAATTCACAAATACAAACGAAACGCTACAGTGTGCTACAGTGTCGGCACAGTAATTTTGGCACTCCTAATTTTGACAACTAAACAAGGCCCTATCTTACAAACCAAGCAAATAAAGCAAGGTACTCCTACCATGTGCATATCATGTATGCCTCCTCCATGTGATGAGATGATGGCATGCAACAACAATTATACTATCCCGATAAAACCGGAATGCACGGGTGGCGTCTGTGTCTGCTTGCATCCCGGTTCTCTCTCTCTCTCCGTTTCTCTGTGCGCGCGCGCTCGCTGATGCATGCTGATCCATCTCTTGCTTCCTGTAGCGTACTTGCACGTACGAGTTGAACGTAGCTAGGCAATTTTGCGAAGAGGTCCTGATGCAAATGGAGGGATCGGTTACACGAAACACGGAAACAGCTACTCCATTCGTTACAAATCGGAGGTCGTTTTGATTTCTATAGGTTCATAGATATTATTATGCGTTTACACTATATCTAGATGCATATGAATTTATAAAAGTTAAAACGACCTATAATTTGGAACGGAAGGAGTACCTCATTTGAGCTGGTCGACGATCTTAACGAAACAGCTCCATCACATGCATGGAGCTTGGATGCTAGCATGAATAATGGACTCATGTAGGATGTGGCTCGATGTTGGATAAACTAATCACACAATTAATTCCCGGATAAGAATAATATAAATCATGTATAAACATTTGATCGGATCCACCTACCAAGTCATCACACGATGCCCGATTTTCGATCAGGGCATTGACTTGCTGTATTGTACCCCGATTCCCCAGTTGTGCCTCTCTGTACGTGAAGAGCACGATCGAGCAAGGATTAAGCTCCCTAGCTTTGCTCTAATAAATTAGAAGTCAACACTCATATGCATGTGCAATTATCCAATATCAGATCGGTTATTCCATCATGCGTCACATAAACTAGATGGTGTGGTACCCCACTCATTAGTCGGTTTTATTACAACACCAGCTGAAAGGTTATATGTAGGACAAGCCATAATGAAATATTTTAGTACATTGCTTTGGAAAAATCTTGGTTTCATTTGTACATCTAAAAATTCTTGATCAATCCACTCGACTTTTATTTTTTTTCGATGAAAACTCGACTTTTATTTTGCACTCTCGCTTGAATGAAGGTTACCCAATCAACCCAACTTCTGAAAATGCCCACCACCAGCACTTCTCAAAATTCTTACATCTTTCAGCATAGTCAGCATGGACGTTGGAACAAATAAAAAGTGCAAGGTCTTATAACTGGGACTGTATATAGCTGATCTTATTTTGCACAACTCTTGCTGCTATTCCACCAGAGAGACTTTGACAAGAACATACGCCAAAACAGTGCCCGACCCCAGCCAGAACGCAGCAGAGAGGGACCGGGAGACAAACAGAATCACGTGAAACTGTGAACAACAAAAAGGTTTTTCCTGAGCCCTTGATAATGGAGCAGTTTGCGCAGACACCCAGAAACATGATCAGGCCATATGTGTTCGGGCCCACTGAAACTTGATTATACTTTGTGCCACTTGAAAGAGGTTTGCATGGCAGGGTACGAAGTACAAACTTGATTATAACAGTTGCGTAACCCAAACAAGTTCATCATCTTGGTGGCGACGTGGATTCGTCCGTGGAGGCCCGGCTGGAAGCCTGAAATGGCTGCCGCGCGACCCGGCCGGCCGGCCGTGGCGTTGGTTTTTGGGCCCTCATGCCTGGCATCGTTGCCGGGCCGCAGGATGGATATTGCAGTGGACCGTCCGTCCGTCCACCCATGCGTTACGGACTTACGGATCCCAGTACACGAACACGAGCGCGCTTTGTATTTTTAGTCCCACGTCGCTAGCCGAAGTAAAAGCATGCACCGAGTCCTGCTATTTACTAGAGCCTAGGAGCACCATCCAATACCACTGCACGCAGCTGCGCAGTGGGCACAGAGCGGACTATTCTTTCGCCTTTTACTGAATAAAATACCGTGTGCCCGCTCCAAGAAGCAGCATACGCTTATTTAATTTTGGAGGGTTTCTTCTCATTGTGAATTGTGAGAAGGATCCCAACAATTCAATTTCATGTTTAGAGTTGTTTTTTATCAAAAAATTCGTATCCATAGAATTTGCCTTTTTTCTGAGTTTTTCAGCTCAAATTCAAAATGTTTCCACATTGAATGATTTTGATATCGAGCAACGGTTTCGGCCTTCTGCTTTGTTTGGACTCTGGAGAGAGGCCCCTTGCATATATATATCCCAAACGCGTTGATATAGCTGAAGGGCAGGAAGAGAAATAGATTTGACATTTGTCTCGAGAGCAGGGGAGGAACGAGGGGGGTAAAAGGTCATCTAATTCAGTTTAGATTGGACTCAACAAGGACCGGGTCTTAATATTATATAATTTTGAAAAAAATAGATAGAACTGAGTTGGATTATGAAGTATGCAGAGAGCTCAATAAGAACCGAGCCATAATATTATATGATTTTGAACTAAAAATAGATAGAACTGAGTTGGATTATGAAGTATGCAGCTTAGATCGAGCTCAATAAGGATCGGACCATAATATTATATGATTTTGAATTAAAAAGATAGAATTAGATTATGAAGTATGTACCACCCTTAATCCTATCCAAACTATACAGCATGGTACAGTAGCGCGTCGTACTCTAGGAAGAGATATTTCTCCGAAGGACAAAGAAAGCAGCCAGCCAACAAACCATCGATCATAGTTCTAGTCGTTGCCCTGCATTATCTATTTATCTTATATCTTAAGGATAAGCATCTATGGCTAGTAGCACCACTAATAATATTAATATTGTACCACTGAGGTCCCGTTTGCACCTTAGATTATATGAGGTCCCGTTTGCACCTTAGATTATATAAGTTGGATTATGGGTGATATAAGTTGGATTATGGGTGATAGGTAATATGGTAAAATATTACTTTGGAACTACATATAATCTGAAATAAGCTACTCAAGGCTAGATTATTTGTGATCCCCTAGTGGTCATGTGATGATTTTTTACCCTCCTACCCTTGTACCATAATCCAGCTCATATAGGTCCCGTTTGTTTCCGCTTATAAGCGGCTTATCGGTGGAAATAAGCAAGAATCCCACCAAACGTTTTGCTTATTTTCCACCGATTCTCGCTTATGTGGTAAGCCACTTTAGAGATTTAAACTACGAGAACTGAAAAGTGAGAAGCGAGAAAATCTTTGTTTAGATTATAATCCAAGTGTGGCTAGGAGAAGCGTATCCAAACAAGACCATAATCTGATCATAATCTAGGGGAGAAACAAACCTATCCTAATTTACTATTATATTGCTTCTTAGAACGTGACAGCAACATATCGTATGCCCACGCTTGTACGGCATTTTTGCAGGAACTTCGAGGACGACGCTGCATTTCGCGACAGATCATAGCAGCCTCATATACTTACAGGCAGCACTCTACCAGCAGGTACTTTTGTTGCTTGCGAATACTACTCCGTACTGCACAAAGCTACTGCTTAGAGCATACGATGACATGCCGAGCGAAAATGCAGTACCACACTGCTGCAGAATCCTGATCTGGATGATGGGATTCGCTGATATTTTCGC
This sequence comes from Setaria italica, assembly GCF_000263155.2. Taxonomy (NCBI): domain Eukaryota; kingdom Viridiplantae; phylum Streptophyta; class Magnoliopsida; order Poales; family Poaceae; genus Setaria; species Setaria italica. The sequence goes on along the minus strand of NC_028450.1, from coordinate 25,509,005 downwards.
TGAGACCGGCGTCAGGGACGACATGGCCAAATTGTTTGGGTCCCGTACGTGGCCCTGCCCAGCGATCGGCAGTGTCCTTTGTGTTCCTTGATGATGAGCTGATGGTGCAAGCTGAAGCACCCCTTCATTTCCCCGAAGGGCCAAACACGCTCTTCAGTTCAGTGATATGGCTCCTTCCCTCGTTCCCTGACCCCCTGACGGCTTTTGCCGTGCTCTGTTCGGTTGGTGGCGTTAGAGATTCAGCCCTTGTTTACTTGGGAAGTTGGGAGGTGTCAAATTGACATTTTGCCATAAATGCGACACTGTAGCGTTTCGTTTGTATTTGTGAATTATTGTCCAAATATTGACTAATTAGGCTCAAAAGATTCGTCTCGCAAAGTACAACAAAACTGTGCAATTAGTTTTTGATTTCGTCTACATTTAGTACTCCATGCATGTACCGCAAGTTTGATGTGATGAGGAATCTTCTTTTTGCATAGTGTCAAAGTTGGGAGTTTTGTGGGAAGTAAACAAGGGCTCATAAGAAAGGCTTTGATTTTTAGGAGGGTGTGTAGTACAATGATCATCGAATCGTGCAAAATCTGCGGAAAGAAGGATGTCATATCAGGAATCTCGCACTTTCAGGCCTTGTTTAGTCCCTTTTTCCCGGCACTATATATAAAAAGAAGATCCCAATCACATCAAACTTGTAGTACATGCATGGAGTACTAAATATAGACGAAATTAAAAACTAATTGCACAGTTTTGTTGTACTTTGCGAGACGAATCTTTTGAGCCTAATTAGTCAATGTTTGGACAATAATTCACAAATACAAACGAAATGCTACAGTTGCGCATTTATGGCAAAATGCAAACTTTGCCACTCCCAATTTAGGAGGCCTAAGTGACTTTGTGTAAAAACTGAATTTCCAACCGGTCAGAGGCAGTTCCCTTGTTCTCCCTCCATCCCAAATTACTATTCGTTTCGACTTTTCTAAATATACGACTTTTACTACATATTTAGACATAATATATATCTATGTACATATTAAAAATTATGAATTTAGAAAAGTTAAAACGAATAATAATTTAGGACGGAGGGAGTAGTTGTGATGAGAGTTTCAGCCATGCAAGAGCCATTATCATAAAAGGTTATAGGTCGATCAAAAGATCATGCATGGCATGATGGTGTTCATGAAATTAAGCGGGGATTTTGTTACATCTATGAAGAAAAGGAGAAGGGGCGATCAATTAGTAGCACATGGCTGCCTGATGTACATCTGAAAAAGAAAACCACGGCATAGCGGCGATCGACCGCGCGTGGAAGTCACTATTGTTGAAACCTTCAGCTAACATGGACCAAGAACCCTTCACTTTCACTTGGACTTCAACTGTTCATCGGCACCAGAGAATCTTATCTACTCGTACAAGCTACCATGACATCAGACCACAAGACTAATACTGCACGCATTCTTATTTTTTGCGCGTTCATTGCATCCATGGGATGGGAGACGCAGCACAAGCGGGATCCAAGGGGGCCAATAATTGCATCGAATTGACTCGAACAACAAAGTGGATTATTAGCAGATTAAACTACGTCATTATGGTGTGCGTACGAGTAACGGTGGTTGCCACTCACCATTGCAAAAAGAAACACACTGCAGCACAGCAGGCTCGTCGTCGTCATGAGACGTTGCTATCCTCCGCTTCGATCGGCCAGTCACCGGTTGATAGCTACACCTTCCTACCAAACCCAACGCATCCGATCCTAGATAAGTTTTCAGTTGTTAGATTACCCCATGAGATGTCAACATTTCCTTTTTTGATAACCACCACAAGCACGAGAGAAAATTGGGCCTAAGCAAAAAAAAATGAAGAGCTGCAGCTGGTGAGCTAGTGGTGACTACGACTAGACATGTTCAAACGATTCATGAGGCGCCCAAAGAGCAGGGACCACGAACAACCATACGAGGAATCGCTCCAGCATGCAGCATCGTTAGCAAACAAGCGCATATCTGGCTGCTAGAGGCAATCTGGTTTGGGTTTTTTCTTTTAAACTCTGAAAATAGAGCTCGGTATACTGAAAAACAAAAAGCCGATGTCCGGCACCCAAGCTACTACAAGGTGCACTGCAGAGCCGGTAGCACGTCGTTGTAGCATACATGTCGACATGGATGGACAGGTCGATCGGGCCACGTGGACCTTGCCCTGATTTGGATCTTCAATTCGGATGGCACAAAGCCATTGCACAGTACTCGGTCACCTTTATTTGGTTTGAAAGTTAAGAGGCGTATTACCGTGGCACACGCCTACGGACGCTAGCTGAAGAGCTCAGGATCTCTCCAGAGGGCATTAGAGTTCTCCAGTGTCTGCAGTCTAACAACGCCGATCTGGCACCGGGCAGCATAAGTGTAGAAACACCTCAAATCCGCAGGCACTGGGCACTTCATGGAGACATGAACAACGCCGCGATTAAAATTGGAGTTGCCAGCTTAGCAAGCTGGAAGGCGTCGACGTTCCGGCCCCTGAAAGCAACTCGACCGCAGAGGAGGGCCGGATGGAGGATTGCTCCGCATGGACGAATGAGCGAGACGTTAACACCGGGTGGCCGTTCCGTGTACACCGCGGGGAGAAAGATACAAGGGCGCCGAGGTGCCCGTCCTTGTCGTGCGCTCATGGTGGGCAGGGGCCACGCCGGTAGCCTTTTACGTCCCTTGATCGCAACATATACCACAGATCTCGGATCTGCCGAGCAGTGGTAGTAAGGTTGAGGATGGATTGCAAATTTAAATTGCCGCTACCTTGCAGGGACTGGTGCCAAACAGCTTTCTCCCAGGTAAAATGTCCACCGATGCTTTGGCACAAACAGTGACAGTTTCAGTAAAACTCAGCGGTAAACCTTGATATGTTACTTGGTGGTCACGAACGATGTCGAGATGCGACGAACCTCCGGTGGACGGACCCGACATGGGGGCGGCCTTGATGTTTATCCACAACGCTTTGTTTTCTTGTCCCTTAATCATGCTGCTAGTCACCCCCAGATGCCCACGCGGGGACCAGCCACCCCACCTGATCCGCACGATATTTTTCTTGGGCGTAAACAGGACGCGCGCGGCCACTAGCAGCAGTATGAGAGAGCCTCCTCGAACGGTGAAACCTAGGATAGGAGCAGCAGGCAGTTGGTCACACGTAGGGGTGGCTGACGAGCTACCTCGGCTCGTTAACAAGCTAGCTCGGCTCGGCTAAAAAATCAAGTGTGATTCGGTTCGATTGAACGTTCAAGCCAGCTCGTTTAGCTCACGAGCCTAGCATTATTGAGCATTAATGTTATGATTAAAGAGGATATTAACCAATATATGATGATAATTTAAGTATACTAATAATATTTAATTAATAATGATATCACGAAAATAAATAACATAAGTCAATAGATTAGGATAATATAGATGTTTGGAGGCTCGAAATAAACTTCATCGAAGGTCGAGCCGAGCTCGGCCGAGCCAAACATATGAACGAGCTGAGTCAAATCACGAGCCTGTCACACGCAACGGCAATGATCCGATCGCAATCCCCGTACCCCCAAGTGCCCCCGGCTGACGCGGACGAGCGCGTGGGTGCGCGCCGTGTCCGCACCTCGGCTTTCCAGCGCGGCGCCGGCGGCCGGCGCGGATGGGGCTCGGCCGGAAAGCTCGTGGCTTCGGAACCGGGGAATCCTCCGGTTCTTCCTGATGTTCCGACGACGCGCGCAGCCATCGTGACTTGTTTTGTGTGGTCTGGATGGAATTCGCAGCTGCGGCGCGTGGCCTTTACTGTACGTGCGAGACCGAAGAGTTCGGCGCCGCCCGGCTATCGTATCCTCACGGCGGGAGGCCGCGTCCGCGTCCATACGATCGCTCGCCTGGACACGTCCTGCTCGTGCTGACGGCACACGCGGCCCGGTCGTTGCCATACTGCCATATTCCCTGTTTTTCTTTGCTCAATCACTAGCACGCACGCCAGTACCCAACGGTCGTGCGCCTCTCTCACTCTCCCTCCCGATGATGCATGCTGCGGCAGAAAACCGGAGACTTCTTTTTTTTTTCGAAAGACAAAACCGGAGACTTCGGCTCTTAGAACATAGAAGATCACAGCAGGACACATGGATTAGCAGTTCCCGCAGTGCAGTACAATTTTCCCATTTCCTTTGTTACAAAAATAATCGGCAGGTCGTGTAGGTGCTGTTGATTAGTAGAGCATAGGCACGCATGGGTTAGGGCCACAGCCATGTGCCGGGCAGCACGTGTGTCCCCCCATGATTGGCAGGTTGGCACGTACGTGCTGACAGTGCGTTGGACTCCCTCTAATCGTGCCATTAGGTGGGGATGCACACATAGCTGGAGGCAGCAAACAAAAGCCCAATTTTTTTTTTTATAAAAAAACCCGGACTCGAGCTCGGCTCGGTCATATTTTTCTGTCACAAAGCACTAGCCTAGTAGGCGCCGCACGCAGGAATGGGCGCAGAGTCCGTGGGCACTCGGCATCAAGATCTACACTTTCTGGCTCAGCACGCCCACAGATCACTGGATAGAATACTCGTTCATACCGTATAATAGTACTCGTATTCGTAGAATCGTCAGTACATACAACACGCACGTACGCGTGTAGAGCTCGGCAGTACCCACGTAGCAGCAGGCCAATCCATCCTGCCAGCGCGCGTACTCGGCCGGGCCCGAATGGCTCCAAATCCGTTTCGCGCGCAAACGACGCGATCCGGCGGGGCAGAGCGGTTACCACCGGGGACGCGGAGGGTATCATCGTCATTCGGACCCACCTGGGGCTGCGCTCAGGGTGGTGAGCCTGTGGGGCCCGCGGGTTTGGGTCGGCGGAGGGACACCCGGGCAGGCCCTCTCTGCCCGGCCTGCCCGCGGGCACCTCGCCGTCGCCGGCTATAAAAGGGACGCCAAGGCCTGGATAACGCAGTTTGGCACTTTGTCAAGTGTGACCGCGTCGTCGTCTTCTTCCTCCAGCCGTTTTATCCTCTCCGTCTCCGCCGTCTTCGTCCGTAGGTAGCCATCTCCGTCTCTCTTATCTTCCGCTCTTCAGCTCAATCTTATCTGCTGGTACTATGATAATATATTAGGATGTTTCTAAGAAGCATGCTAAGATGCACGACTTGCTTATCTTAATCCTCTGTTTCGAGATGGAATTTTGCAACTGTCAGAACTGGAACATCACTAACTGGATGGTGCCTTGATTCGTTCTGACTAGAAGTCGTAGTGGAAAATAAACATCCTTTTAGTGGAATTTATGAACGCGATTTGATTGCCCCTGCTCGCTGCGTTACGCACAAGGATTTTACTCCTTGATTTTGTAAGACGCCGCGTGGTTCGAGTTCTGACGACGATCTATTGGAACCTGCAGGTCGGTGAAGATCCATGGCGTCCAACTACGTTGACACGACGGGCGAGGAGGGCAGGTTCCACGGCCCGCACCACCACAGCGCCAGCACCACCCCGACGGGCGCCGCGGCGTCGTCGCCGCGCACCATGCGCCGCAGCTTCTCGTCCGCGTCCTCCGGCGGCCACAGCCACGGCGGGGGCAAGTGCGTGTGTGCTCCCCCGACCCACGCCGGGTCCTTCAAGTGCCGCCTCCACCGCACCAACTCCCAGGGCCACGGCCACCCGCACCCGTCCCCTCCCACCTCCCCCGCCGGCGGCGCCTCGTCCGGCGCCGCGCCGGCGCAGGGCGTCCCGCCCTCCGCCTCCTCTCGCACCGTCGAGGCCCAGTGAGTCCCGGAATCGTCGCAGACCAAGAACCCAAGAAGCGGAAGCGAGGAGCAAAGGAAGTGAGAGAAGGAGAACAAGAACTTGATCTCGTATCAGAAGAAGGGACCCTATTAGTATTCCTCTTGCTGTGATCCGTGTTATCGGAAGATTTTTGCTTTTGCCTTTCTCTTGTCATTTGTGTGTGGGATCCCTCGATTTCTGCTGCTTGATTCCCCGCCTGCTTCCTTCAGATGATGAATCTCCCCTGCTCCAGTCCTGCTTCTTCTTGCTTCCGTCCGTACTATCCCCATCTCTCAACTGGATCGCCAGCTGAGACGGTGAAAACTGAGACCTATGTAATTACCGCCATTTGCCATTCTAGTATTGAAGTACCACCCTTGTTGTGATGCCTGAGATTAGATCTTGCGTAGATTGCTGATTACTGTAGCGCTTGGGTTTTGCTGAACCATGTCTCCAGTCTGAAGAAGCTGCATCTCTTTGCCGCTTTTCTTTCAGAAGAAACGCTTCAGTTACCAGTTTCCTTTAGGTTAGAGTTGGTAGCATTCGCAAAAAGCTTCATCTTGCCTGGATTGCAGATTGTGATTCCGTGATGGTCTGTGCTTCCGTTGGGAAGAATGATGGCCTATGTGGATTAGCAGGTAGATTTTGCTGAGCCGTGTCTCCAGCGTGAGCAAGCTACCTGTCTTTGCCACTTCCATTTCAGTCTTTCAGATGGCTTGAATTACCAGCTTCTTTTGGTTAGAGTTGGTGCGGTTGATAAAATCGTCATCTATGGCAGCTTGGAACTGTCGAGAGAGGTGATGTTCTAGATTTCTTGGGAGGTGGAAAAGTAGTTGCTCAAGCCTTGAAGGCGGAAACTATGATGTACTGTAGCAACACATTGTCAAATTATGGATTAATTAGGATTAATAGATTCGTCTCGTCGTTTAGATTCGTCTTATGTAATGGGTTTTATAAATAATCTACGTTTAATACTCCTAATTAGTATCTAAACATTCGATGTGACGGGTGCTAAAAATAAGTTAGTGGAAGAAAACGGGACCTACGTGATTACTTTCGTTGGTTGCTGCGTCAATTCACCCCAAAATTCCCCGTTCCGGCTCAGCTTGAGTAAGACGCGCTAGGATAGGGATTAGGATCGCGATTAGGACCGGAGCTCTTCGTCTTTTATCTAGTACTGATAGCATTTCGACATCACCCCCATGTTCTCCTCTACCGGAAGCTGAAAATCTACCTGGGGTTGGCTCTGAGATCCGACCGCAGTGCACGGTACAAGATCAGATGTCTGACAAAACTAGATTCAGAGTTCCAGATCCGTGATCCATCGCGGTGAGTACTGTAATAACGTCCAAATGGAGCAGCTAGCGCTGTACTGTATCTCGGCGTGGTTCGGCCTACTGCAGGATACAAATGCAGTGGTCGTGCTCCTCGTCGCCGGCTGCCCCAACCACCGGGGGTGTCTGGGTCGCCATCATGATCATGTGGAGGCGGTTACGAGAGTGCGGGAGGGGGAGATCATTGCTAGCTGCTGCTGCTGCTGGCAGGAGATGGACGCGAACTGGCCCTTCTCTTTTTCCGACACCGACGAGCTGCGTGATGGGATGGACGGTGCTATGATGATCTCTGCAGTTCTGGGTCAGGTTGGAGCTGCAACTGCAACCGGCGCGATGATTGGTTCCGCCGGCGAACGCACGAAAGATTCTCTCTTAACTGCAGGAACATGGAGCAGATCCGGGGGCCTGGAGGGATGTGTGGACAAACCACATCGACCGGGATCGACCGGGATGTGGCATTGGCAAGGGGTTGCGTGTGTTGGCTGAGGTGAAGCTGCCGCCTGCCGGTACGCGGCGGCGGAATTTGGATGAGGTGGTGGTTCGCCGCGCGGCGAATCGACGTACTTGACGGGGTGGCGCACGAGAGAGGCGCGGGCCGTCGGCGCCAGGAGCCCACGAGTTCTACGCCGTCTCGACGAGAGAGGAGGCCCAACGGACCGCGAAAGAGGCTTGGCAAGGCCCAAGCGCGGGCTCGTGGCGGGCCGCCTGGCGCGGTGAACATCCTCACAATTTCGCGAGCCTAGCTGGCAGAGAAGCTGCTGCGGCCATGGCAAGGGATGCATTGGCTCGTTCATATGTACATCGGTGCTAATTATTGATGGGATTACGGAACTGGAATCGATGGAAGCAGTGCTAAGGGCCTGTTTGGTTATGGATGATTATTTATAAGTTGCTTATTTGCTTATTTGTAGTTGCTTATTTATAAGTCTAGGTGTTTGGTTTGGGTTGCTTATCTGATTGCATATGACATATTTGCCCCTGCCATCCCATTTCCCACTACCCCAACCATTACCAGCTCCTAGTACAGAGGCGGCGGCGGCGGGGCGCGAGCGGCGGTGGGCGGCGGGCGGAAGCGGCGCCAGAGTAGTTCCGGGAGAGAGGAGAGAGAAAGGGGAGAGAGGAGAGAGAATGAGGGTAGGAGGAGTAAAGTGCCCCATAAGCAACCATAAGCAACTCAAAACTTGCTTATTTGCTTATGCATAAGCAACTTATAAGCAACTCTATAAGCAAGAGTGTTTGGGTTATAAGCAACTTATTTGCTTTATTTTTAAGCTGCTTATGGATAAGCAAAGGAAACCAAACAGGCCCTAATTAATGATGGGATTACGGAGCCGGAATCAATGGAAGCAGTTGCTTGCAGATAAGGACTTGCCCTGGCTAGCGACCTCATGCTCAATAAGGTTCGTCTAGTTTGTGATAGCGTCAATGTGACGAGAATTATTAAAGGAGCTGGCAATGGGACTTATGGGCATATCGTCCCAGATATCAAGGCTAGGCCAAAGGCTTTGAATCTTTCAAGTTCGTTCATAAAGGTGGAGCTTTCAATGTAGATGCTCATAATTTAGCTAGAACCTCAGTTTATTGTGGTTAGGGTCTGTTTGGATACCCTGTGTTAAAATTTAACAAGTGTTAAAGTTTTAACACTCTCAAATAGAGTGCTAAAGTTTAACACATTGGGTGTTTGGATGATGTGTTAAACTTTA
>NC_028450.1:25496303-25500124 GCF_000263155.2 Setaria italica | reverse complement strand
GATCGAGGGTGTCAACAACCTCTTTACAGCTATGCGATCACGCTACAAACTCAACAAGAACCGGGGCTCATACGGACATAGACTTAACGGAAATGGCCAATGATTTCGCGCGGGTAACTGGGCGAAGGATAGTTCTCTCTTCATTTCAAATTATGAGTTATTTTAACTTTTTTTTAATTCATAGATTTTATTATGCACTTAGATATACCCTCTATCTAGATGCATAATAATATCTATATACCTAGAAAAGGCAAAACGACCTATAATTTGGAACGAAGGGAATAATCTTCTTATGGACGTGTGCATTCTCCAACAAAAGGTTTATTTTGATTTCGTGATTCAAAACTTATCATGCCACATTAGTTTCTTGTACCGCAATATATTTGAAATATTATTTTGCTAGTGCTGAGTTAAATAATAGAATTATATTATCCCATAAAAATAACATCACTAACAATGTTTCATATTATTGGTAATTATTTTTCCTAATTATTAATATGGATTCTTGATCCAAAATAAATAATAGATGCTATATGAGTTATGACTATATCAATAACATATTGGATTATACGCATGGAAATAAGGGAGACACGTAGAATTACTGTGCTTGTGATACCATCTGTCAGACTACATGGCTTGCAGTTCTCCGGTATACAATGTTACCCTAAATGCTAAACACTAAACAATTAGTCACCTACCATTTAGCTCTTTATTCGGACTAAACAACCAATTAAACAGTTAAACGACACAGCTAGGCACTGGGTAGCGTGTAAATGTGCTAAACGGCCATACACCCATGGTATATAATCCTTAACAATTTGTATTGGAGAGGGTTCATGCGTAGACCAGTACCAAAATGTTAGAAGTGCACTTTCTTCTTCCTCTCCTTTAACTCATTACCATTTCAAGAAAAAATCATACATGGCTGATCATTTAGTGTTTCTGGTACTTGAAATTTTGTAAAGATTAGAAGCAAAGGCAAGGGTATTTCTTGTTCCATGTTTTTAGTCGTGTGGTTTTATCAAGGCGTGTGATGGAAAGTTTGGAACACTGTGTTCTTACTTACACTTTGAAAGCAACACCGCACCTTTGATTATGAATTCATTTTTTTCCTTTTTGAAATATATGCCAGGATCTTCGTTTTCAATTGGAAGAAGCGACCACCTTCTTGGGGGAGACGAATGGTTTCCCTCCCCCTTCTTTCTGCTCTACCTTTACTTGGAGAAGCTCAATTGTTGCATATATAGTTGGAGGAGATGAGGAATCAGGAACGGTTTTCTCAATGCCTGGATGAAACGTTCTTCTTTTGTTACTGCCTTCGCATAGTGTCTGATAGAATGGCGCCCCGAGTGGGCTCAAATTGCACGACCAGATCCAGGCGCATGTGTCTTTCTCGGTCTTTGAACATTACTCCAAAATGAACATGACTGATTTTGCTCGGATGCCACAGTACCACCTGAATTCAACTTCAGCCTACCTCCAACTAGATCATCGGTGGCATCCGAGCATACGGCCTGTTCGCTTCAGCTTATAAAGCCGGCTGAAAAGCTGAAACGACTGATTTGTTGTGAGAGAAAAACACTGTTTGGTGGCTGATAAACTGGCTGAATAAGCTGAAGCGAACAGGCCGATAATCACCATTTTGGTCTCCTTTTCTTATCCGCGATGCAAATTGAAACCCGATCCGATTCGCCATTTGCCGTTTTCTTTCCATTCTGACGCTTTGCTCTAGTGCACATGCCAACAGATCACTCAGATGCCGCTGCGATTTGTCACAGTTTTCAGTGCGGTTTCAACCGAAAGCCTGTCCCATCTCCCGGTAGTTTATTCCGTGTGTCAGATGCTCTGATGCCGCGGCACCAGGAGGGAGGCCACCTGGGCCGGCACAGGCACCGCCCCTCTGCTCACTGCCCCCTCGAGCAGCACGCCTGGTTAGTTTCTGTAATCCAGTGTGCTCGGATACATCACCCACCCATGGTAATAAGCATCTTCTCGAGCATTAGTCAAGTCCTGAAACGAGATGCACCGAGGCAAGAACCGAGAGCCTTGTTGCCCTGGTGGATAAGGTCGAGTGGAAGCAGGGATCGGATTCCAGTCTCAATCTTTCAGACAAACAATCTTTCTTGACTGAAACCGCGTCGCGGTAACAATCATCTATTGCACCACGTCATCATAACAGCAGCCTAAAGTCATTAATCGTTGGATGGCAATCCATCGGTGCACCTGATTGCACGGCAGAAATAATTCACTCGACTCTTCACCTTCTGAATGTGTAAGGTCAAGATGGCTCTAGGGAGTCTGAGAGAGTAAAGAGATGTCTGGAAAGTTACAGAGGAGAGGGCAGTAAATAAATCTTCCTATCTTCTTTCTCCCGTAGGCTAGAACAAAACCCATCCCATCTCATCTCATCTCATCTCATCTCACGAGTGATCCGGTCTTGAAATCGCAATCCTACTCATCCACTTAAACTAGATCATCAGCGGCTTCCAGACAAGGTACGAATATAGTTCCTGTCCTCTCGCTGGCCGTATGCTTTCGAATCCCCGTGCTCCCCTTGCCGGCGGTCTCTGCATGGTGCCGTCGGCCATGGATTTCGACATCGCCGGAGTGGCCTCCGTAGCACCAGTCCTAGAATATTGTTCCCTGCCATCCGCACCATGGCATCTTACTACTTTGTTTTCTCCTGCGTGGATTTTGCCAGGCCATGGTTCCATCTAATTTGATGATGGCCTTTTGAGCATAAACATGTTCTTGCACACAACCTGTTTGAAAAAAATGCCTCAATGTAAAGTCCAAATCTTAAACCTCTGCTTAAAAAAATTACTCTTTGCCTTATTCTGTCGGTACTTTTTCTCTTGCTTTCTTACTAAATCATATTCCTTCGATTAACTTCATCAAATCCACTCGTCCAAAATCATCATGTGAATTTAATAATATATTTGAAGATCTTCAGTAGATGGTTACAATACACTTAGATAAATTTGTATTATTGTATACTTGAATTTCTTTCGTAACTAGCCTTATAACCATACAAATGATGATTGCAATTCTTTTTACTTGAACAAACAGGACAAAACCTGGAGTGATAAAAAAAAGGAATATTTTGATAAAAGATAAGGAAGGACAAACCATTTTATGAACAAAAGGTATAACTCTGACTCATACCAATATTAGTACTGGTTCATGTTTTTTTAGTTTGCATTGCGTACCTTTTTTTCCACTCCTTTACATATTTGCAATGCAAGAGAAGAGCACCAATCACAACCAGCAACGATAAATCACCAAGAACATCCACTAAGATGAACCAATTCAACAAAACGAAGAGGTAAACCTCTGGGCGGCGAAAGTGAAGCAGTAGCACTCCTTCCACGGCCACGGCGACGACCGCGTGCAGTGACACTCCTTCCCCGGCTGATGTAAACACCACCATCGCTCTGACGGGGAGGTTAAAACGAGCCGAGACGACCACCATCGTCGCGTCCTCTTCCAGGCTCCAGAATATCCGAGTACTCATCGAGGAAGGGGAATCATCGAGGAAGGGGAATGCCTCATCCTAGGAGTTGAGGTCAAGATCATGTATGTTAACCCTCCCAACTGAGAGAGATGGAGCCGCCCGAGCGCGCGATGGGCCTTGGGACAGGATGCCTTGGGACAGGATCTCCAACTCATCTGGATCGGGGACGGCAGCAGGATTAGGGAAAGAAAAAGAAGGGGCCGCCGAGGATGAAGCATCCTGCGAAAACCAATCACGGTATCCATCCATCTGCTCGGAGCGGTTGCGGTGGGGATGGGGCAAGGGGTGGTGGCGGCAGCGATGGGGA
>NC_028450.1:25424370-25496203 GCF_000263155.2 Setaria italica | reverse complement strand
ATTAGGGAGACTGGAGCATAGCCGACGGCCACGCGCTCTGGAATTCACCATACATGTCCTCGAAGTCGGAGTGTCATGGAGCAGAGGGCGCAGGGCCAGCGATACGGAGCGTGAAGTAGGGGGAGATGGCATGTGAGTAGCCCGCGGAACTCCTGTGCACGTTTTCCTTCCATCCAGTCCCAGGGTTGCGACAAGTTGTATCTCAGGTCGGGTGTCACAGCGTTGGCGGTAGCTGAGCGGTGCGCAGCCGAACTCCGTGAGGAGATTTTCTTCGGAAGTTGGTCCGGAATGTGGAAATTGAATAGGCACCCTCGTAAAAGGTTGGGGGGAGACCCAGACCTCGACCTCGAGGTGATACCTATTTATACGGGGGTGGCGGCAATAAGGATGGAGGATCGGGGGTGGCATCGGCACATATCCGGGTCCGGGGGTGGGGGGAGGGGGGAAGATGGGATGCGGAGATGGGGATGAATCCGGGAGCTACGGCGGATGGGGTGCGAGCACCGGCGGCGGGGCTGGACTGCAGGAGCCGGCGGCGGTGGATGCGTCAAGCGATGGCGGTGGATGCGTCAAGCGGCGGCGGTGGATGCGAGGAGCAGAGGAGTGGGGATGGAGTAGCAGCGGCGGATGCGTCTGCTAGACGCGGGTGCGAGTGCGGGAGGGAGGTAGGGAGGTGCGCACCAGACAACAATAAATGAGGGGTATAGGATGTCCAGCCCAACTTTTAGCAAGTTTAGCAATAAAAAATTTGCTACAGTGCTAAACTTTAGCAACTCAACTTTAGCAAGGGTGTTTGGCAGTTTAGCAGCTAAAAGTTGCTAAACTTGAGCAACTAAAGTTTAGCAAGGTGGAACCAAACACCCCCTTATAGTTCACGGTTATACCTACAGTTAAAATATCATACGTGCAACCACTAAATGGTATTGTACTGTTGGTAAATACATAATAGATCAGGAATCCTTTCTATGTTAGATATCAGGAGATGGATTTTTTAATGAATTTTTCTAATTTCCCAAATGTATGTAACTTTTTCTTCTTCTTCTTCTTTCTTCTTCTTCTTCTTCTCCTTTTACCTATCTTTGTGCGATAAGTAGTTGCACTTACTTGTGTAAGATATGTGTATTTGTATTGTATATCCTATTCTTTGATTTACATTTAACTATTTGTTACTAACCTTCTTTGATACCCTTGTCTATAAATTCATATACATTTACAAAGACATGTCTAATACTAATAATAAAAAAGGCAGAAGACCTGATAATAAATTTAATGTTGATACTCCCAAAATACATGCAAAGAAAATTAAATTAGAATATAAGCAAGAAAGAAAACGTAACAGTGAAGCTATAGTTTCCACTTCAGACGCATTTAAACAACTAAAAAAAATGAAATATGAAACGACATGTTTATCGGAAAGGCAACAAGATAGCAACATACTAAGTATTGATACAAAAGAAAATAGACTGAGGCGAAGATGTATGAACATGCAAAAGAGATTAGCATACCTATCTATACCACATGGCATGATCCATTTTTCTCCAGAGTATATACAACATTTGAAAGATTCTTATCCTGGACGTTCATATTATGGCATAGCTACAAATCGCTGCAAATGTTGTGGAGCTATATTCTGGTTTGAAGAAAGAATTAGACATGAAAGACATAGGGAAAAAAAATAATATCTATACGCAATGTTGTAAAGAAGGCAAAATCAAAATACCTCCTTTTTAAAGAACCACCCGGACCTTTATCAACCTTATTAAGTTATAATGGTGATAGTAGATCGAAACATTTCTTAGAGAAAATAAGACAATATAATAGTCTATTCTCTTTTACATCTACGGGAGGTAATATAGATAAATCTATTAATCAAGGTGATGGTCCTTATGCATTTCGTGTTAGTGGACAAATACATCATCGTATAGGATCTCTGTTACCGCAGCCAAATAATATTCCAAAATTTGTTGAATTATATATTTTTGACACACAAAATGAAATAAACAATAGGCTCCAAGCTATTACACATGAAGATTCTAACAATACAGACTTAGATATTGGTATTATAAAAGAATTAAAAGAAATGTTGGATACATGTAACCCATTAGTAAAAACATTTCGAAAAGCACGAGATTTACTGGAACAATATAATGGAATAGATGTTAATGTCCGCATTATTGGGGCTGAAAAGATGATCCTGTACAATATGAAATGCCTACTGCTAACGAGTTAGCACTATTAATAGTTGGTGACTATTCAACAGAAAATTGTAAACGTGATATCATAGTAAGTAGCAAAAGACATGGATTGCAACAAATCTCAATATATCACCCTGCATACATGGCTTTACAATATCCATTGTTATTTCCATATGGAGAGAGAGGATACCAAATCAATATCTATTATAACAACAGTAAAGGTAAACGAAAAAGATTAACAATGCATGATTATTTCAAATATCAATTACATTATAGATCAAATCAGCCTAACCCTTACTTATGTAATGGAAGGCTATCGAAACAAATAGTAGTCGATGCACGCGCATGCGAAGATGAAGATAGACTCTTATTTTATTGCTAGAAACCAATCTAAATTAAGAGTCGAATATTTACAAGGTATAACTGATGCAATAGAAAAAGGTAGAAAAGCGGAGAAATTTGCAAACGAGTATTATTACCGTGTAGCCATATAGGAAGTAGCCGATACATGATACAAAACTACCATGACGGTGTCGCTATATGCCGTGTATTTAGCTCACCAGATTTATTCATAACATTTACATGCAATCCTAAATGGTCAGAGATTTGGAAATGCTACTAGAAGGGCAACAGCCAAATGATCAACCAGATATAATAGTTCGAGTATTTCATATGAAACTTCAAGAATTATTGCACGATATTGAAAGTGGCATTGTCTTTGGCCCAATTGACGCAATATTATATTCCATCGAATTCCAAAAAAGAGGTTAGCCTCATGCACATATATTAGTATGGTTATCAAAAAATAAAAGAACTATTACATATGAAACAAGCGATAGTTTAATCTCAGCTGAAATCCCTGATCCAAATATAGATCCTCTAGGATATGTACTCGTAGCTGAACATATGATACATGGATCGTGTGGAGATAAAAATCTGAATTGCCCTTGCATGAAAAAAAGGAAAGTGTTCAAAAAAATTTCCAAAAGAATTTCAAGAAGAAACTAAATTTGACGACAACGGATTTACTATATATAGACGGCGGGATACAAGAATTTATGTTTATAGAGAAAACCACAATATTGACAATAAATGGGTCGTACCACATAATATGTTTCTCTTAAAAAAGTATCAAGCTCATATTGATGTCGAATATTGTAACAAGAAGAATAATTAAATATTTATGTAAGTATGTCCACAAAGGACCTGATAAAGCCAAGATTATATTCCAGGGTATCAAGAAAGGTGAGGATACTCCTAGAAATATAGAAAATGATACAATAGATGAAATAAAGGAATATCTTGAATGCAGATATATGTGTGAGCAAGACGCATTGTGGAGATTATTCGGATTTGAAATTCATCATCATACACCTCCTGTAGAACGATTACCAGTCCATTTACCATTGATGAACAATGTTACTATTAAAAGTGATGATGAGCTAAAAACATTGATGAAAAATCCTAATATTCAAAAAACAATGTTAACTGAATGGTTTACAACAAACCAACAATATGAAAAGACTCATGAGTTAACATATTGTAAATTTTTGACAAAATGGACATGGGATCAAAAAAATCGTAAATGGAATGAAAGAAAACATGGTTTCAAAATTGGTCATCTATACTATGTAAACCCAGCTGAAGGTGAAAGACTTTACTTGCGAATGCTACCAACGGTGGTTAAAGGAGCTAAAAACTATAAAGATATTAAAAC
Source organism: Setaria italica (assembly GCF_000263155.2). Lineage (NCBI taxonomy): Eukaryota > Viridiplantae > Streptophyta > Magnoliopsida > Poales > Poaceae > Setaria > Setaria italica. The sequence goes on along the minus strand of NC_028450.1, from coordinate 25,492,291 downwards.
ATATAACGAAGTCGTATATAGTACATTCAAAGATGCATGCTTTGCAAGAGGTCTATTAAATAATGATGACGAATGGTACCAAACATTTAAGGAAGCTGCTACCTGGTCTTCATCATTTCAACTGAGACAACTTTTTGTAACGCGCTATTATTTTGCAATATACAAAACGGTTGGTAATTTTTTGAAAAGAACTGGTGATTGATGACAGATAACTTTGAACACGAATTAGAACATAAATACCATCCTATCAAACATCATATAACAGATAATCAAGTACGTGACATGTTACTAGATGATTTACAATATATACTGTTTCGGAATGGTGTACAAATAACTACTTTTGATCTACCAAATCGAAGTATTGAGTATAACAGTCGTTATAACAATCATTTAATTGAAGAAGAAACAAGTTATGATATAGATCAATTGGAAGAAGAAGCTAATATATTATATAGACAGCTGAATACAAAACAAAAGGTTGCTTTCAATACTATAGTAGAATCAGTATTACAAAACAAACCAGGATTCTATTTTGCATCAGGTTATGGTGGAACAGGGAAAACATTCCTATGGAATACCATCGTTTCATATCTTAGAGCTCGAAAAAAGATTGTTCTAGCAGTAGCATCATCCAGAGTAGCATCTTTGTTATTACCAAATGGAAGAACAGCACACTCGAAATTTAAGATACCACTTGATATTGATGAAACATCAATTTGATATCAAATGAGGAACTATTCTTGCTGAACTTTTAATAGAGACATCATTAGTAATATGGGATGAAGCAATTATGACAAATAAACAATGTTTTGAAGTATTAGATCGATCATTACGAGATATCATTAGTCAAACTAATGAGAAAGCAAACACAATCCCATTTGGTGGTAAAGTAGTAGTGCTTGGTGGAGATCTAAGATATTACCAGTAATAGAATATGGCACAAGATCTCAAATAGTTAATGCCACAATTATAAAATCTTATCTATGGAAAGATGTCAAGGTGATCAAACTAACACAAAATATGGGATTGCAAAATAAAAAATCTATCTAAGGAACAACAAGATGAATTACAAGATTTTACTAACTGATTACTCGATCTAGGGATGGTAAATTACCAACAACCAAGCACGATAATGATGAAGATCCAACATGGATTCGCATACCCAATGACCTCTTGCTATTTACTGATCAGCCAAAAATTCCAGCATTAGTAGATACTATATATCCTAACTTCAAACATAATTATTTAAATCCTACTTGCCTCAAAGAGAGAGCTAATATTAACTCCAACCAATGAGATAGCTGATGATATCAATTCATATATATGAACGCTTGTACCTAGTGAAGAAAAAGAGTATTATAGTGCAGATTCTATTTCAAAATGTTTTGATACATGTAACGATGCTGATATATTATATCCCATTGAATATTTAAATTCTCTAAATGCAAATAATTTTCTGCAACATAAACTAATGCTTAAAATAGGTGTCCCTATCATATTGCTACGAAATATCAATCAAAGTATTGGTTTACGCAATGGCACAATATTGATTGTTACTAATCTTGCGGATAATGTGATCGAGGCACTTATTATAACCAGTTCAAATATTGGCCATAAAGTATCAATTCCATGTATAAATTTAACTACAAGAGGTTCTAAATGGCCATTTGTTCTAAACCGACGCCAATTTCCTGTTAAAGTGTGTTATGCAATGACTATAAATAAAAGTCAAGGGCAAACATTATCCAATGTTGGTATATATCTTAAAAAGCCAGTTTTTACACATGGACAATTATATGTTGCTGCATCACGAGTTACTTCCAAAAAGGGACTAAAATTTCTGATAGAAAAGGAAGATGGTACATGTACTAATGAAACAAAAAATATAGTGTACCATGAAGTGTTCACATATATATAACGATTTTTTTTCATTTCTGTTTAGATGGCCATTGACTTACTGTCAGATATACGACCTGAACAATATCACTGGACTATATGTGTGAGGATATCAAGAATGTGGGAATTTCATGGAAAATCAGATGATGAAGAGATCAAGCATCTAGATCTGGTTATAATTGACAAAAAAGGTAATATTGTACTGTTGTATATCCCTAATACTTCTCTAATAAATTGATAAGCATGCCTTTCACAATTCTAATTTGGGTATCAATAAGCAAATGAAATATGTATTGTTACTGTTTAAAATTTAAAGCTGTGATAAAACAAGTGTAATTTTACACCTCTACTACCAAAGAAAATTTCTTGCTCCCAACGTCTTAATAATGAGCACCTGTCTTTGTATATGTGCTTTGCATAGTGACATACTGACATAGTAAAGTTCAACTTAGCAAGCTAACACTAGAATTTCCGTAATGTCGTGCTTTCCTCTTTTGTAAAATGAAAAGTTATCTCTGAACATTCTAAGTTTTTTCCTTTCATGTTTCTGCAGGGCACTTCTATGTATGTCGAAATACCACCAGACTCAATCCCTGTTTTAAAGCCTCAGCTAGAAGAAGGGAAAGTTGTAACAATCAAGAAATTTGTGGTTCAACAAGCAAAGCATGAATATAGAGTGGTCCAAAATCCTTATATGATAAAGCTCAACAAGAGAACAATAATTACTGCAGTAGAACCAGACCCGGCTATGTTTCCCAAGATCACATGTATGTTAACTCCTTTCTCTGAACTAGAGCAACACAAAAACATGAGAGACAAATTCCTAGGTATGTAAAGACACTCTTAAAATTCTCTAAGATTGAAATAATGTTACTCTGTAGATTATAGGACATGTACAAATACTCTCTAATTTTCTGTCACTTAATACATATGTCATCGGACAAATTATAGCAGTATCCAACACTGCAAATTTTCACATAGGAGCTGGAACAATACAAACACGAAGGACAATTACTCTACGAGATGTCAGGTAAATGCTACACATTAACTACCTGGACTGTTTATATAGTTGTACCTGCAAATGCCACTGAGATAGTGGCACATTGGAAACACTTGCAATGACTCGTATACCATGAAAAATTAAATATTAGCTCCACAGACTGTCTCATATCATTTTTGCTAAAGTTACTTTGTCAATTGTTTCTTGAGAGGAGACTTATTTAAGTGAATAAAACTTCCCATCTCTTAAACCATTTCTGTGAATCATGAATAGCGCATGTTACTTATATATACCCTATCATTTATATATCACACACATATTTTTTTAAGAAATAACAGATTATATACCCTGGTCTTCCTGAGTAACTATCTAATTTCAGTTCAGTAATATAAGAAATTTCTTACTACCACAACATAGAATTGTTAGGTCAACAGGGACAAACATGTGTCATTAGTTGGTCTTTCAGACTTACATTGTGCCCAAATAATTTCAACTCAAAATAATATAGATATCCTTAGATATATTCTAATTGTGGAGAATAAAATTTTCCTCTTCTGCATGTTAAAACTAATATAGCCATTTCATCTAAAAAACTTGTTCTAATTATTTCTCTTTTTTTTTTACATTTTCAGTGGTATGACAGTCAACTTATCACTAGCCGGTGCAAGAGAAATAGAATTTGATGGAGATGAAGTATATGCAATCGGACAGGAAACACCTGTTGTAGCTATCTTTGTGGGTACCCCCATGAAAGGATCAAGAGGACAACCATCATATCTCAGTGGAACATCTGCCTGTCGATGGTACATTAATGATTTTGAGATACCTGCTATCCAAGAGTATTATAACATGTAAGATATATCTTGGTATTCAAAACAAATAATACTCAGAAGTGGATGCAGTGGAGAAAATAGAATTAATTGATAACAATGCTAGGCAATTGAACAAAAAACTCTTCTTCACTGAAGGATATGGATCCTTTTGAAGACATGGTAATGATACAAGTATAAATGTATAATTTACTTATTGATTTGCTTCACCAAATGGAAAAGCCATAATTTTCTATTATTTGACAGGACACAAGATTCCAATGCACTGTCACAATCACTAAGTTATCTCCAAATCAAGGTTGGTACTACCTAGCATGCAAGGTTTGTAACTCAAGATCTTACTACAACAATTCAACTTAGAAGTGCTCCAAAGACACCTGCCCTTGCACTGAAGTGGAAGACAGGTATAACTTTCATTCTTAGTGTATAGCCACTATCAGTGTAATCGCTATTACCATTTGAATATGCCAACATTTTTAAACATGAACTTCACAAATTCATTCACGTATATCGGTCTTCTTTCCTCCATGAACACATTGCTGATCAATACATATCCTTCCTTTGTATTCTACTGCAGTCTATTTTCAAGATATATTACATGCAGTCTATTGTATGGTCTATACAAGTATCGCAGGAACATTATTTCTCAGAAGCTACCTTTCATGATTTCAAATGCAGGTACAAACTGTCGTTCATGGCAGCTGATGAAACATATGAGCTTGAGTTCGTTGAGTTTGATCAAAAGGCACAACAACTTATTGGGAAGCCCATACAGCGCTTACAGAGTATATACAACAAATTTGATACTCCAGCTGAAATATCAAATTTGATTAGTCAAAGATATACCTTCATCGTAAAGGTGTCAGCTAAAAAAAGCATGATCAGTGATGAACCATCTTATGATGTCATCTATATTAAAGAGAAATTTGGAAGGCAAACAAATATACCAGTATTTCGAAAGACCAATTCTCTTACTGGAACCAGTTCTTCCCAAACTGTTCAAAGGAGCCTACCATCACTAATCCCAATGGAACCCAAAAAGGTAATATTGTAGAACTACAACAACACAATATTATTTCTTTTACTCCTCATCTTAATATAATACTAATTGTATACAATTTTTCAAGATACAGGTCCAACGAAAAAATCAGCACCAAGAAATTAACATCAATGATCCATCAAAAATACAATATTAGCATAGTGCCGACAACTAATTGATGGAACTCCAACAATATCAGTACACATCTTACTTAATATCATCTGAATATATTTTATCCATTATTTCTTATATATTTCTGTTGCTTAACAAAAAAGTTATACTCTGTTGTTCTGATATTTTTCAAGGAAAAATAATAGCAATGACAGAGACCAAAATTTTGATACCAAAAGGGAAAGATCTTCTAACGTGAGTAATAATCCCTTCAAACTCAAGTTTATTTACCAGTATACAACACCCCCTTTCCTTCCCCCCTCAAAGGAAAAAAGCTAATACATTCACACTTGATAGGATGATGAGGACTTCGAAGAAAATCAAAACTTCCCTGGATCATCCAAAAGGCAGAAGAGACAATAAGCTGTTTTTTAACAGGTAAATCTAAATCCCCAACATATTTTTAGTCTAAACTATACTCTGGCACCTCCAATTCCAAAATTTGCTTACAAATTACTATTACTTTGGACCAGGGACTTGTGACAATACGAGGACTATAAAAACTTCTCTTTTGAACACAAGCGCCTTCCAGGTCGTCCATTAATTGTTGCTTTTGAACTTTATAATGATTGGTTCTAACGAATAGAACCATCCTTTTGAAACTCTTCAGATCTGTCGTGAAAAACTTGGCAGCTATCTATATTGCAAGGCTCAAGGTTCAGATATGTACTTTTGACCAGATTTTACAGAACTTGTGCCCTGTATAATACAAAACACAAGTTCTTTTAGAATCTGGCACTACTACTTAGCTATATGTATATGCTTCAAACCTGCAGAACTTATCAGTGTATATTACATATGCTATACTATATGATATGCTTATCTTACTGTCGCTAGCCTGCCTGCGGGCATATTTATGCGCGGCAACGCCGCGCAATGTTCTAGTAAGACTAAAGTTGCATCACATGTCAGTAATATCAGCATATAACAGGCACTACTTTGTTTATATACATGTGCTAGTGCCTAAGGGGGCATTTTATTTCCTGTCACGCTGGTTAGCAGCTGCTGCTGGCCCTGTGTAAGCTGGACAAGTGTCTGGGCGCACGAATAATTGACCTGACTTGGTGGCCTATAAAGATGCGGGCGCTAAGCTCTAGCTCGGCACAAATACGAGCACCACTCTTCCTTCCTTCCTATCAGTGTTCTTCAGTTCATCAGTAGTAGTGTTCCTCTCTGTTAAGTGTTAACATCGTCCTCCAGATCTTGGGAGCTTGTAGTACAAGAAGTAGCTAGGTAGCTTAGTGAAGTATAGTGTAGTTGGGTGCAAGTGTTAGCCTGCTGGTAGGAAGCAGAGCAGCTTAGCCAGGCTGCGAGTGAAGATGATCGAGACGTTCATCCACGAGGAGTACGTGAACAAGCGCCGGGAGCAGAGGCGGCAGCAGCACCAGCACCAGCAGCGGCGCCGGCGGCAGACGAGGGCGCTGCAGATCGAGACCGACAAGGGGAAGCTCAAGCTGCCGGCGAGTAGTGATCAGCAGAGCCAGAAGGACCAGCACCAGCCAGCCGCCGGGTACAACAAGTCCCCCGTCGGTTCGCCGACGGCGGACGCGGCGTCCTTCCGGGACCATCTCTTCGACTACCTCAAGCCGTATTAGGCGCTCCATCTCTGATCTGCCACCCCTCCTGAAGGCTGCAGTTCAGCTTTTGTAACTAGAGCGCACTGATTACATGTGCTTGCCTGTGAGCATCATGCGCTCCACGTCCGGGAGGGATGTGGAGGTATTAGTATATTAACATCTTTTGCTAGTGGAAATGAAGTGCACTGATGTCTCGAGCTGATGCCTCTTGTTTGCGTTTGGAAGCTTTGAAATACCTGACGTCTGTTGCAGTTGTTTGTTAGCTGTTCTTTTTTTTTTTCTTTTTTTGATACTCAGTTGTTCTTCAGTTTGATGTCCGATCTACCAAAGGCACCAAGCTGAGTGTCGCAGGATAAATTCTCAAACCGAACCTGATGCTCTTGTGCCTGTCTTTGTTAGGAGATGATTCGCTTGTGCATTGTGCAGTGCGCTTCGTCGCAGTTTCTTGCAGACGCGTTCCTTAAAGAACCTGACCTATTTCTTCACTGAAAACTGGAGATTTCCCACGGATACGACGGCATCTCTCAGTTTAGTCAGATATACCATTTGAAGCTAGTCTCCTGGCTCAAGTCTATGCTACTTGTCGAACAAATCTTTCTCATGCACTGCCGATCAGATCTCAGAAACAGATAGAGACTCTGATCCGCAGCTAAGATCCAAATGGCAACATCCAGTGATGCCAGGCGCTCAGTGTGCAAACAGTTTATAAGCAACGACCGTGCCCTTTGCGGTAGCCAAGAGCCCAGGCACCTTCAGGAATCAGGATGCATTGCCCGACATGGCTAGGACTAGGAGGGTGCCAGAAAAGGGCATAAGAAAAAAAAAGCAACCTGACCGTGACAGTTCGGAACTACTAGATGATATAGGGCATCCCGAAAAGTGCACGCGATTCCCGTAAGTTGTTGTCGTGTTCATCGTGTTGTTCTTAGTTCTCCCGTTCAATATGAAACCGTGTATAAAGTGCCTTTTTTCTTTGTAAATCCATTTTTTGTTCAAGACACCTTCTTCTCGATCGGGAGATCATCTTCTTTCTCTCAGCGTGGAGGTCTGCCGCTACATATTCTTTCTTTCGAACAGCATAGGTCGCGCTAAGGTCTCCTCCAACAGTTAAGCTAGCACACTAGCTCTAAGTTTGTCCATCTTATAAAAATGATAGCTAAGAAATAACTTTTTCAACGGGTGTGATGTGAGGTTTCTTGACGCCATGATCGATATCGATTCAGTTCAGTTCCTACACGACATGGATCGACAAGCATCAGATGACCGTTTTACTGTAGGACGTTTCTGACATTAAGAGTTTCTAAGTGGACGAGTGATGTGAAAACTTGTTGATGCATAAGTACAAAAGAAGTTTGAAGCAAGGACGTACTCTTTCTAACTTTCTTTCTTATTCTTTTGGATTTCTCTTGTTTTTTGTATTTCTCAGTTTTGAAAATTAGTCTAAAAACTCTTGTAATTTTTGGCTATATATATCCAAGTGTGGATATAGAGGCCGAATGTTTATCCATTATTTGAAAAACTTCTCCAACAGTTTGTCTCATAAAACATTGCTCAAACCATCTTAGGTTATACATCCTCTCTCACGTCCATATAGTTTGGGGGTCCACTTTCTTTCTATGAACTATCTGTTGAAGAAGAGATAGTACACACACTTTCTCTCCTTACATTCTCTCATACATCCTCTCTCACGTCCATATAGTTTGGGGGTCCACTTTCTTTCTATGAACTATCTGTTGAAGAAGAGATAGTACACACACTTTCTCTCCTTACATTCTCTCTTCCATGTCAGAGGTGGCATTGTTGGAGGAGGCCTAACTAAACCAAGTCGTTGCAGATGTGCCCCTCCCTTTCTCACTCTTTGCTCCGTCGCTTCATCCGCGCCGGCGGCCGTTCACAGAGGTCAGACCTGCCTCGGGATTTCTGTACATCTTTAGGGAAAAAAAATGAGATTGTACATCTTCTCGAGTTTAAGATTCGTGCACAAGATGTGAGCCATCAGATCTGCTTCTTCTCCACTCCTCTCTATCCTAACCCTAGCTGCCTACTGGCTGACCGTCGTCCTTGCCCGCGCCAATGAGGAGGCAAGGTTTTATGGTTTTGGGGCTGGAGGTTGGGCTTCTGCAACATCCGTCGGCTTAGAAAAAGGTTCGGGGTGGCCGGTTTGTCCGGCAGTGGTGGCGTGGGCGACACAGCTGCAAGAGCAATGCAGCGGTAGTCACCGATCGAGATGGTGGAAGATGACTGGATGGACATGGTCGTTCGGGCGACGACCTACCTTGGTTAGCAACCGACAGAGTCGGGATGGCGGTGATAGACGGAGCAGGAAGGCGATGGGAGCCGTCGCCCATGGGTGGAGGAAAGGGAAGGGAGGGCACGGCATGGTAGCCATGGCGCCGTCAGAGGCGCTAACGACTGCGACGGAGGCGGCAAACGAGCAGGAGTAACGGACTGACGGTAGCGTAGAGGAAGAGAAGATGAGAAGCTGGGCCTCTGATAGGCTAGAAGGTAAAAGTTTATCCAGCCTTCCATTTCTGAGTTTTAAAAAAAGTCCTATTTACCTCCCTGTACAATGGGCCAAGTTCGTGGTTCCTCCTAAGAGTCAAAAACTGTCTATTCTAGCTCCTCGTGCTCCTAAAACCGGACAACTAACCTCCCCTATCCGATTCTAGTCCGGTTTTATCCTATGTGGCACTCATGGCAAAGGTATTGAGATGTGGATAAATTTTCACTGATGTGTCAACATATGTAAAATAAAAAATAAAAGAAATAGCCTCACTCCACCCTGTCCTGGGCTCCCGCCCGACCCCGGGAGCAACCAAGCAAGCAAGCACGGCTGCAATACGTGAGAAGGTTCGGAGGTTGGTGGCGGTGCCGCTTGATCTGCTGCTGGCGTGCTCCGACTAGCTCACCCTTTCCTCCTGTGGCCTCAGGCCTAGGCACACATACCATGTCAATTGTCAGCATCTTCTCTTAGCTGCAGCCCAGGAGGTGGATACGAACAAGTGTGGCATGGATCAACGGGCCAACCGGCCATGATAGCGGCAGCCACGGTACGAGCGGCAGCCACTGAGCCCAGGGCAGGGGCCACGGCTAGCAGACGGACATGGCTATCATGGTAGCGAGCGTGCTATGTGCAGGCATGTTGGATAGATTGATTGAACAATTAAGCTTCTTAATTTGGTAGGATAGTACTCAATTTTGTCGCTGGGATGCTCGATTGGAATTTGGATTTAGGTGCTCAATTAGGTCCTTGCGGTGCTCAATCTGGCTACCGCTGTGGCAAGTTCATGGCCACGATGCAGTTTGGTCCTCATCATTGCTGACATCAAGCTGACAAACATCCACATTGTGACATCTGGGAACCCAGCTCGTCGGCCGCGTTAAGCGTTAGGGAGCAGAGGTGTGCCCAGTGAGCGACTGACTGACGTGCCTGCACGAAGTTCCTAGGGGTCACCCGAAAAGCGGAGGCCCCGACTCGGCCCTCGGCGTAACGACGGTGGGCAGAGAACGCTCGCAGGTTAGGAGGCAGACGATGATGTTGGCGGCGTCCACGGCTCATCAGAGGACTACATCGAGGAGCACCGCTAGCGGGTCACCGGAAGCGAATAAGAACCCTGACTGTGATGGGTGGGCGCGGTCGCGGCATTGCTCGACAGCTCCGCCTAGATTGGAGAGGCCGTGGCCTAGGCTGCAACTAAGAAAGCGGGAGGGAGATGAAGATCACAGAGGCTGACATATGGGCCCGTCAAGTAGGTTGCCACATGTGATAGATGACGTGGCACCATGTAGGATAAAACCACGATACAATCGGGTTGAGGGGGTATTATGTCCGGTTTCCAAAGCACGAGGAGTCATGATGGACGGTTTTTTGAGTCTTGGAGAAAATGCGGACTCGGTAGTAAATAGGACTTTTTTTCCCTGTTTTGAAGTCTTTTTTATTGGTTCAAGGTGAAAAGCCCAATAGTTGGGCCATCTCGCTTCTCCTCACTCTACCGAAAGTGCAAAGGCCCAACCCACCAGCCGCACAATAGCGCAAGAAAAACACCACGCTCCGTCGCTCCCACCCGCAGCCTGCACACCACAATCAATCCCCTTCCCCACCACACCAGTCAGTCGACTCGACTCGACTCTCTCCTTCCCAGAACTGAAACCCCCCAAATCCGCAGCACTTGCCCTATCCACCTCGATTCCCTTCCTCCCGTAGCGGCGCCGGCAGCGGCGCGTTGAAGGCGAAGGCGGCGACGCCATGGGCGGGGTCGGTGACGGCGATGCGTGGGCGGATCAGGAGCAGGGCAACGGCGGGGGCAGCCGCGGCGGCGGCGGCGGGGAGGCCAAGCGGTCGGAGATCTACACCTACGAGGCCGGCTGGCACATCTACGCCATGAACTGGAGCGTGCGCCGCGACAGGAAGTACCGCCTCGCCATCGCCAGCCTCCTCGAGCAGTCCCCAACCGCGTCGAGGTCGTCCAGCTCGACGAGGCCTCGGGCGACATCGCCCCCGTCCTCGCCTTCGACCACCAGTACCCGCCCACCAAGACCATGTTCATCCCGGACCCGCACGCGATCCGCCCCGACCTCCTCGCCACTCCGCCGACCACCTCCGCATCTGGCGCATCCCGTCCGCTGACGACGCCGACGCCGCCGCCAACAACAACAACAACTCCGGCTCCGTCCGCTGCAACGGCGCCCCGCAGCCGGGCGTCGAGCTCCGCTGCGAGCTCAACGGCAACCGCAACAGCGACTACTGCGGCCCGCTCACCTCCTTCGACTGGAACGACGCCGACCCGCGCCGCATCGGCACCTCCTCCATCGACACCACCTGCACAATCTGGGACGTCGAGCGCGAGGCCGTCGACACCCAGCTCATCGCCCACGACAAGGAGGTCTATGACATCGCCTGGGGAGGCGCGGGGGTCTTCGCATCCGTCTCCGCCGACGGCTCTGTCCGTGTCTTTGACCTCCGGGACAAGGAGCATTCCACAATCATCTACGAGTCTGGTTCAGGTGGCGGTGGCGGTGGTGGCTCCAATTCGGGTGCTGGAGATGGCGGAGCTGCGTCACCGACACCGCTCGTCAGGCTGGGATGGAACAAGCAAGACCCGAGGTACATGGCCACCATCATCATGGACAGTCCCAAGGTGGTCGTGCTTGATATCCGCTACCCGACACTGCCAGTGGTAGAGCTGCACCGTCACCATGCACCTGTCAATGCCATCGCGTGGGCGCCACACTCTTCTTGCCACATCTGCACAGCTGGGGATGACATGCAGGCGCTGATATGGGACCTATCGTCAATGGGCACTGGGAGCAACGGCGGCAACAATGGAAATGGTAACGCTGCCGCAGCTGCAGCAGCAGAGGGCGGTCTTGATCCCATTTTGGCATATACGGCAGGGGCAGAGATTGAGCAGCTGCAGTGGTCCGCAACCCAGCCTGACTGGGTTGCTATTGCATTTGCCAATAAGCTTCAGATTCTCAGGGTCTGATTGCCTAATTCCACCTGTTTCACTGAGAAGAGTTAAGAAAATGGGGGCAAACTTGGATGATAAGGTTAGACTATGGGAAGAAATAATCCTGCAATTGCTTTAGTGTTGCTTATCTATGCTGTGCACAACTGATATTCATGGCGGGTTGTTTCTAGTGATAGAACAGAAGATTTGCTAGTTAGAAGCTCCAATTGGCAATGAACCTTGTTTTTAGGTTAAAGTAGCAGCTCTGGTGTTAGTGTTGGTGATAATGGGAACTGAAGCTAGTTTGCTCATTGTGCTAGAATGTTCATCTGCTCAGTAGCATGTAGATTCACAGCTTAACTTGCTCGTTGAACTTGCGATGGTCATATGTGCCCAATAATGCTATAACTGATGAGCTTTCTTGTGCGTGTTGTTATTTGAGTTTTGTGGATTTCAAATGTGTATGTGTTATCGTGCCATGATTATGGTAGGTTATATCTGTTTCTGGTTATTAAACCTAATCGCCAGATGATTTGCTAGTTGTTTCTGGGTTTTTAGAGTACGTAGCTGTGCCAGATTTTGTCTTGGAAATAATTCGAATTTGGCAATGTGCCTCAGTTGTTCTTTGTGCTAGAATGTTCTGCTTGGTAGCATTTAGATGGTGAATAGCTCTTTAAGTTGCTTATTGTAATTTGGCACTGCAGCTAAGTTGCTTATTGACATTAGTAAGCTATGATCTGGGTTGTGTTGATATATTATTTCACTTTAATGGATTTCTTGTGTTGGTTGCATTAATGATGATACATGCAAACCTGTAGCTACAGTTTGTCTCCACATGTTATATCTCTCTCCTTTTGGATTCATTTGCATCCTATAGAATATCTCTTTGATTTTGTTGTCCAAAATGCTGGTGTGGGCAGATTTGATAAAACCTTGCATGCAATATTTAGCACATAGCTTGTGCTGAGTTACCATAGCACGTTTTGTTGCTGTGCTAAAGGATTAGGAATTTCTATTTCCAAAGAATAATGGTGTAACAAAGATGCGTGCATATAAATACATGTTACAAGTTTCATTCTAGGTATTTTCTTTGTTTACCTTTAGTTGCTGCTTCGTGGGTTCCTTCCTTTGCTGAATTTTGTTAAGTGAGTGTTTAGTGTTTACCGCTGGGATGGATAGGAAGGCATGCATATGAAATGTGAGCAAAGCAGCCAACTTCCCTTGTTGCATGACCTGACACAGGGCTCTTGTCAAAATTCTTCTATCACTAGCCAGATGTCTGGAACTTTCCACATAGAAATGTCTCTTTGAGTCTTTGTTATGAGCTGCAGTTACACACAGGATAACAAGGGGGGCATAGGGATAAGTTATCCTACTCATAAAAAGAAACCATATGCCCCCCTTTTCTATAAATTCGCAAAGTTTATTTGTGTTATTCTTCTTGTGAAGTTCGCATAACTTATCCCTATGCCCCCCCTTTTCTATGGTTTCTTTCTATAGGCTTTTGGGGGTGATCTATCTTGTACTGGTGTACATCAGCCGCCAGAATACCTTTGTATCTGGTTCTACTTTATAGTTTATATACCCTCGGACTGCATGTACATTTGATGGGAGAATCAGATTAAGGCTGTTCCTTTTTCTTGGATCATCCAAGTATCCAGCAGCTACAGCCATCCTACTTTTGATTGAGGGATATTCTGAAAACAAAAGAAGATGCAACAATACCTTTGTATCTGGTTCTACTTTATAGTTTATATACCCATGGTTGCATACCTGCAACTAAAGTTTCTTCATTTGCAACCTTTAGTTTCTGTTTGCTTCCAGATCCTACTTTCATGTTTTGGATTCGAAGTTGTTCCAAACTATGCAAACGATTGTGCTTAGCTAATGATGAAAGGACAGTATAAGACTACCTGTTATGATGCTATCCTCGGAATCGGAAGGCAGCTATCTCAGTAAAAGCTGATGCATCATTCCTTTTGTGAAATTCGCGTAGTTATTCCAGTTCCTTTTTTCATGCTTTACTTTTATGAGTAAGCTTTTGGGGGTGTACATCTGCCATATGGATACCTTTGTATCTGATTCTACCTTTATGTACCCTCGTACGATGTACATTTGGGAGAATCAAGAATGGGCTGTTCCTCATACTTGGATCATCCAACAGCCAAATGCATCAACTGCCATTGCTTAAAGCAACAAGCCAGCAACCCTCATACTGCATTGTTTTCTCTCGAATAAAACAAGCATGCCTCCCCCGTTGGCCGTACATCTTTTCATTTCAAGATGCAACTGCTCCTACAATGCAAGCCTGCAGAAAGTACCGACCAAACATGCAACGAATGAACCGAGAGAGGCGTTCTCGTTAAGATAATCCGTGACAGTGCGCGTTCATTTAGGCCAACACATGAACACAGTTTGCAGAATTTCTGTAGCAGATGACGAGCAACGCTGTCGCTGGTGGTTCGACGAGTCCATCTCTGCCTACTTCCCATCTAATGCACCAGTGGTCTCATACAAACATTATTCAGTTCTTGAGCCATAAGTATTGATGTTTAATTGCTTATACACTGCTTGATAACAAAGACCCCTTGCATACGCTGCTTCTCAAATCTACTTGGGATAAATAAAGCTAGAAGTTTGAACATTTTCCTTGATGAGATATAGATGTTTAATTGACCTGGCATTAAACAAAGGCAGCAATTTTCCACACATTGTGTATGCCCAACATTGGCAACGACCTTGGCATCTTGAAGAGCAACATATTTCCTTTCTTCCTTACTGCGTGCCCATCATTTATGTCATCAAGGGCCTGTCTGTAGCGTTTCATGGCTGGAATACATGAAAGAGCAAATGCCATAAGCAAAGTACAACTGATGGACCACATCGCCTCTGGTTTATGGGATACGGCCATATGAGCAAAGTTGAATGCTTGCACGGGGGATCAGATCAGCTCGCGATTTTTATTGGCCTGAATGGCTGTTTTCAGGTAAATTTGCCGTTCTGAGCGGCCCTTCTCGAAGGCTTATGTTATGCGTCTCGTTAAACACCGTCGCTCTCCCGAGAAGCCCGTGGAAATTCCGGTGCACGAGCGAGAAATTTCCACTTCTGAGTTTCCCCCGCTGCTGCCTGCTGGAAACCCTGCCTGGAAGCAGGAATGCGCGCAAAGCAGCAAATGGGCAATGGATGTGGCCCAACTAACAGGTCCAACTCACACGGGCTGGTCCGCTTTGGGTGGGATACGCGGTGTACTTTGCTCGCGTGGCCCACATAGAAAAAATTATTCTGCTCAGTTCTGGCAGATCAGGCCCATCTCTCGGTGGGCACGTAGCTCATCAAAAAATCAGTATACTATTCCTCCTCTGTTGCGCCTGGCCCGCTGGCCCGCTGCCAATTACTGCGTGCGTGCGTGCAGTACCTGTAATCCTGTATGTACGTATGGTTGCACAGCGCAGTAGATCCGTAGTACTACGACTGTACGAGTACCTATGTTTGTACGGTGCATACCTGCTCAGTCAGCACAGGGTGCCGGCAGTGCATGAATGCGCATCTGCCGCCATCATCTGCACTTTCGCACGTTTAACCGTACTATTCTGCACGCTGATTGAATACAGGAGTTGCCATAGTAATTAACTGCTAGAAAAAGATAACGAAATGTCATCGTGACGATTGTGATTTGTGGACACAGCTATCAAGTAACAACAACAGTACACGGTAAGTAGCACTACCACTAGCATCGATGCTGCTGGCTTCGGGTGGACGCATGCAGCTTGCTGCTAGGCCCTCGCACATCTTTTCCTTTCCCTTTGGTCACCTGCGCTGCGCCTTTTGGAAAAGGTGGCCAACAGCGGCAATGGCAGCAACACCACCCCACCAGAGATCGAGCAGGAACAAGTTAGGCCAGCCTGCCGTAGTGTCTGTGATGAGCTGAGAGCCCTAGGAACAAGGCACCCAGACCCAATCTACTACACTCCACACCACATCCATGCTTGCTTTTGATGCCCTACACCCTACATTATTCATGCACTGATGACTACCTTTGAGGTGGTCTTGGTCCGGGGCTCTGGGCGGTTGGAATTGACACCACCACCACCATCACGCTACTGCAACTTCCTTGCCGGCCGGAGAGAGTATTCAGCTGCAAAAAAGAGGCAAGAAATTCAATTCCAAATGGATCCAGACACCACCATGCGAAGCAAAGGTGTCAGTGTGACTGATCCTTCATCATGAGATGGATGGCTCTCCAGCCAAGGATTGGCAGATGGACGCATAGATTCCCAGGCAGCTGCTACTAGCTAGCTGCTACAAAGAAAAGGATGGAGACGCAGAGGAAACATGCAAGCAAAGTGACGTGCAAATAAAGATGAGGTGTGCATGTCCTTTGTGTGTGGATCGATGGGGGTGACAACACGGGCATCTTTCGCCCTCATGATCAGGCCCAAGACACGTTCAAGTGGGTCATGCATGCACAAGCACAACCTTGGAAAAGATGAGATCTCCTCGGCTCACTTTTTGCCTTCTTTCCCTTGCCCATGGCCTGTGCCTGCAGATCAGGATTTGTTTGTTTGTTTTGGTTGAAGGTCACCACTCGTCATGCATGGGGGTACTACAAAAGTGCCCTTTTCCTTTGCCTCCAGGTCCTGCATTGGTTGGAGAACAGCATGACCTAAATAAAGGCCACGGACACCCATGCTTTCAGACGGGGAATATGCTACCTCATGTGGGGGCACAATTGGGCTACCTCTCCTCCTTTTCTTGTTGCATCCAAAGGGCTTTGGTTACGTTGCTTTGTTGCAACTTCATCAGCTCCCATCCCTCTCGGCAGGCACACATGTACATGCATCATGCGTTTACATATATCACATCTTGGCTTGCACGCCAGTAGATGAAGAAATCTAGATTAGAGCTTGGAAGGAGATGGGTCGTGGGAGGGAAAAAAAAGATACTTCTGCAATTTGATGAGAGGCACGTTGCATTGCCTTGTCATGCTGGCCACAACCTTATTTTCTCCTCTTTTTTGGGGGTTCCTTTTGGCTACTGTCTCCACCCCCCACCATGGGAGATCCTTCTTCTTTCTCTTCTTTAGAGTGATCGTGGCGCAACAAGAAATGACTTGTAGGCTCCCTCCTTTCTGTTCCATTCGATTCCGATAATTATTTGGTCCATTCGATTCGACAGACGCGTGCATCCACGAGCAATACAGCACTTTTCACTTTCCCCTTGATAGACACTTGCTTTTCATGTAAATAAATGTATCAGGGATAATTCAGTTACTTCTTCTTTCCACTTGATTTGTCACATTCGATTGGACAAACAATGCAAATTCCCAACCCATTTCCCTTCTTAGGAGGCATCAGCATCAGGGATAGAATAATGGAAAGGAATAAAACATGTGAGTGGAGAACTATTTTGATTATATGTGTAATTTGCTGAAAATGTCTAAGATACAACCCAAGTTTAATGAAGAAAAACCAGTTAAATACTAGTAATTGAAATCCAAAGAACCTTAAAGTTTTTTTTTTTTGAAAGATCAGCCTTGGAGTTTTTTCGAACCAACCGCACGCACAATTGCGCGATTCTAGAATCTGGACTGCTCGTTTAGTTGCTGACTGTGGCAATAGGAAGGGACCCAGAGACATCCAATGATAGTTGGCAGCTCAATTGGTGAGGCCCACCTAGCCACCAGGGTTCGTGAGATTCTGTGCCGGTAATCCTCCTGCTTCTAGCAGGGATGGGACCATCCTTCACATGCATGCAGTGTCTCCTCCTCCAATAGGCTTCTTCTACTGTTCTGCACCATTGGAAATATCTAAAAGAGCAGCTAACATTTCTCTAGAAAAATGGATGAATTCCTGTACTCGAGTTCCGAGTGAAAAAAGGTTTATGATCGGAATCCGTTATTGCCAGTCGCCAGTGCTGACCAAAGGACGTACAGGTTCTCATTAGCATCGTTTTGGCCAAAGCAACCAGACTAGTACTACTTGAGTAGCTTGGTGGTGGTGTTCTGATCAGAAAGAAGGCTGACACCGAGCACTAGCCCCCGCATACAATTATGTTCTCCGATCAGTCCCGCTAAGCACGATGGAAGGATTAAGGAAGATGGCGCACTGCCAGCGATCGGAAAAAGGCAAGCAAAAGCGGAGGCCGGCAGCATGCGAGGGTTGCAGGCAGGTCTTGCAGCAACGGCGAACGCCGAACGGCGAGCTTCCCAGGCGACAGAGCATGGCCAGCAGCAAGGCCTAGGGCTAGCGGCATCATTGCATTACTGTTATGCACTGTTACTGCAGACACGGCAGCGTACAAGGAAAGGACGCTGTCTGTCTCACTGACTAGGCTAGAGTAGAGTACTGTAGGACACTTGGTCCCTCCTCAGATTCACTGTACACGATGAGGTTCAGGGCAGCGACAGTAATCTAACCGTAAGGAGGTGTTTGGATACGAGATGTTAAACTTTAACAGTATCACATCGGATGTTTGGATGCTAATTAGGAGAACTAAACATGAGCTAATTATAAAACTAATTGCAGAACACTGTGCTAATTCGCGAGACAAATCTATTAAGCCTAATTAATCCATCATTAGCAAATGGTTACTGTAGCACCACATTATCAAATCATGAACTAATTAGGCTTAATAGATTCGTCTCACGAATCACACTTCATCTGTGCAATTAGTTTTGTAATTAGTCTATGTTTAATACTCCTAATTAGCATCCAAACATCCGATGTGATGGGTGTTAAACTTTAACACCTTGTTTGGCAACAAGGCCTTAAAACGGGCGTGCCATGCACGATTGAAGAATTGGCACGATTGAAGAAGAGGAGGAGGAGGTCGCCCGGCCTGTTCGCTTCAGCTTATTCAGCCGGCTTATCAGCCACCAAATAGTATTTTCCTTTCACAACAAATCAGCCGTTTCAGCCGACTTATAAGTTGAAAGCGAACAGGCCGGCCGTCCGCAGATTCATTTGTGTGGGGGGGGGGGGGGGGGGCAGCAACAGCATCTACACTGGCGTCCTGCCCGGAGCCATTTATGTGCGTGATCTCCAACAGCGGCTGCGGATCTCGCACTAGGGCAACTCATTATTACTCTGGTCCATCGGTCACCACCCGGCGGCATGGGCAGCAGGCCAGCAGCTGTCGGTCCTGGCACTGGCAGTTGCAACGAGTTTACATGCACGTTTTCCTGTCCAAGTTCAGACAGCGGTTAGTGGTTGCCTCTTGCCTCTTCTCTACTCTCTCGGCGACGAGCCCGTACTGGTGGTGTCTACCGGTTGTGGGATCAATCAAGCAGAAGACTTTCGCTTTTTTTTTTAAAAAAAAAAGAAAAGCAACCGGCAGAAGTTCCGCTGGGCATGCAGCTCCCGCAGCTGAAGAAAAGAATGCTGCTGCTACCCGGGCAAGTAGATAAGAGGCCAAATACCTTTTTCGATACGAAACTGCAATTGCTGTACGTGTAGCGCGAAGCTTGCGGCACTGCAATGGGGCAATTTGCTGATCTTGATCTCTGCAATTGCCCCCTCCCCCTTTTTTTAATACCTTTTGTTCCGGTTTTATGCTTTTGTTTGGAATATCTGCAAATGACGGTACTCTTCTATTCTAAGGGAAAAGGTTGGCTTTATGTGAAAGTTGGTGGTTGTGCTACCTGGTCTCAGCGAGAGCTTGTCAAGCTGTTGTGCATTGCGCGACGAAATGCCGGCCGGCGTCATCACTGCAACTAGCCACGTACGGAGTGCCACACTAGCACTACTACCAGTGATGATGCTGTTAAGCGAACCTAAAGTGCATTTCCCCTTGCGGCCTTTTGCTTGCATCCTACGCTAATTGCGCCACGTCTAGTGTACGTGTGCGGAAAATGTTGGGTGGCCTGCACGCCCGTACCGTACGTACATGATGTAAACAACAGACAGGCACCAAGTGATCACATACAGGCTCTGTTTGGAAGTTTAACACCCCACTTTTAACACTTTTTAACACTTTTCTATCCAAACACTTGTGTTAAAAGTAAGGTATTAAAGTTTAACATCCCATTTTTCATAAACGCATGGATGAGGTATTAAAACTTGCTAAAGGTGCTAGGCCTGTTCGCTTCAGCTTATAAGCTGGTTGAAAAGTTAAAACGGCTAATTTGTTGTGAGAGGAAAATACTGTTTGGTGGCTGATAAGCTGACTGAATAAGCTGAAGCGAATATGCCCGTTAAAAGTGGTCCCCCTCTCCACTTTTTTCCAGGTTACCCTTATCTTTCCTCCCTCCCTCTCCGCCGGCCATAAATGAGGAGGCAATAGAGTGATTTCCCACCAAAGGTGTTAAAGTTTAACACATCATCTAAACACCTCAATATGTTAAACTTTAGCACTCTATTTGAGAATGTTAAAACTTTAACACTTGTTAAATTTTACATAGGGTATCAAACATGCCCTAAATCGCCTCCACGGAGCAAATTCAATCGAAAACTGATTTTACGAGGGCCAGCTGCCCATCCTATGACGTGGCGGAGCAGACTCTCGGCCATCGAATCAGCACCGAAAGGTTGAGATAGCCAGAGTGCGGCCCTATGTTCACAACGTATATAACCAATTCGATCTATCTACTCACCATTTGAACAACTCCACTAATTCCATCATGCAACACCAACAACACTACCGAAAGAACCCCAAATTGAGTATCCTCCGAGGCAACCCATAAAAAAATCGGTTTGTTAATTAGTTGGTTCGTCAGGTTCTAGCCTCGAAACAGAGGGGGGAAAATTGGAAGAAAAACAAAAGGACGCGACCTTGGAATGCACGAAGCACGATCGATCCACTGAATCTATACGTTGGCCTGCCGCGCCGACGAGGTCAGGACAGGAGGACGTGGAGCGAGGCGTTCTTGGTGGCCGCGCACACGGGGCACGCCTCGGCGGCCGCCTCGCACACGCCGCACAGGCACAGGTGCCGGCACGGCAGCAGCAGCACGCACGCGTCCGCCGCGCCGCACGACCTGCACGCCCTGCCCCCACCGGCGCCGGCCTCCCGCGCCGGCCCGAAGCAGCAGGACCGCGCGTCCTCGGCCTCGCCCTGCCCCTCCTCGGCGGCAGCTCCCGCGCGCGGCGCCCGCAGGAGCTGGTCGAGCGTGGCGCGGAGGCCCGCGGCGGCGGCCTCGTGGCCGGTGGCGACGCCCCGCCACGCCTGGCCCTCGGCGCCCACCTGCCGGAGCCGCTCGCCGAGCTCCGCGCCACGCGCCAGGGCGCGCTCCAGGTCCGCCTCCGCCGCCCGCAGGCGCCGCGCCGCCGCTCGCTCCACGGCCGACGCCACCGCCCTGACGTGCCGGCGCCGCGCCTCCTCCAGACCCGACCGCAGCCTCTCGTTCTGCATGCAGTCAGCTTGATAATTCACGGCGTGACCGAACGGCAGTTTCTTGCTGGGAAACCAAAACGCCGACGCACCTCGATGCGAATGAACGCGTCGATCTCGACGCTGTGGCGGTGGAGATGCGACAGGACGCCGTGCGACGCCAGCGTGGAGCCGGGCAGGTGGCGTCCACTGGTGGACGCGTCGACGGAGCAGAGGACCCTGCTCTGCACGTCCTCCGCGGCCGCGAACGCCTGCGGCACCGGCACGGGTAGCAGCGCGCGGTGGCCCTCCATGGTCAGGCCGGCGGCGCCGACCACGTCGCCGCCGGTCCGCGCGCGCTTCCTCGGCGCGAAGCAGACGCCGTCGTGAGGATTGTTGCTGTTGTTGTTGCAGGTGAGTTCGCTGCGCGGGTCGCTGAACACGGTGTTGCCGCCCACCTGGTGGTGGTGCTGCGCCGCGGGTGCCAGCGGGTGGTCGCCGCCGGGCTCGCCGAAGAAGCCGAACGCGGCGGTCGGCGGCGCGTCGTCCGGCGCTGGCCTGCTGTGAGACACGACACACGAAGGTGATGGATCGATCAACCGTCCGGGAGACATGGATAAATAGCCTGATGAGCGTGTGGGGCAGGAAGGGAGCACAGAACGCATGAGCGAGGATAAGGCAAGGACGGGGCTGCTCATGCACACCGTGCACGGTTGGGGAGAGAGAGTGTGACGAACCTGATGGCGAGCGAGTCATGGCGGAAGGCGTGGGCGAGGTGCTGGGCCTGCACGGCCATCCTCGCCTCGCTTAAACGAGAGAGATAGAGAGAGGACGGCAAGATGCGGGGGCAGGGATGCCGTTGGGCGGTGTCGCTGTAGGGCGACGACGACGACGACGAAACGGCCGCGTGGGATCACGTATGCGTGGGCACGGGGCGAGCACCGGGGCAGCGCGAGGTTTTATATGGCAGGAAGCCAGGAACCGTCGGGGGGAAGAAGACACGTCGGCGTGGGGGTGTGGGGCCTACTCCGTCGGATCAAGAGGCGACAGATGCTGCTTGGTTTGACGAGCCGAGGCTTGGAGTATGGCATCGCATCCGGCGACAGAGGAGGCAAGCAAGCAGGCAATGGATGCTGGATGGGTTGGGGGATCGTGGCGCGGTGGCGGGATGCTGATGCCTGCCTTTCTCCGCTTTTCTTTCCCCGTTCCAGCCCTTTTTTTTTTCGCTCTCTTTCCCAGCTTTAGTCATTTTATCGCGTTCGCGGGGACTTTGCTCCCCCGTGCTTTCGGTTTCGGATACAGCGATGGTGAAGCGACGTGGGATTCGGGAACGGGAAGAGGACCACGGATCTCATGTTGCACAATTGCATCTTCCTTCTCGAGGGAAAGAATAGCACTACCCCATCACGTAAAAGAGAGTTTTTTTTTGAACGAACGGGCACGAGAAAGTGCCTATTTCATTGATAGAGCAGAAGTGTACAGAAATAAACCCAAAAATTGAGAAGGAAAAGAAAAAAGAGAAGCCTTAGGAGACTACTCGTGTGCTAGGAGTAACGCTAAATCTTTGGCCCCCGCCAAGAGCCAAGCTGAGGCCTCATCCTTAATTTTCGCCATCAGAGTTATTGGTGAGGTCTCGTGCCTGTTGAAAATACGTGCATTCCGTTCTTTCCAAATTCCCACATGATTAGAAGAGTGAGGCTTCTTAGGACCTTACGTGATAAGTTCGGTGTTGTGGTGATAGAAGCCCACCACTCCAGAGCGTTGGATGAAGGTCGCCATGCATTAGGCCGTAGATTAGGCTGCGCCAGCCATGTCGTCGTTTGATCCCAGATTCTTCTTGTGTATCTGCACTCGACTAATAAGTGGTGTCCAGTCTCCATAGTGCATCTGCACAGAGCGCAAGTGGCGTTGTGGGGCCAACCGCGCTTGGCCAATCGATCAGCTGACCAAACTCGGTTTTGTGTAATTAGCCACGCGAAGAATTTGCACTTTGGTGGCGCCCATGATTTCCAGATGGAAGATATATTAGGTGTTTCGGTGCAACCCAGGAATTGTGCTCTATATGCCGAGGCCGTTGTATACATGCCCGATTTTATCAGCTTCCAGGTAATAGTGTCCGCTTCCCCTGTCCTGAGTTTCGTACCATTGACCAAGTGCCATAAGTGGGCAAACGCCGCTAGATGAGAAGCGGTAATGTTACTGTCAATTGTGAGGTCGCGTATCCAGTTATTATTACTGATGGCATCATGGACGCTCCTGTTCTTTCTGCCTGAAATGGTGTAGAGGAGCGGGGCGATGTCTTTGGGGCGCTGGCCATGTAGCCATCCAGATGTCCAGAAACTGGTTTTTTTGCCGTTGCCCAGGGTGATAGACGTGCATGCAGCAAACAGTTGCCTGTCAGTCTCGTCGCATGGGGTTTCCGTGTTGCTCCAGGGTTTTTCCGGTGACACCCATTCATGCCAAAGCCACCTGATCCGGAGGGCTCGTGCGAATTTCTCTAGGTCTGGAATGCCCAGGCCCCCATATTGTTTCAGTAGGCAGGTTTTCGTCCAATTGACTTTGCATTTACCCCCAGTTAGTTGTTGGTCTCCTGCCCATAGGAATTTTTTCCGGATTTTGTCTATGTCGTGGAGTACTTCGTTGCTTGGTTTTAGAGCTGTAAAGAAATATACTGGTTGCAATGAGAGGACCGACTTTGTGAGGGTTATTCGTCCTGCCTGTGTTAGGTGACGTCCCGTCCATGTTGATAGTTTACCTGCCACTTTATCTATGAGTGGTTGGAAATCAATTTTCCTGAGGCGCCTTATTGATAGTGGGAGGCCGAGGTAGCGCATTGGGAAGTTTGTTCTTGTCGTCGACAAATCGTTAAGTAATCGGTCCAGGTCAATGGTATGACAGCTGATGGGCGCAATCTGCGTCTTGTGCAGATTCGTGCGTAGTCCTGTGGCTTCCCCAAATTTTTGCAGGATGCTTGCCAAGTTGGAGATGTCTTTACGTGTGGGCTTAATGAAAATTGCCGCATCGTCGGCGTACAGGGATGCTGTAAATCTTGTCGCTCGTCCTCCTAGTTTGGTGAGTAGGCCCCTTTGAGTCGCTTGAGCGATAATGTGCTGTAGTAGGTCGATGGCCAGAACAAAAAGGAGGGGTGAAAGCGGGTCGCCCTGTCTGAGGCCTCGTCCGTGGTGAATCGGAGGCAAAGGCGTGCCGTTCAGTAGCACTTTTGAAGTTGAGGTGGCAAGGAGGGCCGTGATCCATTGGTTCCAATGAGCAGGGAAGCCTTTGTGCTGCAGCAAATCGATGAGGTAGTCCCAGCGTACTGAATCAAAAGCTTTTGAGATGTCGAGTTTCATGAATAGGGCCGGTGTTGCCTTCCGGTGGAATTGGCAGGCAATGTTTCTGACATATAAGAAGTTGTCGTGAATACTACGGCACTTGATGAAAGCGCTCTAGCAAGGTGAGATGATGGCATTCATATGAGGCCCGAGTCGGAGCGCCAGAACTTTAGTGATGATTTTCGCAAAAGCGTGGATGAGGCTGATTGGTCGATAATCTAGAATGGTTTCTGCACCCTCCTTTTTAGGGATAAGAACGATGTTAGCCTTATTTAGGAGGTTAAGGTCATTGCAGCGGATATTGTAGAAAGCGTTAATCGCCGACATTATGTCTCCTTTGATGGTGTTCCAGCATGTCTTGAAGAAGAGGCCTGTGAAGCCGTCAGGGCCGGGTGCCCGATCATGCGGTAATTGTTTGATGGCATGTAGGATCTCCATTTCTTCGAACGGGCGGTCCAGGTCAGAAAGGTCTTCCTGGGGGTGGTGTAGATTTTCCCAGCGCAGGTCTCGTGTGCGTTGTTGGGGTGTCATCATAAAACTGCTGAAGTGGTCGTGAATGACGTTTTGCCTGTCTTGATGCGTGAGGGCCCAGCCTGTGTCGGATCTCAGCCTTTGTATGAAATTTTTTCTTCTTTGCGCGTTGGCCTTAAGATGGAAGTAACGTGTATTCGCATCTCCCTCACGTAGGTTGTTGATGCGCGATGACTGTCGTCTCCTTGTTCGCTCGATTACTGCCCACCCTAGAATACGTTTTTTGAGTTTGGCTCGTAGGGCAAATTCAGCATCCGAAAGGGGTCTAAGGTCTTGTGCCGTATCAAGATGTAGTATCACCACTTGTGCCATCTGCAGCTTTAGTTTACCGTCTGAAGTTATGGAATTGCTCCATTTCCTCAGCGCCCTTGCCGTTAAGTGCAGCTTGTGACCTAGGCGGTGGAACGGCTCGGTATGGTGCGTTGGAAGGCACCATGTTCTCTGTACAATGTCTTGAAAATGTGGTAGTTTTGTCCAAAAGTTCTCAAATTTAAACGGCCGTGGTTTTCGTGGTCCGGACAGTCGCGCTAGCAACAGAGGGCAGTGGTCGGAGTGGGAGGAGGAAAGGGCGTGTAGGGTGTGGTCATCGAAAGTGATGTCCCAGGCTTCATTGCAGAAGAAGCGGTCCAGATGTGAAAGCGTCGGTTGGCGCCTTTCATTGCTCCACGTGTATTTGCGGTTTTGTAGATGAATTTCTTTAAGGCCACAGAAAGCTAGGGTGTTTTGGAAACGACGCATCAGGTTTAGGTTCAATCTTCTGTTGTTTTTATCTCGTGCCTTGTATATGAGATTGAAATCACCAATAATTAACCACCTGATATCGTTGTCGGGCTTTATGTTTCACATGTGTTGCATGAATGCCGATTTCAGGTTCGTCCTGGATGGGCCGTAGACTGTCGTTAGGCGATAATCAGTGCTGTAGTGTTTGGCCGATACTGTTGCCGTAAGTGAGTAGCGCCCGATTTGGATATCAGTAAGGTCGACGAAATTGGCATCCCAAAGGATTAGTATTCCTCCCTTTGTGCCCTGCGCTGGTTTGTAGGCGAAATTAGACAGGCGGTAGCCACCCAAGAAGGCAGCAAGGGTTGCATCAATTTGGTTGAGCTTAGTTTCTTGAAGGCACGCAATATGGCACGGTGCGTCTTTTATTGTTTCATGGACAACCATGCATCTCGCGGGAGCATTTAGGCCACACACGTTCGAACTAATGGTGTCGAAGCTAGCTACATGCATTTGGGAGACTTACAACGCAACAGGTAGAAGCGTAGTGTTCATAGTGCTTGTGGGTGGAGGTAAACCAGGTCGTGGTGTATGAGAGTACGGCTGCGCACCTATGATAACGAAACTCGTCGGAGTAAGTGGTGACGACAAATGCGTTGGAAGGTCGATGCACATGCAGATGCGTTGCCCGAAGGTCGAAGCCAGCAGGGCAAAGTCTATGTCGCGTACAATAAAACCGAAAGGTCGAGCCGAAAAGGCTATCGCAGCTCCTAGCCCGCAGATCGCAGCCAGCAGGGCGCGGAGGGTTAAACATAAAGCAGTACGGTAGGATGTTCAGATACATGGAGATGGCAGTTCTCCAACAGTAAATAGGTCCTCGGCGAATCATTCTTGACGTAGGGCGAGCTCGTTCTGGATGTCATGGACTGTCTGTCCAGCATGCTGGATAAGTGCTTCATTGACCTGTTCCGCTCCTTCATCGTCCAGGTCGAACAGGGCCGTCATAGCTGCAATGATATGGTCCGGGAGCGGCCACTGGTGTGAGTTGATGTATTCCTGCAAGATGTCCTCAAGTGGACGTAGCTCATCGTCCGAGACACCTAACTTGCGCCACAAGTTGCGTTGGGCGCGCTCCATAGCAGGCATGGACGGCTTCATGGCAAGTTTGGCGCTCCTGTGGACTGAGGACATGTCGAAGCTTCGCCGTGTGCGCTGGCGACGTATCGGGAGTTGCTGCAGTATCGGCGGGGCTGGTGCGGCGAAGAGGTCGTCGACGGACCCACCCTCCGCCGCGGAGGCTACCCCCGTGTCGTGGATGACATCAACAGCAGCGTGGGCAGCAGCATGGGCGCTCATGGCACCGGACGTAGGTACCTGCATGCCGTGCAGTGTTGTAGCAGCAGTGTCTGGCCCATCCTCAGGCGAAGCGGTGTCCTGGCCCAGCTCAACGTCGTCCGGCCCAGGTAAGAGCACAGCAGCGTCAGGGAGATTGGCTCGCGCACTCCCCACGGCAGCAGCGACCGGCCCAGGGAAGAGCGCTGGCCCATCTTGCGCACTGCTGGGAAGCAGCCCAGCAGGTGCCAATGCACGTGCACCCGAGCCAGAGACAGGGCCCAGGAGGTCGGCCCGTGGAGCCCCCTACACCGTGGCAGCGGCTGGCCCGCGAAGCGGCCCAACAGGTGCCACTGCGAGCAGCCCAGGATGTGCAGAAGCTGGGGGCCGCCGAGGGGTGCCTGCCGGCACCATGGCCATCGATCCGCTCGGTGCAGATGCGGCGGCCGTCGCCGAAGATGCCGCCACGACGGTGGTGAGCCCTTCTGTGGCCACAGCTGGTGTGTCACCGCCCAGCTGCATCTAGTCCAGGGCAAGCTCGACCTTGCGCCTCGAGGGTGGCCCATGAAGCGCCGCGCCAAGCTTGTCGAAGACCCATTGCAGAGGCACCAGGTACAGTGCAGGATCGGACCAGGCCTGATTCCCCGCCGGGCGCGGCGGGGTGTCAAGACCGATGCCGTCCACCAGGGAGCATGACCTGGAGAAGAACTCGTCGACGCGTGTGCTCCAAGGTCCTGGCTGTTCAGGGACTGCATAGATGAAGCCGGGCTTAACATAGCAATTGAACGCACCTGGGAGTTGGCCATTGCCTGGAAGGTATGCTGGATCGCCATGGCTTGAGCGTTGAAGAGGGCCTTGACCTGCGCACTTACCATGGCCTTGAGGTCGTTGAAGCGCGGCAAGGCGGGAGCGAAGGCGGCGAAGCTTGCCTTGCATGGTGCTTGGGTCGGCGTAGGGGCGGCAGGGAGTGAAGCTTCAGCAGCCCGTTCCTATCCCCCCCTGAACTCAGCATCCCATCTTCGTGGTGACCTCGTGCGGTCGCGGCGCACGACGTCACGCGTGCGGCTGTCGTGGAGCTTGCTGCTTCGGTCGCGCCCCCCTCCCGGATGGTCGTAGCCGTCGTCGTTGTCGTCATCATCCGGCCGACGTGGCCAGTGGAAAGAGTTGCGGCATGAGCCACTGCCTCCCTTCCTGCTGTCGCGGTTGCGGCAGGAGACGTCGTTGCGCCCGTTGTTCTTGTCCTGTTCATCACGCCCGTGGTCCCAGGTGCCACGGCTATGACCACGGTCCTCCTCGGCGCGCTGCTCCGTATCCCGTGGCGGTCGTGGTAGCCTGGCAGGGAACTTTGAGCGCGCGTCAGAGGGGGCGCCATCCGGGAGGCCATAGCACCAAGCGTATCCCCGACGCGTTGGAGTGAAGGCGGATGGGTTGTTGATGGCGCCGTCGAGGTCGCGTGCCGCCGCCGTGTAGTCCTCCAGTACGCCAAGGTGCAAGAAGATCTCGTAGCGTACGCCCTGCTGCCAACGGTCCGGCAGCGATGTTGTGATGGTCACCATGGAGGACTTATTAGCAGGTCGATGGGTGAAGAGCAGCCAGACACGCTTGGGGATTACACTTGGATTTGCCGTCCAAGCCCAGAGATCGACATGCCTGGTGTCGGTCTGTTGGACGAGGTCGGTGTTGATGTACTGGAGGGCGCAGTGCGTGCCGATGATCCTCTTGACGATGTCCGGTGTGCAAGCATGGATGGGGATGCCGTCAAGGTAGAGCCGTACGTGGAAGAAGATGCGCAAGCCGAGCGCATGGCTTAGGCTACACCACGACCGGAGACAAATGTCGATGCCGTGCCCCTGAAAGCGCCCGCGGGTGCGAGCGGTGGCACACTGCTCGGTGGTGGCGAAGCGGATGAGGAAGGGCTCCGGTTGGTGGACGGCGACGATGATGTCGCCCTGCTGGAGTCGAAGCTGTTCCCTGAGCAGATCTTCGATGTCCCTGGCTCCAGCCCCGCGCGACATGTGAATGGCCCAGGGGACCAGAGCCGTGCCTTCCCACTCCCTGGCATCGCGCTCCAGGTCGAAGGAGTTGGGCACGATGATTGTCTCCTCGTCAGGGCGGGTGTTGGGGTCGCCGATGGCCATTGGGCGAGGTGACGACGAAGGTGGCGGTGGTGGCGGTGGTGGCAAAGGGACTGGAGGAGATTTGGGATGATGTCGTGAGGAGGTGTAAGCGGGAGCTGGCGGCTTGCGGCGAAGGGGAGGTTGTGGGCAGGGAGCAGCGGCTGCAAGCGGTTGTGCTTGGTGGTGCTGTCGCCGGAGTGGAGGGCGCGGCTCGCGGCAGAGCTTCTCCCGGTGCCCCGAGCGGCGGCACCTAAAGCAGCGGACCGGGTCTCTGCACGCAGCCGCCCGGTGATCTTTGGCCAGGCAGTTGACGCAGCGCCCGGCGGTAACGCGTTGGAAGGAAAGCAGAGCTGTGGTAGATGTTTGTCTTGAATGTCCGCCGCGTGGCCGGTCATGTCCCCCGTCACGTCGAGCCACGCCGGGCGGCGTGCGGAGAGCGGGGTGTCGCCTGCGCTTCATAGCTAGAATCCACCCCTCAGTCGGCGAGGCGATAGGCGGAGGGGAGAGGGCCTGCTAGCAGGCGCCGCTGCGGCACGGTCTTGGCGCCTCAGCGCCGTAAATGCGACGCAGCTGAGCGGAGGCACCGGAGTAAAGGCCCTGTACGCGGTGCTTAGAGGGTGCCACGGACCGTCGGGTTGAAAGGGGGGCCGCCCGGAAGGGAGCAGAGAGGGCGCCCAGGCGGACAACTTCGGCATAGCTCCTTCCTCGATTCGCGGAGACGGGTAGAGAAGGGGACGTCGCAGGCGGTAGATCCGCAGCCCGGGCCACCGGATCCGGCGTCAGAGGCTGCAGATCCGGCGATCCGAGCTGGGTACGGAGGTGGTTCGCCGATGGGGAGCAATTGTTGAAGAAATGCTCCCAGGTGGGGGGTGTGAGCTGGCTGTGGGTGGTGTGGGTGGTTGGCGAGCGAGACATGGCGGGAGGGGCCGCGAGTAGGGGAAGCGGCGGCCGACGTTGATGGCGGTGCGGCGGCGGCGGCGGTGGGGAGCGGGCGGCTAGGTCGGGAGGCATCCTTCTACGGCCGCGACCTGATTCAAATCAATAATTGATCACAACGCCTTGCACACGCAAAAGAGAGTTTTATTGCAGTTCATCAAACGTTGCATAGCCAACAGTTTTTCAAGCTTTTATTGGAGACCGCCAGTGAGATGGCCATATATTGATGATGACAGACAGTTTTAAGATACCCTTAATAAATTATTTGATTTTTTTTAACGCGGACAAAAGCCCGTCTGCAATTTTATTAAAAAAGATGATAAAGGTAAAATTTGTCAGTAACGAGCAGTAAAAGAAAACTTGATAGTCTATGCGCAATTCTTACTAGCAGAGGAGGAGGGTGTCATCTTTTTTTAGAGAGATTTTAGAGAGATCCGACGAAATCAAACGGTAGAAACAAAGAAAGTAATATGAAGGACCTAAAGAAAAGTACTAAGAAGTACCAATTTGATGGAACCAAGTATAAAATTTATAAAAAATTACTATGATGTCCTTTAAATTATGTGTAAATCTATTTATTTTTTTTAAGAAAGTACCTGCAATTACCACTGCTACTTTAAAAGTATTGTAACAAATCTCTTTTTAATAATGAAGTAGTTATGAGGTCATCCTCCTCCTCGTCGTCTGACAGTAAAAAGGCAGTCGATAAAACCTTGGTTTCAATGTGGTGAGTCATCGATAAAGAATGAAAAATGGTTCGATTATGCTATAAAATTTGGGCTTGGAATTTGGAAAAAAAAAGGGATTGTCACCTAAAAAATGCTGTAGTGATAGTACTGAAGCAGCCGATCTGGAGCGCTGGTTTCCGTTCGGACGGTCAAATCCCACTGCAGAGGATCTTGTTCCCACAGCCTCGAAGAAAATACCAAAATCATACACTGAACAGAGCTCGAGAAGTTGACTAGCATAGCGAGGAGGCGACAGGCGAGGAAGGTAAAACAGCGGCGGCATGGGGTCGCCCAAGGCGGCCAGGAGCATGGTGAAGCAGCGCATCTGCCGTCGCCGGTTCGGCGCGCTGTTCGCTGCCGCCCTCGTCGCGGCCGTCCTCGCTGTCTTCGTCTTCTCCGACCTGTTCGCGCAGGATCCAAACGGTGAGCTTTCCATGGGTTCTGAGCTAAACGACAGCTAGTGCATCTTTCTTCTGTTGATTTCTTCTTCCCCTATCACCGAATGTGTATGTGCGTTCTTACTAGATGTTTATTGGGACTCGTAGCCTCCTCGCAGTTTAACGCCCTCCGGCCAGTGCGCGATGCGTCGGAACCTGCAGGTAAGTCAAGAAAAAAGATCGAATTTATGTGGCTTCAAAGGTTTTTTCTTGTTCCTTTTTAGCTGGTGGACTTCGGGTTTGGAAGGATTGGGCTTCTCGAAGCAGGAAGGGGTTTTATTTTTCAGTTCCTTTTTAGCTGGTGGACTTCGGGTTTTGGAATCTAGACCGGATTGGTCGGATTTGATAATTTGGTTTGCAATGTGCAGAGACCGGGAAATCTCCCAACAAGGAGGATCTTGCAACGGCGACATCTGATCAAGAACTCGATGCTGGAAATTCTGGTGTGGCATTGTTACTTCACTGCTTCATGTCACAGCCTGAGGGAATTAGCTAATTTGAAGTTCTGAATCTCGTGAGTTGGTGAAATGTACCTACAGTGGGCGAAGGAGGGACAGCAAAGGCAGTGCCGGCACAAGGAGAAAGAAGCACAGGAGGATCCGGTATGCATCCCTGATCTCATTGTGAATTAGTTTGGAGATGCTACTAATGCAGGTCACACTGTCTATACTTTTTTTTTTGTTGTTGTTTGGACTCACATCTAGAACCTGTCAAATACTGTGCAGATAAATCTCTAATTGCCCTGTTTGTTTCTATGCTTGTGAATACACTGCTGGGTAGATGCCTGTACCATAAGTCCAGAACTAGTACAACATAGAGTGTTCCAACTTACCTGCGTTATCCAGCACCAAGAGATAGTAAAAAAAGGGCTTTTAAAGGGGGTCAAACTCTTCCTTGGACTGGATTAAAGATAAAGATAATTGCTTGATATGCTTTAGATGAACCACAGGGGAATTAGCATTTGTTGTAGACACTCCTTACATTTAGCAGCTGATAATTTGTACTGGTGGTCTACGTAATGGAACTTGTCCTGCACACTGCCAAAAGTTGTTCAGGGAAAAATAGCTGTGAAACTAAACACGTTTCATGGTTATGGATACATTAGTATAAAAAATCGGAGGACAAGATTGCAACAATTTTCTTTTTATCTACCTATAGGAGCACACTTTAGATATAACCAGTCAGCTTGTTTATCTGAGGGTGACAGTTTAGTTACTTAAGGATTAAATATGATGGCTGCATTTATTTATGTTTGCTTTAGATCCTTCATATAAAGTTTGCCGTCTCAAAACTTCAGCCTACAGCAGAAGCCTTAGAGTTAACCTGTCACTAATGAATTGAAAAAAAAGTTCGATTGGCAACCAAATGTACTTTTTATGAGGTTGTTTTGTGAAATTGTCACAGCAAAACATAAATTGTGTTTACCTTTTGTTTTTATTCTAAGTGTAGCACATTCTTCACCTATCATGGCTCACAGGACAACAGAGATCCAAGAGTGCTGAAAAATAGGAACATTTATTGTTATCAAACAATGGTATGGTACTTCATTGAAAGAAACAAACATACATATGTACATCTAGTAGTATCCCACTAGCACCTTGCTGGTTCCTTGGATTAGATCTACTTCTATAAGCAGTAGCATACTCAATATTTCCTAATCTATTTATACTTTGAAAAGTATGCCATTGAAACATGCCTTTTACATGAAATTTGATTTCTTTTAATGAAACAATGCATGTGGCTTCACAAACTTACACCCTTCCACTTCAAAGCTGTCCAATGAAACATCTATAAATAATTTATGGTGTGGGGATCAGATCAATGCCAGTGTTTGGTGTGTCATATAGAGGGAAAAAGTCCATTTTACTCCCTTGCATTTTTGAGTTATTTTGGAGTAAAATCTTATTTTATACTATAGTACCAACTCCAGTTTTATTTGCTTATAGTTTAGGACATGGACGCAGTCCCTTCCTTCCTTTTTTTCCCCATTTCTGTATCTTAATATATATAAAATAAAATCATAGTCATATAGAAGTACTTTCGAGGTTGAGCTTATTGATATTATTCTCATATGACATCATGCATTTTGACTTGTAATACTAGTCAGGTTTTAGAAGTTCCATTGCACACAATCTAAAAGTTGAAATGTATTTTGTACTGGAGGTTTTCATCCAATCAAGTCAGCTGCACATTTTGGTTTGATTTGGTTGTGTTTTACAGTAGTACTACACGATGCTTTTGAGACATTTCTAGTCTTGTATGATATTGCACAATGAAATCAAATTATGCATCATCAGATGTTTCCCTGTTGATGTGATTTGATGACCATTAAATCTGTTTATGCATTAGATCTGTAGCAGCCAAATACTTTCTTTACTTGCAATTACAATTGTAATTGTTTATCAAATGACCAAACAAAAAAATTCACAACTATTTCCCAATGACAAGTACTAACATTTAGAACTGGTGATTTCATATTATTTACTAACAGGTTTAGTTCAGTACTCGAGATGCACACCTGGAACTGGAACAACCATCTGTGATCTCTCCAACCAGCGCTATGACATCTGTGAGCTTTGTGGTGATGCTCGCACCATCGGCCACTCCTCTACTGTAATTTATGTCCCACAGTCCCGCACTTCCAATGGCGAAGAGTGGAGCATTCCGGCACAGTCCCGGAAAAGCCTTCCATGGATCAAGAAGGTGACTGTCAAATCCCTGAACGCTTCCCAACTGGAGCCAAGTTGCACATCCAGGCATGCCATACCGGCCATTGTCTTTGCATTGGGTGGGTTTACAGGGAATATCTGGCATGATGTCAGTGATGTTCTTCTCCCTCTGTTTCTTACTGCCCACCAGTTTGACCGAGATGTTCAACTACTTATCACCAACAATAAGCCCTGGTTCATCAAAAAGTATGCAGCAATCTTTCACCGCCTCACGAAGCACCACATTATTGATTTTGATGCAGACAACCAGGTCAGGTGCTATCCACATGTCATTGTTGGACTTAGGAGCCACCGGGATCTTGGTATTGATCCGAACTCTACGCCACAGAACTACACGATGGTGGATTTCCACTTGTTTGTCCGTGAATCCTATGGATTGCCTGCACCCGAAGTGGATATACCATACAGGGCTGACAAAGATGACCCTGAGAGGAAGCCCCGGATAATGCTCATCGATCGGGGCAAGACACGGAGGTTCATGAATGCCCCTGATGTTTTACAAGGACTTGATTGGTTTGGTTTCGAGGTGGTCAAGGCAGACCCGAGGATTGACTCCAATCTTGATGAATTCGTGCGCCTGGTCGACTCTTGTGATGCAATCATGGGTGTTCACGGTGCGGGCTTGACTAACATGATGTTCCTGCGGTCAGGTGCAGTGTTGGTGCACATTGTACCATATGGCATTGAGTTCATGGCTGATGGATTATACGGCGCACCTGCAAGGGACATGGGCCTGAGACACGTGCAGTACAGCATCAGTCCGGATGAGAGCACGTTACTGGAGAAGTATGGTTGGAACCATACGGTAATCAAAGATCCAGAAGCCATCAGGAAAAGTGGATGGGAGAAGGTTGGGGAGTTCTATATGTCCGCACAGGACATCGTGCTCAACATGACAAGGTTTGGGTCTAGCTTGCTGAAGGCAATAGAGTTCATTATGTAGGTGCATGAGGCGAGGTTTCTGTCAGCTATGGAGTCTCTTCATTTTTCGCAGAAAGAAAAGGTAGCAAATTTACACTTTGTGTTTATAGGGTTTATTAGTGTTCTTCTCGTGGTGCTTCTGTATAGAATTGAAAATGTATGATTCGATTGACAATTCTGTGGATGTTACAGAAAAGATGATATAAGGCAGTGTTCAGTTTTAATCTTGCCTCCATATTGCGCTGTTGGCATCTTGGTTTCTCCCTGCTCAAATCTGTAGTCCTTGTCTTGCATTCTTTGCTGGTGAACAGACACAGTGAAACTAACAAACAAGGGATATGACGTAACATCCATAAATGGTGAAAACAAATAAATTACAAGCAAAGGAAGATACGATTTTCTCTTGCTATCTAATATCCTGTCCTGTATTGAATTGTAATATTACTATTTTAAACTATCAGTGGATCTGGCCAACGCACGCCAACTCGCCAAGTATATAGCACTGGTACCTGACGGGGATGTCTGGCCGCTGCTGCTGAACCCGGATCTCGTCCTTGCGACCTTGCCTTGTTTAAAACATGCAGTTGCAGCCCAGGCGCCCAGCATGCGATCGTTCAAGCTAGCTAACATTGCTGGAGGCTGGGCGCCTGCATCTTCCCGAGTTGATGATGCGCGAATCGAGAGCCAGAATGCAGATGGTATAGTAATGAGCTGCGTGGTAGAACTTGAAGGCTTTCGAGTGACGACCAGTGTAGATTAGAGCATGTATAATAGCAGGCTGTAAGTAGGCTGAATGCTGAGGTGAAAGAGAAAAGGAGAGAGAGGAGCAGCAGGCTGTAACTTACAGCCCGCTTAGACATAAGAATCAAGAAATTTTGTGAGGGGGACAAGTGGACCTTGTATTAATATTGAAGAGCTTACTAGTATATGGGTGAGCTGAGAGGTAGGCTGCAAAGATACTTACAACCAGCTCTTAGGGAGGTTTGGATACGAAGTGCTAAACTTTAGCAGGGTCACATTGGATGTTCGGATGCTAATTAAAAAGACTAAATAGGAGGTAATTACAAAACTAATTGCACAGATGGAGTCTAATTCGTGAGACGAATCTATTAAAGCTAATTAATCCATCATTAGCAAATGGTTACTGTAGCACCACATTGTCAAATCATGGACTTCGTCTCGCGAATTAGACTCCATATGTGCAATTAATTTTGTAATTAGAACTCTTAATTAGTATTCAAACATCCGATGTAACAGCTGCTAAAGTTTAGCATGGTGTTCCCAAACACCCCATTAGCCAATGGCTTTTTCCTTGGCCATTCCGGGCCCCAGCAAGCTCATGACTCGTGAGCAATTCATCACACTGCCATATCATCTTTGTCAGAAACATTAGTAGTATACGTAAAAGTTTAGAAGTTCTCGTGACCATATGCGGCCTGGCATTACCTCCTTCACTACTTCTAGTGCGAACTTTTTTTATTTTTAACCCTTTTTTTTCTTTATTTATAAAAATAACCTCAGCGGGGGTTTATTTGCGCGGCCTAACCCTTTTGGCCACGCCAGACCGCCTGGCGCGGCAGGAACATGCTGCCGCGCCACATGCACTGGCGCGGCAGCCCCCTGCCACACTGGCGCGCCGAGCCGCGGCGCCAGGCCGGCGCCAGGCGGGCGCTGACGTGGGCGGGCGTTCACCGCGCCAGCCCGCCTGGCGCGGCGAAGCCAACACTTAGTCCGCGCGCCGGCTCCCTTCCTCCTCCCTCCCTCCTTTCTTCCTCCTCCAGACACACCACACAGCAGCACCTTGCAGCGCCAGCCCCCGCCACCCCACCCCCAAATCCACCAAAAATCCGGCGTTTTTGGTGGGGGAAAGTAGTGGGAATCGATCCCTGCTTCGTGTGGAAGGTATTCCCCTACTTATTCTCGTGTTTTACCGTTGCATTTGGTAGATCGGAGGATGTTTATGTGACTTAGGGTTAGGTTAGTGATTTGAAATTTTAATGAAATGCAATGGTGTTTTGTGTTAGATGATACGTAGTTCATACGCAATTGAGTCTCTGCCCGCGATATTGACGTGTAGAACTTGTTGAATGCTTTGATTTAGGTATATATTCATCCAATTGTGTGGTTTACATGACATGTATTTTTTTATATGTTCAATTAATTAGTCTCATTTTTGTTTCAGTGTTTGTATTTTGTAGATCGAGTGTTTACATTTTATCAAAATGATGTATATAGCTAGTATGGATTACGTGTGTAAAGTTTATTTGTGTATTAAATTTGTTGCACTTGATTTCCAGGTGAGATGGCGTCGTTTGGTTCTGAATACAAACGGCGTAGGTGGTATGTGCGTTATGTGGGCGAGTCCAATGTTGCTGGTCCCGTACCTCCTGCTCTTCCGGTACCACTTTGTAGATGTGGCGCGCAAGTAGAGGTGAAACAATCAAGGCATCCAAAGACAGCCGGAAGAGCCTTCTATGTATGCAA
Organism: Setaria italica; assembly: GCF_000263155.2. Classification (NCBI taxonomy): domain Eukaryota; kingdom Viridiplantae; phylum Streptophyta; class Magnoliopsida; order Poales; family Poaceae; genus Setaria; species Setaria italica. The sequence goes on along the minus strand of NC_028450.1, from coordinate 25,454,755 downwards.
ATGGACTTTTGATCCATTGCCTGCCGCACCTTGCGATTTCTTTCAGTGGATCGATGGACCCGACAAATATGATCCTAGGATCCGCCTATTCCCATATCATAGCACAGAGCTTAAACCATACCATAAGTTTAGGCGTTGGGTTCCTCCTCCACCAAACCCACCTAGGATGACCGATGAGGAGAAGCAGGAGGCTGCTTGTAGGCGTGTGAGGGATCCTCCCATGTGCAAGTGTGGTGTTCCTGCTAAGCTTATGCATCCTAACTTAGGGGATCCACCTAAGTTTACTCTATTCTTTCGATGCTCCCTAAAGACTCATGTAAGTATATTACGAGAATATTAGTATGTCGTTTAGCTAGCAGTTATAATTTTGCAGTATATTGTTCATACTTTAACTTGATGTTATTGCTTGGTAGTTGGAGCAGCGTTTTGTAGTTACTTTACATATGAGTAGTTCACGTCATGGGTTTTTTGCAGGATGGGTGGCCGTTGTGTGATTTCAATGAGTATATATACGGCCCAATGGCAATGTGGCCAACAGAGGAGGAAGTGCGGGAGTTTGAAAGTGAAAATGCACCGTGGCCATGTGTGTCCTCTCCTAGTGATAGATGCAAGTGTGGTATATTGGCAACAGAAGGTGTAGTGCCTTCTGAACTTGGATATGGTTCGTTCTGTGGAAATGCACATGGCGATTACTGGGTTAGTAACTACTCATCTCTTATGTTTTATGAAGGTTGTAACTTGATTCAAATTTGTAAGAATATTGAATTGTTGTTGCAGGAGGGAAGGACATGTGATTGGGAAGATTTTTGTGGTCGATATGATTTGTTATTAAAGTTGGGAAATACATCGGAACCATGGAAGTTAAGGAAACAACAAGAAATTAAAGAAAAGATTAGGAAGAAGTATGATGTGCCTATTCCTGACGACGACTTGCTTTGGGGAAAAATATATCAAGATATGGTGCATGAGACTGGAGTGAAACTTAATGGACTTTATGCAAGGGAAACTATTATTAAGTATTGGAGGCAAAATAGATCCAAGTATCCACGACCTCTAACTGAAAATGAGAAGAGAGAAAATAGGAGGAAGTTGCAGGAGGAGAGGGAGTTGGAGAAACAAAGGTTGATGGAGGAAAGAGATCGCTTAGGTTATGTGGTTGATCCGAATGTGAAATACCCTGAGGGTTCATGGGAACAATATTTGCAACAAAAAGCGGCAAGAAAAAGAAGGCTTGAAATGGAAGAGTTACAACAAAAAGCGGAAGAGGCACAGATGGAGACGATGAAGGCTCTTGTTGCCGATTTACCTGTTGGTAAGGTTAATGTCGATAAGAAAGGCAAGGGAGTTGTTGTTGCCGGAGATGTTGATGATGATGATGATGACGACGAGTTACTATATGAAGGTGACTCGGACTAGATGAACGTGTTGATGTAGCTGGATCATGTTTCTCTGTAGCTGTGAAAACTATGTAGAACATTATGTTTATGTTTATTCTGGGAACTACAATTAGTTGTCAAAAACTATTTTCATTTCCGAGAGAACTATGTTCAGACGCATCAAAGTTTGCCGTGACATGACTGGCTTCTTGTGGTTTTGGCGTGCTGTTTTCCTGACCTCCTGTCCACGGATCACCGTAGTCAATCTCCATGCATCTTCCCGACCCGGAAGGAATAAGGTATAGGAAAGAAGGCAATGCTTTCTTTTTTTTTCATTTTTGATCTGTAAATTGAGTTGTTAATGAATCCGCTTCATTCGCCGACTCTATTTCATTCGCTGAATATATATGATATTTCTTTTCTTTGAAACACAAATTCTATAACAAGGTTTGAGACCTTTTGTTTGTATCTATTTATTTTTTTGTATACTAGTGGAATTTCATTGTATTGGGTTCTTTCTTAGATCTAAATGGAGTGGAATAGAGAAATAAAAAAAAGGCCTTTCATATAAAAATGGAAGAATCTACTGAAATACTCGAAAATCTACTGAAATTTGCGCCGGGTGGCCGGCCTTGCCGCGCCAGGCGGCCTGGGGCGGCAGGGCTGAGCTGCCGCGCCAAACGCAACCTACTTTCAGTAGGTTGCGCCGGGTGGCCGGCCTTGCCGCGCCAGGCCGCCTGGCGCGGCAGGGCTGGGCTGCCGCGCCAAACGCAACCTACTTTCAGTAGGTTTCGCGGGGTGGGAGGCCGGCCTTGCCGTGCCAGGCGGCCTGGCGTGTCAGGGGTGACCTGCCGTGCCAAATGCAACCCAATTTCAGTAGGTTTCGCCGGGGGTGGCGGCGGCAAGGGTGCGCGGCCGAGCCAATTTTAGTAAACTTTCATTAGGTTTCGGCCCAGGGGGGTGGGGCATCAGGAGCGCGCTGCACAATCCGAAACGTATTTTTGTGCTAAACATTTACGGAAAAATACACGAAATACAAGTACATCATGGAGCAAACATATAACATTGTACGGACATAAAAAAACGTAACAACCAACTTAGTCTTTTACAAACGTGACATGAATAAACCTAACATGCTTAGTCTTTTACCAACTTAGTCTTTTACAAACGTGACATGAATAAACGTGACATGGAATAATTGGGCACATGATAGGTTCAGTGGCGTGACCGCCGCTCATCCGGAGGGCTAAAAGGATCTCTTGGGCGACGCTCCCTCCTTGGATGCGTGGGCAGCACATTGGCGCTGCCAACGTCGGTGTGGTCCCGAGAACGACGACGTCGGCGTGGCAACCGGGTATGAGTTGCAGGTTCCTATTGAATAATTGGACACAAATCATAAAATTTGTATGACACTTCGGGAGCGAACATTAAAATGTATAATTGAAATTGGAGGAACTTCTGAATATACCTGGCTGGACTCTCCCTGCGTCTGAGTCACAGGTGGAGCATCGTGAGAAATCTCGAGTTCCTCACCATACGTAGGGTCATCATCCTCAGACTGCTCACCTTCCGAGTCCTCGCTTTCCTGAGGGGATGCGGGTTCCTTACCTCGCGATCTCCGACTAGGACCTACCGCAGTGGACGGTGTTGCAGCCCTGGGGGTAGTCACCAATGCAGTCCGACGTGATCCTGAAGAAGTACCCTGGACATTGGCCCCGTCGTGCGCATCTGAGGATGTCATGCAGTTCATCCTCTACACCATTCGCCTGCAACTTTTACGAACCCTCTGCCATATATTCACGACTATGTTATTGATGGTTACAAAGATAGTACGAGTATAAGTGAAAATTTGTTTGGGCTTCTACCTCTGCAAAAGCACGAAGCAGACTATCACCTTCCCCAACAGCGTGCTCCATAATCACGCCCGCCTCGTTAGAGAGCCTTGCAAGCTGCTGTCCCTGCACGCAGTAGTTTTCATTCCATAAGTGATCAATGTGACGATACTATAATTACAAACCGAAAGCTTACCATGTAGTCGTGGAGAGGTGCACGCTCAGGCTGTGTCCCATGGCGTGTCACGGTGTCGTACGCGTCAGCTATGTCAGCGTCATCATCAGACGGTGCATCCTCAATGGGCACATTAGTCCAAGATGGTTTCACTTTGGTTCTCGTCGAAGTACAGTACCATCTTATGTACTCATTGTTGGGTCGCCAGTACGATCCACCTTCAGGATCGCATCCTTCCTTGTTCTGCCACATGTGGATGTACCGGTCATGCTTCACCCTCCAATCATTTTCCTTGTACCGCTTTCTGCGGTCGATACTGCATCAGAAATTAGTGAAGTATTAGTATAACACGTTAATTGCGTTAATTGAATACCCTCCAATAGTTATTTATTCCTGCGTACCTGTGCAGCTGCTGCGAAGTCGATAATTCCAAAGGAGGGCACGGTTGCATCCTCCCAAACTGCCGCATCACCCTATGCGGCATATGAAACTCTACCACGTAGTACAGTATCATTGGGCTCGTGCACCTCCACAGCTCTCTGTCTCTGTAGCACGTCGGTGAAAAGACGATCTCGCTAAGCTGCTGACGGTCATACGGTTTCCATTCCACCTTCAAAAATTTTCACGCAATACTTATTTCATCTACCATTATACGCAAGTTAGCTTAAAAAACTATTATGGTTACCAAATTACCTGGTACTGCGTGAGAACATCAAACTCGTTCGTGTAGGCCCTGTAGCGCCTATCCGGATTGCCACGAACGGGCCGCACATGATAGAACATGGGAAGAGCATCATCTCGATGCCATGGCTGAAATTGCAAGTAAGTCCAATTGGTCACATGATACAATAGTTTTTCGAACATTAACGTAGAAAAAGGAATTAGCCGTTGTGACTTACATCGACACGGAGGCGGGAAGGTCGACCCACGGGCATTCGCTCCCAAATCCATATCTGGAGCATATAAGTGCACCCTCGTACATTAGAATCTCTCGCTGTGTGCCGGCAAGCCTCACATAACTGTCTGTACAGCCAGGCAAGAGCCGCTGAGCCCCAACTGTAAGTGGCTATGTTTTCCCAAACTTGACCTAGAATGGGGAATGTACTGACAAAGTGCCATAGCCACACTCGAGCAAAGCGCTGCACGACCTCGTCATTTGCTCCCGGAGGACACACCTCGAAGTGCTCCCTCAACCATGCCGAGCTAACACCGGACGTCTTCTTCGAGCTATCTCCGCCCTCTGGCTCTGGCGGCCTAATCCCAATATGCATCTCGACCATATCACGCCAATTCTCATTCTGGATAATACCTGTCACTGGCAGCCCATGCAGTGGAAGGCCGAGTATCATAGCCGCATCCTGCATTGTGATGGTCATTTCTCCGAAGGGCATGTGGAACGTGTGAGTCTCCGGACGCCACCTGTCGACCATAGCGGTCAACAGTGGTCCGTCCATTGGAGGGAGACCCCCCACGACCTGAACAGCGATATCCAAGAAACCTGCTCTCTGCAGGTACTGGGCGTACCGCTCATCCCACCTAAGTGGTGAGTGCACCCTAGCCCTCAGTGGTGTCAAATTCTGCAAAACATTATAAGATTATTACCAAAATGAGAAGTCAATCCAATTGTGAATAACGGGCTTCTAAAGTGGTAAGTAACACAAATATGATACAAATGACATTTGCAGTATGAAATTGTTTACACTCTACACAAGCGAATAGTAACGATAGGCACATCCTTAATTAATTTATAAGAACATTTCATACGAAAATCTTGCAATTCTCATCCTAAGGTATGCATTCATCAGCAAAAATTAGCAACCATTGTTATACCTCATTCATGTCCGCGAGGTGGTGGGCACGGTGGTGCAAGTCGTAAGCAGCCTCAAGAAGAGGGTACCCCGGGGCCGCCATCCTAAAGAAACAACATAAATGATCGTTAGTAAAAAGCTTCATTACATGATAAGTACGGAAAATATGATAATGTACTACTATAAAAAAGATAAATTAATAGCCACGCATAATACAAGCAACGCGCATACCCAATTGTTCGAAGTACGCGGCCTATTACTGCTCGGTCTAGATTTAGTGCCTTTTGATTTTCTACTGCGGCATGTGCAATTCCTGATGATCTTGTGGCACTTGGAGCAACGATTTTCCGACTTGTCAATATCAAAATCACCAGTATCATAATCTGCAGAAAGCCTCCCTTCCGACACGTCCATCTCGCCTGTGAAACGCTTCTTCTACCGCCTTCCTACTTTATATCTCATTAAACTGGGGTTAGGCACGTACCCTACCCCTTCATATGCCGGCCATTGTGACGGATCTAGGTAAGGTTGAAAGCTTGATTCCCAAATTTTGATGGTGTGCTCCCTAGAGTACAACGGTGACATGTACATGGGGCTTTCAAAGTTAAGACCTCTTGCCTTGCAAGCTGTAATGAAGTGTGAACATGGAAGGTGCAACAATTGAGGAACATTGCAGGTGCACGAAACTTCGTGCAGATCCACTCTATAGTGTCGACCTCCATGACTCTCACCCCCAATGTTAGTCGTACCGTAACTTCTTATAGAATACACCATCCTTTCTGGCCCGAACGGTTCTGCTAAGTGGTGCACGGATCTAAGCTCAGCCTCTGATAAATAATTATCTGCAACTTGCCCAATTCTATAGCCTTGATCTAACATGTCACGTGCCTTTCCCCATCGGTTCACAAAGTAGGCGTTGCATTTTTCGAATGTGTATTCAATAATTCCAGCGACGGGCCTACTTCGGATGCCTTTGAAAACTCCGTTGAGTGATTCCGAGAAGTTCGTGGTCATAATACCCCACCGCATCCCTCCCTCATCGAAAGCCTGCGCCCATTTATCCTTGTCCCCCATTTCACCCTTCAACCATTCTTTTGCGTCGTCGTTCAAGTCCTTCACTAAATCTTCTAACTTCTCACGAAATTCTCTCTCCTTATGAACCGTGCATAATAATTTCAATTTTCCAATCACACGATTGCTCTTCTGCCGACGCGACATGTTGGCAGCAAAGTGCCTCATGCACCACCTATGCACAAGCGGTGGAAAACCATCAATGTGGTCCTTTGCACAATTTAGAAGCCCATGATGCCTATCTGATATCATACACACTATCCGTGAAGGTCCAAGAACATTTACTCGAACAAGTTTCATAAACCATGACCAACTCTCATTATTCTCACTCTCGACCAAGGCAAAAGCAAGAGGCACAATCTGTTGTTCTGGATCTACAGCAACTGCCATCATTAATGTACCCTTGTACTTGCCAGTCAAGAATGTACCGTCCACCAATACCACAGGACGGCAATGTTGAAATGCCTCACTACATTGAGGGAAGCACCAAAATACCCTTTGCAGTATATGCTTCAACACTCCATTGTCAGGAACCATCATGCCACATGAGTCGATCCACCATTTAACTCCGGGATTGTAGTAGGTTATAGCTGAGAGTACCCTAGGAACCATGCCGTACGACTCCTTCCAGTCGCCCCAAAGCAGGGCAACAGCGTGTTGCTTCGCCCGCCAAGCCTTCGAATACTTCACACGGTACCCACTAAAGATGAAGATGGACTCCACGAGTGATGGCACCGATGTCTCGCTGTCTTTACGGATAATGCCTAGGATACGCCGTCCAAGGTACTTTGCTGTGCACTGTAAATGCTCTCGCTTCGGCTGTGACGACCTACAAGTATGCGGTTGCACAACATTTGAAATTCTCCATTGTCCGGTGCTTGATATTAGCCGAGACCATACACGCCAATGGCATCCTTGCTTGCACATCACATTGTATCTTAAGTTCTTGTCAGAGTGAACTACGCTAAAAGGTCTATGTAACCTCACCGCGTAGTCAGCCAAGAAAAACTTCAGCTCCTCAAGACTATTGAACTTCATCCCCTTCTTAATCACTGGACTCTCACCAATGGACGTCCCTTCGGCATTCACCATACTAGATTCACATATTGCTTTGTGAACCATACTTATGTCCTTATCATTGGGAACGGATGGCAGTTCGACATCACGTTCTTTTAACATCCGCAACTCACACTGGGTGTAAGAAAAACAATCGTCCATACGACGAATGCCTTCTACATCATGTACGGTTGCGGTGTCAAATTGCAGTCCATCCTCTTCATTTTCTACCCCGACGTTCTCATATTCATGCCCACCACTCTCAAATAGTGATTCCTCCTCTACCTCCTCACCTACTACCCCATCTTCCTCCAATTCACAATCTTCGGAACCCATAGAGACATTATCAACATCTATATTTGCTTCATCCCTCTCAAAAATGTTATTGGGAAAATCATCATTGGCAATAGCCAAGTCAAAATCACATTCTGTTTCACCTAACACGTGATGCAACATTTCTGACTCCTGGGTACCATTATGGTTCACTACCGTCACTTCCTCCCTCATGACAACATTTGGGCCAGGCATACGAACAATTTCGACTATAACCTCCAAACATGCAACATTAGCTTCGTGCACACCATCCTTATAGTGCTTCCAATTCGCATCGGATGCTAACTTCATGAGAACATAATGAGCTCTAGCTTTCCCACAATCAAAATGACCTCTCAAACTGATCTCATCCACTCTACATCCATACTTCGTCATTACACGGTCAACTAAATCACTAAAACTTGGAGGACCATCAAATATTTCAATTGACTCATTCATATTCTCTAACTCCCCATTTTGTTTCACAACACCACCATGAAAAAATCGAACTAAACGATCCATCTACAAAATACAAACATTTCACCATGTCATATACACTACACATTGCACATATTCGACATATCAACTACACACATTACATATATTGGACAAATTGCAAACAAAAAATACACATATACATTGCACTATACGATTCAATGAATATATCCTTAAATCAATAAGTTCTACACGTCAATATCGCGGGCAGAGACTCAATTGCGTATGAACTACGTATCATCTAACACAAAACACCATTGCATTTCATTGAAATTTCAAATCACTAACCTAACCCTAAGTCACCTAAACATCCTCCGATCTACCAAATGCAACGGTAAAACACGAGAATAAGTAGGGGAATACCTTCCACACGAAGCAGGGATCGATTCCCACTACTTTCCCCCACCGAAAACGCCGGATTTTGGGTGGATTTGGGGGTGGGGCGGGGGGGGGGGCCGCGCTGGAGCTTCGGGCTCGTGCGTTTCTGGAGGAGGAAGAAAGGAGGGAGGGAGGAGGAAGGGAGCCGGCGCGCGGTCTAAGTGTTGGCCCTGCCGCGCCAGGCGGGCTGGCGCGGCGAACGCCCGCCCACGTCAGCGCCCGCCTGGCGCCGCGACTCGGCGTGCCAGCGTGGCCGGGGGCTGCCGCGCCAGTGCATGTGGCGCGGCAGCATGTTCCTGCCGCGCCAGGCGGTCTGGCGCGGCCAAAAGGGTTAGGCCGCGCAAATAAAACCCCGCTGAGGTTATTTTTATAAATAAAGAAAAAAAAGGTTAAAAATAAAAAAAACGCTTCTAGTGCAAGGTCACATTTTCTCCCCCAACAGCCTTGGCCAAGGTCCCTGCATTGATGCGTCCTGAATCCCTGAACCCCTGATCCCCTGAGTCCGTGCAGATGTTCATGTGTACGACAGTCCAGTGCTCCTTAATCCTGGGCCTTGTTTAGTTGGGGAATTTGGGAGGGGCCAAATTACTGTTACAGCACTGTAGCACACTGTAGCGTTTCGTTTGTATTTGTGAATTATTGTCCAAATATTGACTAATTAGGCTCAAAAGATTCGTCTCGCAAAGTACAACAAAACTGTGCAATTAGTTTTTAATTTCATCTACATTTAGTACTCCATGCATGTACCGCAAGTTTGATGTGATGGGGAATCTTCTTTTTGCATAGTGTCAAAGTTGGGAGTTGGGAGTAAAACATGGCCCTGATCTACACAGCCCAACAGCCTTCTCAGCCTGCGCCGCTGCGCGTGTATGTGTATAGATGCATGGCGAAAGCTGGCAGGCAGAGTCCTTACATGTCCGTACCACGTGGCATTATAGTAGCTGCGGTTCAGATCAGTGGCAGCAGGCTGCAGCTAGCAGCGGGTACTCCAGTACGACCAGTACTGTCTGGGGGTACTGTAGCGCCATCACCGAGCAGTGACGATAAAAGAGTAGCGTACTCGAGAAATCGATAACCATGGCCCGTGGGCCGCCGTTGCTGACTGGCAGCGGGAAGAGGTGGAAGAAAGGCTGCGGCGCTGCACGGGCTACCTGCCCAGCTAGCTACACCGGCTGCTATCGGCTACCGCTACAAGAAGCGGCACGCTACTAGCTAGCGCCTAGCAGGCGGTTTCGATGGGACGATCAGGATCACGCCGTGCACGGACAGGATAGGATAGCAGCAGGAACGGGCGCATGCGTTCGTCGTGGCCTCTCTCTCTCTCTCTCTCTGCAGTCCCGGCGCACCCGGCCCGCGGTCGCTAGCTTTTGCTTCGAGCCGGGCCGTGCGGTGTCGGTCATCACGGTCCGGGGCCTCGGGACGCTGTGCGCGGCGCATGGCTATGGCTTGTCCGGAAACGCTCGGGGGCATCGTGGCTCGGGGGCATCATGCTGTCAATTCCAGCTTTGCTTTTCTTTTCTTTTCGCTCCCTGTTTTTCTTTACTCTATGTACTCTATGAGGTGGTTCCGTGGTTGGGTAGCTGGCTAGCTGCCCACTTTGATTTCATCTCGCTGCCTTGCATGCCAAATTGCTGCATCTATCGATGATTCGCTAGCTATAGATGCTGGTGCCACGCCCATGCGCGGGCGCAGATCTTGCAGTCTCTGGCTCTCTGCCTCTTTGCCCTTTTTCCGATGCTACAAAAGATTCCCGTGCCGTCCGACACTGCTCGCACCAAGCCGCCCATGTTGCTACTGGCTACTTCTATACAAAAAATTCCCTATATACCATTAAAAATTTAACTCATCCCTTATGTGCCATTCAAATTTAGACCATCTGTTCAGTGTCACTGAAAATTATACCACAATAGCATGATACTTAAGGTCTTGTTTAGTTCCCAATTCGGGAGTGACAAAATTGACATTTTTCTATAAATGCGCAACTGTAGCGTTTCGTTTGTATTTGTGAATTATTGTCCAAATATTGACTAATTAGGCTCAAAAGATTCGTCTCGCAAAGTACAACAAAACTGTGCAATTAGTTTTTGATTTTGTCTACATTTAGTACTCCATGCATGTACCGCAAGTTTGATGTGATGGGGAATCTTCTTTTTGCATAGTGTTAAAGTTGGGAGTTTGGATGGCCTAACACGCATGTGACACGCAAGGGGCGGCAGCTACCGGTACATATACATATCGAAGTGGCGCAGGCCAGCAAGTGAAGTCAGCTGATGTTCTCCCAGCACCTAACTCCGAGCTAGAGATCGACCTGTCCATACATGTCAGCTAAAGCCTAGCTGATCTGCCAGGGTCCTGCCAATAAATTGCGGAACTGATCGGCTGCACTGCGCATAACTTAAACGTCGATCGTGATCATAACTAAACACCCAACCGCCTGCAAGCAGCCACCAGGACACCGCTATGGCGTGCGTGACCACCACCGCTTTGATCGTGTTCACAGCGCGGGGCGGGAGAGGAAAGCACGCGCGCGCCCCTTCTGACCCGGCCGGCTCACGCAAAGATCACCAAGCCTATCGTCATCGATCACCAGGTAGCACGTACATTGCCGGGCTCCGGGCAGCACGCACCACCACCACCGCCAGAGATGGACGTCGCCATGGCCTGCTCGTGCTCCGGTTTCCAAGCCTCCTCTCCCATCCGTCGTCAACTACTCGTTGCGCACTTCCATTCGACCGGTTCCTAGCTTTGTTTCCAGCGGCCATAGTTACCTACTTACCCCTACTAAGAAGAACTTGTAATGGATCATGAGCCTTATTATGCCTGCTTCACAAGCAATCCAACTCATCCCTAAACTGTTTTCTCAATAACGTATAAAATTTCAAGCAAACTCCTTGCGAGCTCTTCTTAATAACTACCGCATCCGTCCCAAATTATAAGTCATTTTGATATTTTTAGATTTATATATTTTGTTATTCATCTAGATATACACTGTGTCTAAATGCATGCTAAAAGTTATAAATCTAAAAATGGAAAAACGATATACAATTTAAAATGGAGGAAGTATGTAAATTTTTGGGACGTACTAAGTTTCAAGCAAACTGCTTCACAAGTTTTACTGTTACGCATATATAGTGCCCTACATATACCAAACTTGTCCGTCGCTCTAACGCAACCTTCAATTCTAGCGGTCCATTTCGAGCTCACTTTATATGGGCTTCCCTTTCCCGCCAAATTGATCAAGCTGCTGGCAACGTACGTGTACCGGCAGGAATTAGGCAAGGCCGTGAATGCCGCAGCGGCCGCCGTTGGGATCCATCCCTTACACTGTTGACGCGTCCAACTACGTACGTTACGTCCGTGCCGGATCACGGGTTCAGCATATTACTATACGGTTGGTGTACATGTGTGCATTTACAAGCTTGTCTCCATAGGAGACCTAGTAGGCTGGGTGGAATTGTATCTCTCTTAGGACCACAAGCAAGATGATCTACACTAGGCAAGCTAAGGCATGATCTGCTCTTTGATGCTTATCGTAGTTTGCTCCTAGTGATTCTCTGTGACCATAAACTAATGACGTGTAAGGAGATCTACATAGGTTCATCTAACAATTTAATAATTGACACTGCGAATGAAAGTTCATGTTAAGTCTTAAAAGCCATATACTCTCTGATCAGAAATATAAATTTATTAGGACATTCACACCGTCTCTAATATGACATTTTTCAAAGTAATATCTAGTGTAAAATATAATATTTAAATGTAATGAGTTATCTATTATGGGAGAATTTCTCAAAAGTTAAAACAGTGCCAAGTGCCGACAATGTTTTAAATAGCGGGCTATAGTGACTCTGAAGAGCTGATATTACAACTGCTGCAGTTGATATAGCAGGCAATAGCGGTGCTTTTAGCGGGTGGAGAAGGCTGACGATATTTAAAACATTGTGTGCCAATCTTGTGTTGTCATATACAAAGTTTTAGGCACTCATTGTGAAAGATATATAAAAAAAGTTTCACTATTTATGACAAATATAGATGGATTTATATTTCCAAATAATTTCAAACTTTACAAGCCCGTACATGTACTTGTATTTCAAGCCCAAAACTAATGTCTCGTGTTTCTTCATGTACTCCCAATGGTACTACTAGTATAGGTAGCACAAGTTTGAATGCTTCTGCATCTTGATGTAGAGATGACGAGGCAGGATAACATATAGAGCTCGATATTGTTGACTACTGATCTGCATCTCCGTGCCCATGTTCACAATGTATAGGCTGCTGTGTCTGCTACACCGGCCAAATTTCCGAGACCGAACAGAAGAGACCCGAATTCCAATTTCCAAGTCAGAACGCAATAATCAAACCTGCAAGCTGAGCTGAAGCTCCCAGCATGAACGCGCTGCAGGCCTGCAGCTTCACATGCCATCTCTGACTGCACCTTCAATTTCAATTTCTCCTGCAAGAGCGGTTTACACCAGCACCGTTCATTGTCGCCACGCGCGATCGTCCCAAGCTTGTTGATTTCTGCTTCCGACGTTTGTTGGCCTCGTCAACACGACGCAAGGAAAAGGCCAATGATTAGCTTCAGCGGTCCGAGACTAAGTCGGTCTTGGTCTATAGTTCCTCAAGAAAAGATCGGTCATTGATACTCCTGGTGACATGTTTTGGCTGTTCTCCTCACCAGTTCAGTCTGATAGTCTCATTCTCGTAGGATAAGCAAGGAGATGGCGGTCAGCATTCCATGAGCAGGAATCGGTCCTAGAAATGTATCCATCTTCTCGGATCGTGCGTCATGCACAGTGTAGTACGTAGAGTTCAAAAATCATCGTTGAACTAGCTGTTTTATATTGTCAGTTCTTAGCGTTCCGAAGTCTGCATGCATGTCAGCGAAATTATGCTGGCTGAAGGAAGCAGTAAGCTAATGGGACGTGAGAGCTAAGTTAGAACGAACTATAAAAATTCAAGTCAAAACCTTGTGGTGCACACATAAGTAACTCACTTAGTCTTACAAATGTTTTCAATAGCCATGTTAGGCATGCCAATTGCCAAGTACCACTCCCTGATCAACTAAATTATTATCCAGCAGTTGTAGTAGCATGGAAGCAAAGAGAGTCTTCTCCCTGATAAATGATACCGTAGCATTGACCAGACGCTTATTTTACTACAGGTTGCACAATATGTTAAGCTTTCTGCTATGCAGATTTGAGCTTACCTGAAAGATGCTACCCCAACTACAATTCTTTCTGACCTAGACCTAGCTAGTGTTGATATCCGCACCTAATTCCCTTTTGTATTCCTTACATCTGGAATTGGGTGCCGCTGGCAATCTCGATCGGTGTTAAGCTAGATCTTGATTCAAAAGCATTGGGTTGGATCAAACTGGCACCTCATCTCACAGTACTGAACAACACTAGACACTTCTGGTACCACCAGTACGATCACATTGGCCGGACCACACTGTCGATCACCCTCCAACATAGTATAGTACAGTAATAGTAGCATGTAACAGCGTCGTCGCAACGCCATAAACTAGCTATAGAGACAGCTAAATAAAGCAATCAATCAATCGAAACGAGGCGCCGTACTTGGATGTCTCCTTTTTCCAAGATCTCAGATCCCCTTCATTTCCGGCAAGATTGAACGCCCTCAACCCACCGGCTTGAGTCCTCTGCCGCTTGTCCTTGTCCCCCATCGATTGCCGTCGGAAGTTGAGAGCTGCTGCCTCTCGATCGGCCTGCTGGTCCCCTTCGCCGGTCAACATAAGCGCTCATTACACGCCCCACCACCTCGTGCTCTACCGGTCCAAGAACTCCAGCCGTGCGCATGCATCTCGTGCCACCGATCAATCGATCGATCCCTCTCGTTTGCGTTCGAGATGGTACGATCGAAATGACGCGTGCTCGGAACCAAACAACGCCTTCGATCTCGATCCTGTCGTCGTCTCTCCGCGTCACGCACTACCCATCGATGGCACCCATCGTGGCAACGGCGACCGAGATGAACGGATGGTTTCTTGTTGCTGAAAGCTAAATTATCCGGGCGTGCTCGACAGGCAGTGGCAGGAGCAGTTACGTGACTGATGGACTCCACTGACTCGGGGATGGGCATCCATCATGTTCCTGCTCACCGATCAAGCAAAGGACACCGGACAGCTCGCCCCCCCTCTAAACTTGACGGCGACAAAACAAGGTGGTCTAGCTGCCGTGCTCATTCTGACCTGACTTTGCTGGAGCACCGAACACATGACCGGCCGGCCGGGCGGCCAGAGCAGCCGAGCCCTGCCTTCACGACGCCGGCACCGGCCACTAGTATATTGCTGCTCTCCTGCTTCCAAGTGGTTTGGTCTCCGGTCATCTTCTCGTGGACCGGCTCTCGCTTAACTCATCTGATCGCAACGTATATATATGTTTGCATCGGAAGGAACATAACAGGCTATTAATCTATAGAGATAGCTAGTGATGTACTCCCCATGTTCAGACATATTTGGCGTCTAACAAGATTATCTTATTCGAATGGTTGTTTGATTATTCAATTGGTCTAGAGATCCTGATGGATATTGCATTGTCAGACCAAAGACGGTATGGGTAAAGCAATTTTCTTTAACATATATTGGCATGGAGACTGGCGGATGCTACATGATACTACTACATTCAAAAGGAAAACAAGTGTAGTAGTGCATGAAGCTTCCATGACGCTGCGCCAGAGCCTGACAGAACAAGTAATGAGACTGAAGTATCATCTACTCTCCTAGGCGAGAGAGCACTGACACCGACGCATTCTCTTGATTTGGTTAAGCACTGATCCGTCACATCTAAAGCAGATACGTCCACAACTCAGGTCCCACCGGTTAAAGTTTAACCTGTCACATCGGATGTTTGATGCTAATTAGTAGTACTAAGGGGGTGTTTGATACCCGTGCTAAACTTTAACACCTGTCACATCGGATGTTTGGATATTAATTAGGAGTATTAAACATAGTTTAATTACAAAACTAATTGCACAGATGGAGTCTAATTCGCGAGACGAATCTATTAAGCCTAATTAGTCCATGATTTGACAATGTGGTGCTACAGTAACCATGCGCTAATGATGTATTAATTAGGCTTAATAGATTCGTATCGTGAATTAGCACGAGGATTCTGCAATTAGTTTTATAATTAGCTCATGTTTAGTCCTCCTAAATATCTGAACATCTGATGTGATACTGCTAAAGTTTAGCACCTAGTATCCAAACACCCCCTTATTCTAAAATTGCTTTCGCGATTGAAACCAAGATGTTCATGTAAGATTTGCAAAACACATGTTAGGTTCGTCGTTCGCCTCTGTTCTAAAATTCCTTTCGCGATCGAAACCAAGATGTTCATGTAAGGTTTGCAAAACACATGTTAGGTTCGCCGTTCGCCTCCGTTCGGTCAGGCCGTGGTTTTCATCCGCCAAAGCACATCAGAATCAGATCACCTACTGCTGCTGGATAGGGAACGAGAAGCCAGCACCGACGGTCGGTTGACCTGCTCCGATCGCGGCAGACACGCGTGTATGGCACTTCACATCACGTAGAATGCAAACTTGCTGCTAGGCCTGATCGATTCTACAATCTAGCTAGGGTAACAGGTTGCAACTGTGTGCCGCGTTGCTTTGGTTTTAGGATTCGGCAGAGTCAGAGGCATCACACAACAGCGACACGGTCGGTCACATGCAACACCACTAGTGACCTAGTGTGTCGCACAGATGGGCGTTGGCAACAGTAACAGATGCCATGGCGTTTTTTTTTAAAAAAAAGTAACATATGGCAGGTGGCACGTTGAAGCGACGGACAAGGGCGGGCGTGGCACGGGCAGCTTCTGGCATCTCTACCGTGTGTTTACCTTCGACCTTGGCACCCAAGCTACTAAGCTTGTTTTCTTTTATTTCCTAATGTCAACCTTAACTCTGAAACTGTCTCGACAGAAACTTTGGAACTCTAAACTGTTTATAGTCATCTTGCTTTGCGAATTGCAACGGAGAAGACAGCAGTACCTGTACAAGTTGAGGCTTGGCGGCACTGCTAAATTTCCTATAAAACTTCTACAGTATAGTACTTGCCATGTTCCTTGTAGACGTTTCTGCTCCTATGTCACGTACACAAGCTCACGTCTTTTTACGAAGCGTTTGCTTAGCCTTCAACCACTCGGTGATCGCCTTTCTTGCGTCGTTTCCCGTACCAGTCCAGCAGCAGTGTTGACGTCCGCTCGATCGAGGCGATGACCAGCAGCGCCAGAACCCATTCTTTGATTTCTTTGCCTTCATATTGCGTGGCCAGTTCCCTCCCGCAATGCAGTTCCAACTCCAAATCTCCGATCCATCAGTCAGTTATTTTTTTCTGACGACTCCTCGAACCGATGCATCGATGAAAAGCATTGGGGAGATGGATGCACAGCCCTCGGTCGAACACATACGTCTGGTCAGGGCAGGAGTACGTGGAGCGAGGCGTTCTTGGTGGCCGCGCATACGGGGCACGCCTCGGCCACCGCCTCGCACCAGCCGCACAGGCACAGGTGCCGGCACGGCAGCAGCAGCACGCACGCGTCCGCCGCGCCGCACGATCTGCACGCCGCCCTCGTCGTCCCGGCGGACGCCTCTGCCGCACCCTCCTCCTCCTCCTGCTCGAACTCGAAGCAGCACGACTCCGCGTCCTCGGCGTCGCCCTCGGCTCCCTCGGCGCGTGGTGACCGCAGGAGGTTGTCGAGCGTGGCGCGGAGGCCCGCCGCGACGGCCTCGTGGCTCCTGGCGACGTCCTGCCACGCGTGGCCCTCGGCTACCGTCTGACGGAGCCTCTCGTCGAGCTCCGCGTTGCGCGCAAGGGCGCGCGCCAGCTCGGCCTCGGCCGCCCGCAGGCGCCGCTCCACCGCCGACACCACCGCCCCGACGTTCCGGTGCCGCGCCTCCTGCAGCCCTGCTCGCAGCCTCTCGTTCTGCGCGCGCGGAATCCAAACCAAAGCCGGAGCACATGAGACGACATTCACGACAGAGCCAACCAAACAGGGTGCCGTTATAAATCAAGTAACCAACGCACCTCGATGCGGATGAGCGCGTCCATCTCGACACCGTGGCGGTAGAGGTGGGAGAGGAGGCCCTGCGACTCCGGCGCGAGGCTGGCCGGGCGCCCACTGGTGGACGCGGCGCCAGAGCAGAGCATCCTGATGCTCTGCACGTCCCCTGCGGCCGCGAACGCCTGCGGCGTCGTTGACACCGGCAGCGGCGGTAGAGCGCGCTGGCCTTGCAGGTCCGTGATCAAACCCGCGCCGGCCACGTCGCCCACCCGCGCGCGCTTCCTCGGCTGCCCGGCGCAACCGCTGTCGTCGTTGTTGTTGACGATGCAGGTGAGGTCGCTGAACACCATGTTGCCGCCCGCGGCGGCGGCCAGCGGGTGGCCGCCGCCGCCGCCGGGCTCGCCGAGGAACACCGGCGCGCTGATCATTGCGTTGTCCAGCGCTGGCCTATGGAACATGACACACACGGGTCAGGAATCGAGTGGCGGTTTCGTCGAGGACGAATAACGGAAGGCGGCGAGGGGGAGCGCATGAGCTAGCGAGAGATGGAGCGGACGAATAAAGAGAAGGGGATTGGGAGACGAACCTGGTGATGGCGCGGGGGTCATGGGGGAAGGCGTAGGCGGCGTACTGGGCGTGCACGGCCATGAGGGGAGGCCTACCAGGATAGGACGGCGCGAGGAAGGAGGAGGCGAGTATGGCGTTGGGCGGTGCCGTAGCAGTGCGACCACGCCGCGCAAGGATGTGGGATCATGTAAGCGTAGGGTGGGGGTGGGTGGCGGTGAGCAGAGGCAGCAGCAAGGTTATATATATATATGGCAGGGCGATGGATTCTGTGGTAAGCGCGGCAAGAAAAGGAAACGTGAGTTGCCTTCTGTAGTTGTGTTGGATCAAGAGGCGACAAATGCCGTTTACTTCGGCGAGGTGAGACCCACTATCACGGAGAGTGTAAATGAACACGGTTTTTTTCAAGGCAAGCAAGAGCAAAGGTGCCTTTGGTTGGGCTGGGTGGTGCATTGGATCGATACTTTGCCTTTTCTGTTAGTTTTCTCTCTCTTTTAGGCTATAGATAGAGCACACCGATGTTCAGAAATAGGAAAGCTTCTCGAGTAATTGCCTTCGAAATCAAGATCATGGTTTTAACTATCATCCAAATTGTACACATGATCATATGCCACCCGACCCGAACCACCTGAAAGAAACCCAACCCGACCCGATCAATATGTTGGGTAGGAGCGGTCCAATATTTATGACCCGATCTAAACCATGGGTCAGGCATGGGCTAAAATTTTTGATCCAAAACCCGAAAAAACCCGATTCAACCCGAAAATTGCACATAAAAATCCGAACCCGACCCGACCCGACCATGTGACGGGTTGGGCGTGGGTCAAAAAATCCGACCTGATAGTTGGCATGGGTCGGGCGTGGGCCAACTTTTTTGACCCGAAATCCAAAAGAACCCAACCCGAACTCGACCCAACCCAACAAATGATCAAGACTACCAAATTGTAATTAATTGCCTTCTAAATCAAATGCAAGATTTCTAAACATGGTGCAAGGTGAACCACCATCCATTTGAGTCTGCAATAGTGCAATTTCATTACATGTGACTTGGTGAGAACATAACGAACCTGCCAACCCAAAACCGTTGGGCCTTTATAGTCTACTCCCTCCATCCTTTCATACAAGGTATCCAAGGATTCAAAATTGAGTGAATTCCCTCAGTACCACAAAAATTAACATCGATCCCCCTCAGTGCCATAGATTTTCACGAACTTTCATAACATCTAAATTTTATGTCCTCAATGCTACATCCGTTAGCGAGTTGCTATGCTGCTGTTAAATTTCTAGGGAAAAGACCCATTTGCCCCTCCAATGGAACGACGTATATTTTGGCTCTTTCCCTTTACTGCCATAACAGATAAAGATATCTCTTACACAAATATTACAACAATGTTTGGTGGCACAAGTGACACAATAGTTTATAGTAAATTCAATTTCATATGTAAACACACAGGGAGATGCATCACATTGTTCAAATAAATACCAACATAACATTGCTTAGGTCACATGAGTATGTGGTTTCTCATCAGACATGCATGATACATGAGTTTCTAGTTTCTCATCAAACAGACAACATAAGTTTCAAGTTTCTCATCACATACATCATGCAAATCTCATCAAACATACCAAGCAAAATAAGTGACAAGACATGTAGCTGCAAATTCATTCTAGGATTTTCTTTTGCTTCTAGTGCCCATTGCAGGGCTGTCAGGAGGAGTTTTGCTTCGGATACACATGGCAGGGCTTTGAGGTGGCACCAATTTTTGCTTCTTCTTTGACTTGCCTGTAGCCTTTGCCTTCTTTGCCTTTGATTCCATTTTTGCTTTCCCTCCTATCTTTCTCTTCCCTTTAAGCTTGGAGAGTGCAGGTGCTAGTGTAGGTTCAGAAGAGCTTGGCGGGTATTGAATGGTGAGAGGCTTAGGTTGGCTTGAGCCACATGTAGACCTACACATAAACGAAATGTACTCAAATAGATGTACTGAAATAAACTAAAATTAAAGTCAAATTGATGTATTCAAATAAAATGAAATCAACTTACTTATCAATTATAGTAGAGCTCAGGTTATTCAAATATCCTTGGCTGTAGTATAGATTAAAATAGCTGAATTAGAATTTAGTAATTTCAAAATAGGAAGCAATAACATGTTGACAAAGGCTCACCTTGGAGGAAAACACATTGGTGTGTGTTTTGAGGTAGAGCTAGCAACTACAGACTGTTCCTAGTTTCATTGCTTTTCTTCTCCTTGTTTGGTGGCCTCTACATAACATAACAGAATTTCTTATATTAGTACAAAAATGCATACACTACAACTTGGAGTGTTATTAGGACAGATATTAATACCTCTCAGCTAGCATGGCTGCTATGTCATCTAGATCACCATCTTTGCATCTGTGCCAATGGTGTCCATATCCTATGCAATCTATGCTGCCCTTTCTTGTGTGTTGTGCTTGTTGTGTTCTCAGCACACCCTTTGTACCTCTGGTTCTTTCTTCTTCTAGTAGTGGACTTGAGAAGTGGTGAATGCATGAAGAATCCATGGTCTGACTACTGCCACTAGCCTTGTCAGTAAGGGCAGGGATAAAATTCTCATATGCAGCCCTAAACTTCTCAACTGAATAATAGGAGTCAACATAATTCTCCAAAGGCTGACGCATCTTAGTGATAAATGCAATAGCATGTAAGCATGGAATGCATGAGACTTGAAATTTCCTACAAGAACAAGTTCTTTCTTGTAGGTTCACCACACACTGTACCCATTTCTTCCCTTGACACACACTTTTGCAACTTCATCTAAGCTTGCACACACCTTCGTATCCAAATTGAAACTTTGATACCTCAATTTCTTCATGACATGTGGCAAAATAAGGCCTCCCATCTTTCTAGAAATTGTCCTCATTGTATATCACTTATCCATAAGAAGAATTCTTATCTTGTCCATGAAGTCATCCAAATTCAATCCCTTCCAGCTCTTTATCCAGTTATTAAAACTCTCTACAAGGTTGTTGGTGACATAGTCAACCTTGCAGTGAGTTAAGAACTGGCTTCTTATCCATATCTTGGTGTGATATTGCCTTATGTAATCCATTGCATCTATTCTAGCTTCATCCATTGCTTTTCCAATGCTTATCAAAAAATAAGGAGACCATGAATAAGCCGCTGCCCAAATATGGTCATCAAACATATTGCCATTGTATTTTTTCTTGAAGTTGTACACCAAATGGAACAAACATTCTCTATGCTCAGCTGATGGGAACACGTGTTGCACTCCAGCCATGACAGATTGCCCAGCATCAGTACAAATAGCTAACCCATGTGGTGTTCCTATATCTTCTCTAAGCCTTTCCATAAACTAGATCTAATTGTCATTTGTCTCAGAGTCAAACACTCCAAAAGCAACTGGATACATCCAGCTGTGTCCATCTACAACACATACACTTGCTAACTATCCTTTGTACTTGCCTGTTAAAAAAGTACTATCTATTGGCAAATATGGCCTACATCCCCTAAGGAAACCATATGTGCAAAGTTTCAATGCAAAAAACATCCTTTTGAACCTAATATTTCCTTGGATGGTGCGATGATGTGGCGGAACCGCTCGGATTAACTCAGCTAAAGCACAATTAAGTCGCCTGACACGCAATCATATGCTTTAATCAAGTTAACTCGGCAGTTCGTCGGATTACATCCGATAAACCACTACACAGGACCGAGAAAGCAGAGCTCACACGAAGGTGAGTGGTTCTAGAGAAATCAATAGATCATCCAAGTTAAACAAGTACATTAATTAATTACAACAACAGTTTCAAAATTCAAGCAAGTTTGCAGAGTTCTTAAGCAGCGGAAATAAACAAACAGAAGCTAGCGCCGGAGTCGGATGTCACAATAAGGTCGATCATGGCATCAATGATCCCTGTCCTCACCGTCCGAGTAGGGATCCCACTCGACTGTCCACCCAGGAGGAAGCTGGGGAGGCCAAGTGCCACAAGCAGCAAACTCAGGGGCTTCAACATCACCTGAAAGATGTGCCACAAGCAAGGCTGAGCAACTATGCTCAACAAGACTTAACCGACGGTTGGTTCTAATCCACCAACTTCTAGACATGCAAGCTTTCTGGCTGAGGGGTTTGTTTTTGCCAAAAGCGACTACAGTAGGTCCTTACTTTCAATATTTTAGCCACAAGTTCTACGTTTATTTACCAATCTAAGTTAGCAGCTATACTAAACAAGCAGTGGTTTCCAAGCAATTAAACAAGTAACAAATTTATATTACCAACATCTTCCATTCTTACTCAGTGTAGCATAGCGATCAAGCAGTCCCAAACTGTGAGAGGCAGACGAATCGATTCGAATTTCTTAACCATGCATGGCGAACCTAATCTCATGACATCCGCGCACCATGAAGGTCGCTTCCTTTGTCAGCCGTCCCCATCAATTCCCAGGCGCGTGTCAGGTCCAAACTTCCCTTGGCATGCAATGCTCCACAGTCCCGGTCTATTGCTACACTGTGACCGCACTTGCACCCACATGATGCACCATGGGAACCTCGTTCCAGGGACAGCATGGGTATAAGCCACGCCCTAGTTCAATCAGGTACTAGGCTTCCCCATCCCGTACTAGGTATGAAATTAGTACTTTCAAACACTTTTTCACGAACACCATCACCTTTTGACCTTAGTCCAATTTCATGTAGACAGACGGGGCCATCCACCGACCACCAAAATAGTTCACAGAGCCCTGCCCCGTCCATCGTCCTTATAGTTGTAACAAAAAGGAGAGCAAGCAACTCCTATAACTCGCGAGTGACAGGGAATCACTCGACTTTTACCGAGTCCTGTTTAAGCATTGCAACTACTCGGCCTATCATACTAGTGTTCAGATCAAAGGGAACTAAGTCAAGTATCTACGGTTTCAAACAACTCCTGGAACGTAAATGCACACACATAACAACAGAAGGCATGCACAAGTTTAGAACAACTAGGTTATGCTCCAGGGCTTGCCTTCAAGAGGGGCGGTGGCGAACTGGTCCTCGGCGAGCACGGGCTCGACTTCTGCAGGCGGCGGCTCAGCTACGACTTCATCTTCCGGCGCCGGGTGAAGCTCGTACGTGCCGTCGGCGAGGTTCAGCTCTACACGAATGCAATGCGAGGGTGAGGCACTTAGACGGTTATTTCAACAGAACTTGCAAGGATTTATCCCAAAAACTATAGCAAAACTACAAGAAAAAGGGGTGCAAAACCCACTTTTATTGGATTCTACTGAGAGCAAGGATTCCAACCCAAGTGATTTCATATTTTTCTGATTTTTCCTCAATTTAAGATGAAATTTCCAAGCTTCTGCTGATTCCAAACGAGTTAAAAGAGTCGGATCGGGGAAAACATACGATCTGACCCTTAGAATTAAGGAATAACTGCACCAAGATCCTCAGATTTAAAAAAGAGAAGTTCTCAAAATTTTACACAGATACCCTCGGTTAAAAGAAAAAGACACAACCGAGCCCTCGGGTGAGGCAGACAACACTCGGGCGAGTCGGGCGAGGTAGACAGCACTCGGGCGAGTCGGACAGGGTCAAGCGAGCTGGAAGGGGTCGGCAGCTCACCTCCGGTCCTACTGACGAGGTCTTAGGGTCGTAAAGGAACGAGCCAAAGCGGAACGGGGAACGACGGTGTTCCGGCGGCGGTGGTGCTTCTTGTGGATAACGAGCAAGCTCTTGCGCTGCACGAAAGGATGGGGAAGCAGCTGGTGGGGTTGGCAAGGCGTGGTGTTGGGCGGAAGGGGGAGCTCCACAGAGAGCTCAGGCGGCGGCGCTTGGGCGTGAAGCAGAGGAGTGTGTGGCAGCGAGTGCGGTGGAGAAGAACAGAGCAAGTAGCATGGCAAGGGCGGTGGTAGCGAAGGGAACTCCAGTGAGAGGCTTCGGTACCCCTTTTATAGTAGCGCGGAAGTGCTCGGAGGATGGAAACGAGCATTGAGCGGGTGTGAGGATAAGATCGAGGGAGAAGAAGTGCTCTGCCGTGGTGGCGATTGGTCGACGCCTCCATTGGCGAGCTCGAGCGCAAACTTGCCCTGGTTGGGCAGCAAGGATTTGGGGCTGGGGCGAAGTGGGTTTGCCGGGCACATTGATTTGCTTGGTCTGCGCGCATGTATGGTCGCGGCCATCCAGGGCGGCGGCGCCATTGGTGGACAGGAGAGAGGGAAAGGTACTACAGGCGAGGGCACTGCAGGTGAGGAGACAAGGCGAGTGGTGACGCGAGCATGCGCGGGACTAGCGGCTTTGCCGGGGCACGCTATTGGCGAGGCGGGGGAAGGAGCTATCACTACCTGCGCAGTGGTTGGCGGAGACGGTAGCGTCGCGGGGTGCGCGCGTGCGTTGCGCGACGGAGGTGTGACGGGAGGGCTGGAAGGTGTTGGGGCGCGCGGCTGAGGATCTAGGTGAGGCAGATGCACGTGGGAGGCGAGGTCTCGGGCGAGACGAGATGGGGCGGAAGGGTCTGCAGGGCGCTTCTGCGCGCGTCTGGAAAAGAGGCGCGCTGCTCCATCTTGTCGCAGCCGGCGACTGGGCGAGGCGGCGCTCTCTGGTGAGGCCACGCCACGCGGCGGTGACGCTCTGAGGCGCGGCGCACGCGCGCTCTGGCGCTATCTGGTCGACGGATCCGCGAGATCCTCTGCCGGGCCCATCTTCAAGCCTCTTGATCTCCCGATTTCCAAACCGCACCATGTTGACTTCCTTTACAAGAGTTGTAGCACACGGAACAAGGTCCAATTTTTGCAAAAGGACTGAGTTCAAAGACACGGTGGATTCAGGGATTCCAAGCTCCAAAGTAGGAAGGAACGCCCGCTTTTAGTACTTAGAGAAAAACAGCGGTTCGACTGGTTTTCAAGGGTCGGGGCTGATTTGAGCTGCTAATTTTGGGAAGCTTCGGAGGTGAATTAGACCAAGGTCCAATTAACAAAGTTGTTGTAGGAACTTCGTTCTCCAACTTCTATAAAGGGTTTTCTTGAGGTTCTGTTCAATTTTCCAAAGATAAACCCACCTTAAGGCGCTAGGTCGGGCTGATTCTCCAGACTTAGCCGGAATGGCTAAAGGAGGCTGAGTTGACCAGATCAGGGGGCTTGTCTTAAGATTAAAACTTGGCTTAATCAATCTGGGTCGTTACAGATGATCAATTGCTACAATACTACCAGGGCATAACCTTTTCACCTCTATCTTAAACTTATATAAGCTATCAAAGCTGTTGTCGCAATCACCAAATAGTTGATTATGTGCTAGCTCTTTAACTTGGTACACCCTCTTTTATGGCACTTCTACCTTATACTTTTCCTTTATCTTAGTTTGCAGTTCCTTTGCCCCTCAGCTTGAATTTGCAATGAGCCAATCTTTGACAACATCGCACACCCAAAACTTGGTTGCATGCTTCACCAAATGACTTCTCCGTGCACTAGTACATGTATGTGCTCGAGGGTTCTTCCTCACCTGATAAGAGACACAAGATAATAGGTTATCATAGTTTGCATTCAACCCAACAGTATCCAAATAAACACAAAAAACAATAAAGTTACCTCAATTATTAGTTCATCATCCATAGTAATAGCATATAACCTCCACCTACATCCATCTTCCACTTTCCTTGAGCAGTATAGGATCATTCTTCCTGGATCACTCTTTGGTGGGTCTTCTTTGTCATAAGCAACAATCAGAGGTGGTACAAGATCCTTTCCTACTAATCCATCCTCTTTCTCATAGAATTTGTCAGGAATCAGACTCAGATTCAGAGACAACATCATCATGAGAAACCCCATATTTGGATGTATTGGTTAGGTATAGGTTCTCCTCATCCACTCCCACAAATTCATTCTCTGGTTCTGGATTTGTTAGGATATTATCATCATCAGCTACAGGTATGTAAGGTTAGCTTGTTGTGTCATGGCTAGATGTAGTTTCATGTGTGGGCTAGCTGGTTATAGTTTCATGAGTGAGCTAGCTAGTTATAGTTTCATGAGTGAGCTAGCTGGTTGTAAGCTAACTGGTGTTACTATCAACAACATACTCAAACATAGCCATTGGCCTGGCTGCGCGCGGGTGCTGCTTGGGCGGCATGAGCCCAGCCTCGAGGGTGCGCCATCTTGCGCCTCACCGCTGAACGCTGCCCTTGTCCCGCGCCACCGTGTCCCGCGCCTCCACCTCCCTCTCATCGATTTGTTTGCGGTGTGCGGGGAGAAGAATGGGAGAGGATAAGAAAAGGAGGACTGGTTGGAGAGGATAAGGTTTCTTCCAAGTGGGCTCCTTCATCAACATAATAGGGGCACACATGACATCTTCTTATGCCAGTGACTCTCCCAACGACGTGTACTGCAAAAAAAAAATGGATTCCTAACGGATGTGGCATCGAGGGTATAAAATTTAGATGTTATGGCAATGAAGGAAGTTCGTGAAAATCTATGGCATTGAGGGGATCGATGTTAATTTTTGTGGCACTAAGGGAACTCACTCTTCATAATTTGTTCTCAAATATAAGGCATTGTAGACATATTTGGATGATTGCCATTTAATTATTTTTACAATTAACAAGATAAGTGTGACTTATTGGTAATTATTACTAAAAATAAGTTCCTTGTTATCTGCAACTACCATTTACTTAGGGGTACACGTGTCTTTTGCTAATCCTGCTAATATGTCCTAAAATTTTTAGGATGCCTTGCATTTCAAGACGGAGGGAGTTATTGTATGAATACTAGGTCATCAACCTGTGCGGACTAATAATTTAAGAGTTATTGTATTAGAAAGTTATTTAAAAACTAGACTCCTACCTAATAATTAAAATTGTTTACATATGACTTAATATGAAAATTAGTATTTTTCATTGCTCCCATACATGTACAAACTGTATACATGATGACAGTCATCATGCATATATACCTTAACTTAATATTTCTATATTTATAATGATAGAAATAGATAATTCAGAATCATATGTATTGGTTTATTTATGGACATTTCTATATAATGAATATGCAGATAATTAGATTCATATGCGTGTAATTTAGATACAAAATTAGAAGGATATTTTAAGTTATTTCTTATAATGATATGAATGGGGTTACTGTAGATTATTTGTTATAATGTTAGAGGTAGGTCATTTAGATATAGATTTAGGAGTTTACTTTAGAATCTTTTAATAATGATAGTGGTGAGTAATTTTTTAGAAAACAATAATAAACTAATGGCTCTTCAGGATTGATGCCCTGAAGTTTTTTATTTTGTGAGAATTTTTAGCATTTATCTTTTTCCCTAGCACGTCTTTGAGAATTAATGTGGAGTCTCCAACTGGGAAAATGAAGGCACATAGCTAACAATCAAAATTGTTACGTTGAGTTCTCTCGTATTTGTTAAATATTTTTACCCAATACTTGTATAGATATGTACTTATTAATTTCATCGGATTATGTAGAGTTTAGTTAGTAGTTACTGTCCCCGTCCAAAAAACAAGTCATCCTTTGATTTAAAATTTATCCCAAAAAAAGTCGTTATTCTCAATTTAGCTTGTGCACATGTCCATACGGGCATGCAAGAGTCAATTGGTACCCAATATAGCCAATAAATAGAGGCAATCAAGGTTATTTTACTTCCTTATTAATCTACCTTAAAATTTCTTGGGTGACTTATTTTTTTAGGACGGAGGGAGTAGTCTATAATGATTTCATCCACATTGATAATCTTTCTATTTTCACTTTACATTGCATAAGTTCACTAAGTTTGAGCTATATTTATAACTTGGAAATCTATATTCTAATTACTTCTTCTATATATTTATAAATTGTGACATACATTATGCGTATATATCTTAATTATTATTTTCTATATCAACACTGTAAGAAATAGATAATTTGGAATCGTATATTGGTTTACCTTAGGGTATATTTTTCATGAACGTGATTTGGATTCAAATTTAGGATTACTTCGTGTTATTTTTAATACAATAGTATATGTGGGTAATCTATATATAAATTTAAGAGGGTTACTTTAAAGTTAGTAAAATGTTAGTAGTGGGCAATTTAGATGCAAATGTAGTGGTTATTTTAATTAGTTTTTATAATGGCATAATGGTAATTTAGATGAAGATTAGGGGTTACTTTAGTTTATTTTATGTAGTGGCAGAGGTGGGTAATTTAGATATAGATTTTGTGGGTTATTTTAGCCTATCTCCATAATAGCAGGGATGGGTAATTTTTTAGAAAATATAATAGATCCAATGGTTATAATAATTTGAGTTTACCGAATTTGATTGACATATATTTTGCTTTTCTGAGACCATTTTTTTGGACCTTTCTCTTTCGCTTGGGTGTTCATCTAGATTCCTATATTTTTGGAACATCTAACCATCTTTAAATAAAATAATTTTCAATTACAAAGTTGTAGATCTCGTGAAAACCTTCAATTTCCATATAAAGTTTGTCTTCATCCAAACCTGTATGCAAAAGTTATGAATTTTCAAATTTCTAAGTATATACGAGAGCGTGTATGATCCATTGTCGTGTGGCATACGAGCACGGCTGACAGTGCTGGGTGCACTATATATGTTGCTTTGCCGTGCCTTCCCTGCGTGTATAGAGATCTGCAGTAAAAATTATGATCGGATTTGCATGCATGGCCCGATCTACAACTTTTGACCGTATGGCACTGTGCTGTGTATCGCGCACGACGTCGGTCACCAGTCGTACCGTACCTGCCGGCTACCTGCTGCCGGCTACCTGGCTACTTCCTCAATCCCAAATTATAGGTCGTTTTGATTTTTTTAAATTTATAAACTTTATTATGAATTTAAATATATTCTATATCTAGATATAAATAATATCTATACATCTAAAAAATCAAAAAGATTTATAATTTAGGATGGAGAAACGTGCAACATCGGAACTCACATACTCATGCTCTACCGACACCCTCCATTTCAACCCGTATGCGTACCACGAAACGGGTCCATGGCTAGCTACTACGCACGCGTACGGTCTCCGCCCTGACGGGACGAGAGGCACGAGGAGAAGCGTGCCCACTATCGCCGTGCACGGCTGCGAGCTGGCCAGTTAGGAGAGGCCTGGATCATAACGCTGCACTGCGCGATTATTGGTGCCGGCCGTGCAGGAGCAGCACAGCGCGTGCCGGTCTCGACACTACTAAAAAACGGTTTATAGGACGGTTGAAATGACATTTACAAGGTCGGAGGTGTCATCCACTCCTACGTAACTACAAATAGCTATTTATACGAGCGAGTAAAGCCGCTCCTGTAAATATGTTTACAAGGGCGGGTGGCTTCAGGTGCGGGTGATGCCAGCATCCACCCCTGATAATGGTGTCTTTAGGGGTGGGTGACGCCATGACCCGTCCTGGAAACGGCTTTACAGGAATTGGTGATGGTGTCACCCGCCCCTGGAAAAATCGTTCCCACCAAAAAATTCAGCGATTGAAATTTGAATTTGCCAAAATTATTTCCCACCAGTTTTTAAAACTTTTGGTTCCCGCTAATTTCACCCTAATAGTCCAGTGCGCGACCGAATTAAACAAGATATAGTGATCGACATAGAATATATGTTACATAAATTCAATTTAAGCATACGAAATAACAATAAGGAAATAGAACCATATATATACATCATTAGAGTCCACATTGACAACATATTTTTCTACCACTCATGAAGACTAGCCTTGGCGGTACTCTGGATTCTCCCACTCATGGAGGCTAATGTGTTTATCTTCTTGCGGTAATTCGTGTTCTAGGTAGGTACCCCTCGGATTTACCACTTCACGCAAAATGAAACGACATAAATCGGCACCTATATTTAGAAGTTGTTGCTCATGGAGACGCAAACTGTGTAGTCAAGGTCTAATATGCAATTAAAATGGAGAGTATACTCTACGGCCGGCCATAGAATAGCTTATTGTGTGGCCAGTCCATCCAACGCACTAGAATGGTTACACTAACTTGAATGATTTTAGACAATAATGTAGTCGACTTATTAGAATTGATATGTCCATTCTTGTATGTCGTAATTTACTATAAATCGATTGTACCATAATTTGGACTAGAAGTTACCACAATTTTTGGAATCAAGATGTTTTTTTAAATAAATTATGGTACAATCGAGTTTTAGTAAATTACGACATACAAGAATGGACCTATCAATTCTAGTAAGTCAGCTATATTGTTGTCGGAAACCATTCAAGTTATTGTAACTATTCTAGTGCGTTGGATGGGCTGACCACACAATAAGCTATTCTATGACCCGACCATAGAGTATACTT
>NC_028450.1:25351246-25424270 GCF_000263155.2 Setaria italica | reverse complement strand
CACACACACACACACACACACACACACACACACACACATATATATATACATATATATATATATATATATATATATATATATATATATATATATATATATATATATATATATATATATATATATATATATATATATATATGTGTGTGTGTGTGTGTGTGTGTGTGTGTGTGTGTGTGTGGTGAAAGAGTAACCCCTTACACGTTCGGGATCAGTTGTGTATCTCCCGAGCACCCTGATGTGCTCGAACACGTAATACCTGTAGTGTACAAAACAAGATGGTTGCTTGTGGTATGGAAAGTTTGTGCAAACATCCATTTCTACCGATCTCTCAGGGTTATAAATCCCTCCTCTGTTAATGTTGTACTGGTAAGCCCTATTTTTTTTAAAAAAATGAGTAGTTTATATATAATCTTTAGGGGTAACAATTTGCATAATGTAAGTGTACACAACAAGAAATTCACTAACTTTTGTAGGATGAATATAAATTCTTTTTATCTCTTTTGGTCCTAATCCAATGAGTCAAATACGGTAACATTTCCTGTGTTTGGTTGTATCATAAAAGCAATCCAGTGACCCTTGCAAAAATATTAGATAAGGTTTTTTCAGGCATGAATAAGCAAGTGTATTTATTATAACAAATGATAGAATTGACTCACTGGAAGTTGTAGGGCGCCCATATGGGATGCCTATCTTGCCACGTAATCATCATATGTGCTATGTAGGCTGAAACCTTCCTCGTAGCTTTTTTATGTTTTTCTAGTCGTTTCGCCTTTTTCTCCTTATTTGTCTTGCACTTAGCTAGCTTGTCATGGTTGTCTCCCCACTTGCTTGGGAAGTTGTGCCTAACTTCACAAATAGCATAAGGATCAAGATATCCAGCCTTCTGCTTTGCAACATGCACATTATTTTCTTGCACCCCGTACAATGTATCGCAATTAATTAGTTATGCATAGTACATGTAGGCCATATCATATATACAAGATATTAGCATCGATGAAGCACTTACATGCACCACAATTTGACGAGGTGTAACTCTAGCTCTGAGAGGCGGAACACATCATGGATGTCTCAAAAATCGAAGATGATGTAGGAATCCTCATCGAATGGAGGTCCGAACACATCTGGTGAGTACCATGCCCATATGGTTCTAAGCCCAAGTCTACATGCCCTCATGTACCAATTGTGCATCCTTTGCATTTCACCTGGAATCGGCGATTGCCCAATCAGGTAGTAACGATTTACCGTACTCAAATCTTTGAGGACAATCCGATAAATCTGGTATATCATTCACTCCAATGATCAAGTTGTACTTTATGTTAGTGCGGGGCCTGTAATATCCCGGTCGTCGAATGTCTTGCGTATTGTCTGCCGTCTTGGCTGTCATCTTGTCCGCCATCTTGGCTGCTTTGTTGCTCGCGTGCCATCTTCCTGCAATGTCTGATCCTTCCTTCTTGTAAACTCGTATGACTTGAGGCGGTATATCTGGATCCACCTGTTGTTGTTGTGGTTCCTCTGGTAGGTCCACCTATTGATGTTGTGGTGATGCTTGAGCTGGTGGTGGATGGTCTTCTGGCCAGTCCATCGGCTCTGCAGCTGGTGTTGGAGCTGGTGGTGTGGACACCTGTTGTTCTTCTAATGTTGCAGCAGGTAGTATGGCCACCCGTTGTTCTTCTGATGCTGCAACTGGTGGTTCTGGACCCGGCGGTAGCGAGTGCACAACTGCATGCTCAGAAGGAACCAAAGACAGTATGATATCTCGTTTATGCTACAGTATGGTATTGCCGACGCTTTGTCCAAGGCAATGGATACCTTCGACAGTGGGAATGTCTATCTTGTGATCATCATAGTTTGAATTAATTTCAAGCACTGTTTCGCATAATAATAGCACGGGATAGGTTTTCCCTCAAACAAACCACCAACTGGAATCGCAAGGCCCTTGGCAACCTCCTTTGTCTTGCCAGCTCTGCCAACTGGAATGTGAAATGAGCAAGGAGTACTGATGCATATAGAATCTATCGGATATGGTTGTGCTATCGTAGAGTCGATGCTGCTCAGAGCATAAACTGTATTCGCTTAGCCCAATAGCAGAGGTGATAGCATGAGCATCGGTATCTGTATATTGGCCTCACCGCTTTGTTGCTGCTCTGCAAGTGTTGCCACCAAAAAGTCCTTAAACCTAGCTTCTTGTGCTTTCTTTGCCACCTCTCTTAGATCATCCTTGTAACAGGAGTGGCTCTTGTAGCTAGCCCTATCTCTCTCGAACCCATCCTTGATGGTCAACTTTTAGGAAACCCCTCTAACGCGTCCTCCATGCTCTTTCGTCCCAAGGATCGAAATGAGCACATCTTTATCTATATTTGGTATGAACTCGCGTTTCCTTTAACGCTCGGAAAGCTGGTATATCCTTTCTACCATCTGATTGGTTTTGGATGTTGAAAATGTAGGTTTGCCATCTACTATTGTAGGTTGCCTTACTACAAGTCACTGCTAGGCACGCTCATCGAGGCCTTCAAAAGGGTCGGGTTACCCTGCGACTATTGCTGCCTCCCTATCCTACCACCACTTGTCGATCTTCCCTCGGTACCCACCTGGTCCAAGGTGAACTTTATGTATGTTTCTCAACGCAAGTTCTCTATTCCTAGTTTTTTTCAAAGGTGGAACTCCGCCGGCGCGTGGCTGCAAGGAATGAACGGGAGGAGGCGGCGGCGCTTAAGGAGCGGAAGGTGCACCAGAACTAGTTTATATGTAAATGTTGTCAATGTAATGAACTGGTCTTTTATTTTGGTTGTCGAACTTGTTCTTTTTATGTTTTAACGATAGTGGTAATGGTAACCAGTTAGTAGTTTTATCTTGTTCTTGGAGTTTTTGCCAATGTTACCGGTCAGCATAGTAACCTAAAAACACGGTGCAAAGGATCCAACACTCACTTGAGTAGGAGTAGGTAATAGCAGAAGTTAGCTAGTGCAATCAATGCAAATGTGGCGATCAACATCAAGTCACATCAGTCGCCCAGCCCATTTTGACGTACACATCTAGTACTCGCTTACTGCTGAAGCGGCACATATACACAAGCGGCTTAAAACCAAATGCGCATCTACACACAAGAAGAGACCCCGGAGACAGTGGCATGTAATCATACTTAGTCACATGTAATCATATGTTTCACAAGTCTTAACTAAAATTGTTAGGAATTTGGTAGGTTCTACAATGTTCGTTAATCTAAAAATATGCACAATATATGTAGTAAAAAAATAAAAGGTAAAAAAAAGGACCACTACTGAAGGGGGCCCGATGAGGCTCAACCTCATAGGGAGCCCAATAGAAGGCTCAACCACAGAGGGAGCCCAACCGAGCCCACCGAGAGCAAGCAGTTAGGTAGCGAATCAGGTGGCGTATCATATGGCAAGTCAGAGAATTTTGACGGTGCTTGTGGGCCTCCCTTTTTAAGTATGGCAAGGAGCTTCTTCGTGAGCGAGGTGGTACTAAAAATTGTTGCCACGAACTCTGGCGCAACAGATTTCGTACGTGGGCTAGCCCATTACGAATTCTTCCATGTTCCCCTGTCTCGCTCGCTTCTTCCCACATAAAGCCCCAAATCGCTCTGCCCCGAGCTCCTGTGCTGGCCGCCGCTCTTCCGCCGCACCGAGATCAAGCGCCGCCTTCCGGTGAACTTGGGATCCGACGCCGCCTTAGGGTCAACGGGTAGGTCACCGTCCGGCGGGAAACAGGTAGGTCGCCATATCCTAAATCTTCAGTTTATTATATTGTTAGATTTACTGTTAATTGCAAAGAACTACAAATTATGACTATTAAACAAAAAACACATCTTCCGCTCCATCCACAATAGAATTCACAGGCGCAATGTATCCATCATCGATGTAGTCGTCCGTGTGATCTTCTTCATCTTCATTTGCTAAGTCAATAGTTGTTGGTTCGGGTACGGACTCAGCAAGAGCCTTTTCAATAACAGATGCGTCACCGGTGACACCTTCAATGCCAGTCCTAGTCCAGTTTGTCAAATCTTCATGTGTGCCCGATTTGATCATATCTCCCACTCCGACATCGAGTGAATCAACATCAATTTCTTCCTGGTTGTCTAATTCGGGCATGAAGAACATATTTCTGGGGTTCATTCTAATAACAATGCTCCAATCTTGTTTCTTTGAACCTTTCACATAAAACACTTGCTGAGCCTGTGTCCCCAAAATATAAGGTTCATTTAAATATCGCAATCGAGTTGTATAAATATCTATAATACCATACTGATCCTTATTGAATCCTCTACCTTTGCTCCTACTGGCAGCTGGCACATCATACCAGTCACATGGAAACAGGATGACTTCCTTTTGTGTCGGGAAATCTAGTGCGTAAATTTTTTTGACCACACCATACCAGTCGATGTTGCCAGTAGTAGGATCACCATTCACAACAACACCAGAATTTTGTGTAGTCAGATTCTTCTCTACATGAACAGTTCTGAACAGAAATCCATTGACGAAGCACCTATTGAAAACACGTGCCCGATGGTCTGGTCCCTGAGAAAGTCCCTGAGAAACACTTGTTTTTCTTTCTGCATAAAGTATGTTGATCTGCAAGAAGTATAAAAGAACAATGTATAAGTACATGAGCACTAAAAGCAATAAAACCTGTGAGGAAATTGTACTTCACCCTACACTCGAATCAGCCTACAAATTGTTCTGTATGACGTTGTTCAACATTCCTTACACACTGTTTTCTGAGTAAATCCTTATGCATACTACAGTAACGGGCAAGGGGGGAATACAAAGTCAACAAAAAAACATGTATGTGCATACTCCAATGTAAGTAAATTAAAGTTACTACTTACTTGGCCCATGGAATAACCTCATCACAATTTGTTAATATCCAGTGCCTCATCCGCTGCATATCTAGCCTAGTAAGTTGCTCAATTGCAAATCCTTTCTTAGTATAATCAATGTTGCTGAATATGCTTAAACATGCTGGTGGTTCATTCACTGCAACCCTTTCATGACACTCTGGACGATTAATCTTTGTGTCCACATCATCCAAAAAGCGAGAGCAAAAAGTCATGCACTCCTCTAGTATATATCCCTCTGCTATTGAACCTTCAGGATAGGCTTTGTTCCGCACATAGCCTTTCAACGTACATAGATACCTCTCTATTGGATACATCCATCTATAGCATACAGGTCCTCCTAGTTTAGCCTCTTCAGCAAGATAAACTGGCAAATGCATCATGATATCAAAAAAAGCTGGGGGAAGATCATCTCCATACGACAAAGAGTCTCTCTAATCGAAATGTTCAATTTTTCTAACTCTTCGGTGCTCAACTCCTTAAAACATATTGCATTGAAGAACCTACTAAGCTCAATCAGTGGTTTAACAACCTCTTGTGGTAGTATGTGACGTACCACAATGGGTAATAGTTTCTAAAATATAACATGGAAGTCATGAGTTTTAAGTCCAGAAAGCTTACACCTCGACACATCCACACATCTCTTGATATTAGACATATAACCATCAGGCATCTTGACACCTTGCAGAAATTTGCATAGATATACCTTGTCATCTTGACCTAAACTGTACAATGCTGGAGGCAAAGTGTATTTGTCATTCATCACCAAAGGATGTCGATCCTTCCTCATGCCCAAATGTTTCATGTCCAGACGAGCCTTCTCGCTATCCTTGGATTTTCCAACCATGTCAAGTAAGGTCCCCAGTATGCTCTCGCATATATTTTTTTCAATGTGCATCACATCCAAATTATGCCTTACAAGCAACTTTTTCCACTAAGGCAGTTCAAAAAAATACTCTTCTTCCTCCAATTGTGCCATCTAGTGTTCTCTTCACGCTGCTTCCTCTTTTTAGTCGTGTTCCCAAATGTCACTTGCTCAAAACTTTCATACTGTTTCAGCACACCTTCCCCATCCAGTGGCACTGGAGGCTCCCTGGTTTCCACCTGGTTGTTAAAGCTAATCTTGTTGCGGCGCCACCTGTGATTCATTGGTAAAAAGCGGCGATGACCCATGTAGCAATGCTTTGAACCAAATTTCAGCCATAAATAGTCAGTATCCTTGTGGCAGTATGGACATGCAAACTTGCCTTTTGTGCTCCAACCAGATAGCATGCCGTATGCTGGGAAGTCATTAATTGTCCAAAGTAGAACAGCACGCAGAGTGAAATTCTTCTTTACCTTTGCATCCCATGTCTGAACACCGTTGAGCCAAAGATCTTTGAGCTCATCAATAAGGGGCTGCAAATACACATCAATGTTATTTCCTGGAGATTTTGGCCCCGGTATCAACATTGACATCATCCAGAATGGTAGTTTCAAACACAACCACGGAGGCAAATTGTAAGGGATTAGGATCACATGCCATGTAGTGTATGTCACATTCAACATCCCAAATGGATTGAAACCATCAGATGCAAGACCCATCCTAACATTACGAGGATCCAAAGCAAATTCCTTATAAATTTCATCCACGTGTTTCTATGCCATGGAGTTAGCAGGGTGCCACATTTTTCCATCTTGAACAAGTCTCTCCTTATGCCAACGCATATATTCAGATGTGGTCGCTCTCATGTATAACCTTTGCAGATGAGGGGTCACTGGAAAATACCTTAGGATTTTCTATGGAACACGCTTCTTAGGTGTAGCATCACCACTAGCTGCCTCCTTCTCACTTGAACCAATAGCTTTCAATCTAGTCTCTCCACATGTTGGACATTTATCCAAGTCAGCATATTGTTTTCTAAATAAAACACAATCATTGATACATGCATGTATCTTTTCGTAGTACAGTCCAAGATCACGAACTACCCTTTGCACTTTATCCAAAGTATTTGAAACACAATGACCTTCAGGGAGCACAAGCGAGATTAGCTGAAGCACAGCCTCCAGAGCACTGTTACTGAGACCAAACATGCACTTAATCTGAAATAGCCTGACAATGAATGAGACCTTAGTAGCCTCCTTGCAACCTGGATATAGTTCCTTCTGCGCCTCAATTAATAACTTAAAGAATTTCTTAGCGCTTTCATTTGGCTCTTCAGTTCAGATTTCTCCATGTATTGCACCACTGATTAGTGAGGAAACCAAATCATTCATAGATGGACCATCCCCTGATTCACCATCATTGCCAACTCCTTCAGTGATGCTCGCATATGAATCCTTTTCTTCTCCTTCCCCTTGGATGAAACATTCAGAAAATCCCCTAAAAAGCAAATGATTTCTAATTTCCTCAACTATTCTGTATGACATGGAATGGCATCTTGAACATGGACATGGTGTCGTATCTCCTTTACAAGTGCCTGCAAATCTAGTCTCCATAAATTTCTTCAATTTTTTTTTGCCACTGATCTGATACTTGTGGCAGTCGCATCCAACTCCGATCATCATTATGCGACATTAATCCCCTACATATACAGTTAGTTGCTCATATCAGTACGCTAATAAGTCACTGCTTTCTCCATCTATATATAATTACCTCCACGGCGTCCGACGTCCGGCCGTCGCCATCCTGCTGCCGCCGCAACTAGACCTTGCTGCCGTCGCCGCCCTGTAATTACCCTAGGGCAACGACAAGGGTAGCAACGCCAAACAACAGGCACGAACGCAACGACCAGGGTCATAAGATAATGCAAAGCCCAGCACCACAAAAAAACTAAAGCCCATCCCAACCGTTTTTTCCGTCGACGCCTCCCCTCCCATCCTCGTGCAGTCCGCGTCCTCTCGTCGAGCCTAGACCTCCTCCCCATCCTCCTGCTGTCATCCTCTGCCAAGATCCGCATACCTCCCCCTAGATCCGGTCCCCTCCCAAGTCCCCGCCACTCCCCATCCGCACCGCCTGGGTTAATGAAGGAGTACCATCGCGACGCTAGGGGTCATTTTGCTCGGGGGAACAAGGTCATAAAGTTGGAGACGCCATCAAAGGCCCACACCGCGGTAGGTCGGGGCCACCGTGGCGAAGCTTCTTCCTCACGTTGTCAACAATTGCACAACGGCGTCAACAGGCGGCCTACCACGCGGTCGGTTTCGAGGGGGTTTACCCCGGGGAAATCTTTTCAGGTGAAGATAACTGCCGACTCCGACTACGATTCTGATGTAGTTATCATCGGCCTGAACTCTGAAACTGAGTCCGACAGAGAGACGAATGACGATATTGACCACATGTACGACCAGTGCATCGATGAAATCGTAATGTTCTTACTTTCTTCTATGTTTTTATCTATGTATCCCTCATTTGTACTACAATTCAAAGATGATTAAGATAGTCACTAAACCATTGAACATTTATCTATGTAGCTATGTGTTGCACGTTGACCCCTGAACCATTGAACATTTAGGCAACATTTAGGCAATATTTGGGAGACTGGTTCAACATTGATCATTGAACATGACAGGAATGTGAACAGGGGAATGTCTATGTTTTTATCTATGTATCTATGTCAGAATGTCAGTCATGCATAAACCCCTAAAACATTAATCATTGAACATTAAAAGAATCTGAACATTGAATGTCAGAATGTATTGCAGACTGATTTTATTTAACTGTTTGATGTATTGCAGACTGATTTTGATGAGTTGAAATCTGCTTTCAAGAAGTACGCGAATCATGCAAACCAAAAGTACAACAAAGTGGTGCGGGAGCGCCATGACGTTGCCAAGAAGCTTTACATAACTAAAGAGAAGGCAAAAACATTAGTTGCAGCAGTTAAGAGGCTTGGCAAGAAGAAGGTAGACAATAAGTAGGTCTTGGTTCACAAAGTGTTTAGTTTCGTCAGTAACATAACCTCTAGTGCTATGATCTCCATCTGTTGTGTTCTTTTGGATTGCCTGTGTGCATGGTGGAAAAACGTTGCTTGATAAGCCTCATTTTTATCAATGTGTTTGCTATGATCCCCATCTGTCATGTTACCTTTGATCAATCTGTTGGTCTAGCTGGAAAATACATTTACAGTATTAAATTACTGATTAAATGAGGTTACTGGAATAACTGTCAAAGCCTTGCAACATTGCCTACCTATTGCAATGAATTTTCATAGAATTTATTTCTGTAACTAACATAGAATTTATTTCTTTTAGTTCGGCTCCTATCCATCATCCAACTGTTGCGTAGCGTGGTGGTGAGGTGCTCGAGTCCAAACTCTGGAGACCCTGGTTCAATTCCCTCATTGCATCTTTTAATTTTTCCATTAAGTAAAACTCGCAACCATTTTTCAACTCGTGGCGACAACACCTATCTATTGCAACAATTTTCTTGTTATTGCCATGGGCTATGTGGCAACGTAACAAATTCGTTGCAATATTGCTTCCTACTTGCAACATTACGTATTTCGTGGCAATAACCCTTACATATTGCAACGCAAAAAAAACTTTATAACAACGCAAAAAAACCGTGGCAATTTTTTCAGCAACTCGCAACCATTTTCAACTCGTTGCGACAACACCGACCTATTGCAACAGATTTTTCGTTGTTGCCTTGGGCTATGTGGCAACGTGACAAATTCGTTGCAAAAATGTCAAAGCCTTGCAACATTGCGTATTTCGTGGCAATAACCCGTCGACATTGCAACGAAAAAAATTAATTATTGCAACAAAAAACACACGTGGCGATATCGCCTACCTATTGCAACGAGTTTTCAAATGGTGGCAATAACGCCTACCGGTTGCAATGAAAACTCAAAATCGTTGCAATAACCCCTACCTATTGCAACGAAATTTGAGTTGATGGGATGATGGCCGTGGCAATAGCCCTAAAATCTAGTAGTGGGACATGTCAAGTAGCTACCCATTGTGGGTGCCAAGCTGCAACCAGTTCATGCCACACCCCCTCGTCGACTGCCATAAGTGCGGAATCAGGGTGATTTGGCTCAGGAGCACTGCTGGCTACATCTTCTACAAGTGCCCCAACAATATTAAGGTAAGATTGCAACCCTAACATCATGGAATCAACCGTGTTGGAATCCTAGGGTTCACTTGCATTTGTGTTGTTGATGTAGGGAGATCCTAGAACATGTGACCAATACTGGTTTAAGGCTCAGTACTTGAACCATTTGAAGGAAAAATTTCACCATTTAGTGCCTCCAAACTATCAATTGGTGGGTAATGCTCCATGAACAGCAGTACCTCAATCAAGTGCTGAATGTCAGCCTCCTCAGCTATCAGAAAGCACTGGTTTGTTGAATGAGATAAGTTAGTTAAAGTTGGCAAATTGTAATCTGAAGATGGAGATGTGTGAATTGAAGATCCATGTGGAGAAATGAAAGGGCATGTTAATGAACTGAAGCTGGAAGTCGGAGAGTTGAAGAATCTTCTGGGGAAGAAAAACAAGGTTGTTGTGACCAAGAAAAATAAGATTGTTGGGGTCGATGAAACATGGCTGCCATTACTGCTGTTGTGACCTTAATTGTAGGTGTTATGCTTGGGATCTTTGCCTCAGGAGTAGCTAATGCTAAGTGAAGAAATAGATAGTGTAGTAGTGCTAGTTGTCAATGAATCTTTGTTCTGTTTCTGCTGTGTGGAATTTATCATTTAGTTAGGTTAAGTTGTGATCTATGAACTTCATATGTAATGTGACATGTCTTATCTCTTATGTGGAATCTATCATTTGGTTATGGTTATGTTGAGTTGTGACATATCTTATCTATTGGTTTATATGTCACTTATTTTTGTGACCTATTGTTTATATTTTTATGAGCTGGTTTTTTAACATAATCACATTCAAGAAGGCAGTGAAGCTCTATGCAATAAAGACTGGCTTGAGTTTGCAAAAGGCATAAAGATAGATAAAACAAGATTCATTGCCAAGTGTTCATTACGCATTCATGCATCAAGGATTTATGATGACTACAAAGTACAAAGTGTACCCATCTTTTCTAGGGGCAGATCACGTCATCACCCGCCCCTAGAAATTATTTTCGGAAGCGGGTGATGCCGTCACCTGCCCCTGGAAATGGGGACTATTTTCACGGGTGGGTGATGGGGTGACTCGCCCCTGAAAATGGTGATTTTCTGAGGCGGGTCACCCTATCGCCCGCTCCTGGAAATAGTCCCCATTTTCAGGGACGGGTCGTCCCGTGGCCCACCCCTGCAAATGGTTCTCCAGGAATGGATCGTATGCTACGGTAACCGCTCCTGTTTTGTAGGTACGGGTGG
Source organism: Setaria italica (assembly GCF_000263155.2). Taxonomy (NCBI): domain Eukaryota; kingdom Viridiplantae; phylum Streptophyta; class Magnoliopsida; order Poales; family Poaceae; genus Setaria; species Setaria italica. The sequence continues at coordinate 25,413,109 of NC_028450.1, read as the reverse complement.
CAAATTCACTCACCCTAGGAAAAAAATGGAACGCCCGTGCAAATGGTTTTTTAAGTAGTGCGATCCCTGCTTGCTTTATTTGTGCCGCTCGCTCGGGGCCCCGGCCTCCCGCTCCCCGGACGTCGGTGTGCATGTGCTGGATGCTGCCGCGCGTGTAGTGGCCGCAGAACACCGGCGCGCTAGCTAGCTCCTGCCCTTCCCTGTCCTCCATGCCAAAATCGTGCATCCTGTGCTGCGCCCCGGCAGGCCCCAGCCGGCCGGCCGGTGGTGACGATTATTGGCGGAGTAAATGAGCAAGTGCCGGCTAGCTACAAGGATATATGTCCATCAGCCCATCACACCGCGGCCTAGGCCTACTAATTGGATTAATTAGATTGTAATTCAACTCTAACCTACACCAATCCACATCAAGTTAATTTATTCTTTCAACCCAACTCACCCCATATTTATGTTATCTAGATCCAAGCCAATCCACCCTACTAGTTGATAGAACCCATGAGTTTGCTATAAAAAATCATGGTTTGCTATATAAACCTATGGGCTCATATAAAAAACTCGTATATATTTGAAATAAATGTGAGTCCGACATGTGGGTCCTATCGAAGTCTCAAACTAAGACATCGTGTTCACACCTTAAAATTTTAGCGAAATTGATCGAAATTTATTGAAGATGATAGAGTTTGACTGCCCGCTACTTTATGCTAAATAGTATGGCTAAACATACATTTGGACCCCGCATTAAAAGCCGGACTCTAGAATTTAAACCTCATGTTCACACCTTAAAATTTTAGCGAAATTCATCAAAATTTGTTGGAGATGACTCAATTTGACTGCCCACTACTTTATGTAAAATAGTATGGCTAAACATACATGTGGATCCCGCGTCAAGAGCCGAACCCTAGAATTAAAACCTCACGTTCACACTTTAAAATTTTAGCGAAATTGATCGAAACTTGTTGGAGATAACTCAGTTAAAATGTCTGCTACTTTGTGTAAAATAGTATAGCTAGACATATATATGGCCCCACGTCAAGAGTCGGACCCTCGAACTAAAACCTCCATTTCACACTTTCAAATTTTAACAAAATTAATTGAAATTTGTTGGAGATGATTTAGTTTAATAATTAGCTACTTCATGCGAAAAAGTATAGCTGGACTTATATATAGGCCCACATCAAGAATCGAATCCTTGTTTTGTGAATCAAAGTAAAGCAACCACTCTAAACCACTCCCAAACTATTTCCTCTTTTTTACAAATCAGCCTATTAGTAACCAATCTAAACAACTTCAAACAAAAAACCAACTCATTAAAATCATTAAACCCAATCCATTTAGCAGGGCTACCGCAACCATACCAGCTGTGCGCGCATGCATGCAATCACACCTTATTTCGTGTACTTATCCAACTAAGGGGGTGTGGATCTATGGACTAATTTTTTAGTTCGGGTCACATCGGATGTTTGGATACCTAGGACTAGGCATTCGGTTTTCGGTTCAGTTTCGGTTCGGTTCCTCAGTTTTTGAAGAAATTCGGTTCTTATAAAATAGGAACCGATCGGTTCTATTTCGGTCGGTTCTAACCGAACTAACCGAAATTTTTGAGAAGAGGTCAAGACAACAATAAATATATTTGTTCTAAGGCAAATTTATGCAACGCTATATCCATTTTCAATATTAATAATTTATAAGGGAACAATAGCAATATAGTAACACAAATATATAGTAGTTCAAATATGAAACACCACACGTAAACCAAACATAATCTTACAAAATACAAGTGAAGTATGATTCATGTAATCGGTTCTTTCGGTTAATTCGGTTAACTGAGAGTAGGAACCGAATTTTCTTCGGTTATTTCGGTTCCTCAATGTCAGGAACCGAATAAGGAACTGAATTTTTTGGTTCCGGTTCTTTCGGTTCAGTTTTCGGTTTTGGTTATTTTTGCCCAGGCTTATGATACCAATTAGAAGGACTAAATGTGAACTAATTATAAAACTAATTGCATAAGCCGTGGCTAATTTGCAAGATAAATCTATTAAGCCTAATTAATCCATAATTAGCACATATTTACTGTAGCATCGCATGGTCAAATCATGGACTAATTAGGCTTAATAGATTCATCTCGCGAATTAGCCTTCATTTATGCAATTAGTTCCGTAATTAACCTATATTTAATACTCCTAATTAATATTTAAATATTTGATGTGACGGGTACTAAACTTTACCTCTTTTCTCCGAACGGGGCCTAAACATTTGCTCCGTGCCTCCGTACGTGCTGAGATTATTGGCAGCTGCAGCGGCGACATGGATGGCGCATGATGTGTAAAAACATCATATCACTGCACTCTATAACGAGACTAGCTAATAACCAACAAGACTACAGCCAGCCCCGCTGCGTGCGTAAACAGCTCGGGGTGCGATTTTGTAAAGTTGCCGGCCGGGACCAGGCGTCCAGCTCGTCGGCAATTTCGTCCGTCCATCTCATCGATTCCATAGGGACAGTGCTCATCAGCTCATGTTTAAATTGGGATGGGGGCACGGGGCCACCCTGCCGTACATACGTACGTACGTGGATGTGGCCCTGACTCCTTTTAAGATGGTCGAGCGAGGACGCCGGCGTCGTGTTTAGCAGTATTTGTTATCAGAGCGCGCGTGGCGTGGCTGCAACGATCAATCAACGGGTCCCGGCCTCCACACTCCACGGGCTCGCAGGGACGACGATTCTTTTCATGCATGAGTTTCGTCGGCTCACCCGGACATACTCACTCCAACTCCATTCCATTTCAAATTATGGATCGTTTTATATTTTTTTTAATTAATAAATATTATTATATATCTAGATACATACGGTGTATAGCAAAAATTATTAAAAAACCCGTACATATCCTCCGGACGTGCGGTGCTTCCGTGCATGCATGATCTCACGTACGATTCCTACGGAGTAGTACTGCCAGTGCCTGCACGGCTGCACCGCTCCGATGCCTCGTGAGGCGGCCAGCAGGGGCAGGGCCCTCTCCGGGCCAGCATATCTAGTTCAACATTATACATACACAGCAATCCTAATCTGCACAGGGCTACCTTTTCTCTTTCACTTTTATCATCTTGCTCTTGCATGCATGCGAAGGCAGGAGCAGCGGGGAGCCAGGGCTGTGGCTGTGGGCGATCAGATCACGTCCGTACCATCACCAGTCGTCGGCCCGCCCCAGGCCGCTGGCAACAAGCATCAGCAGCAGCACGGTGCAGGCCTGCGGTCTGGATCGAGCGCGCCCTCCTCGAAAGCCAAAGAAAAGAGACGAAAGGAAAGCTGCAGCTGGCCCGCTGAAACTGTGCGATGGCCGGCCAAGGAAGCAGGAAAAAGAGGAGGCTGCTGCTGGTCTACAGGCCGGCCTACAGCTACAGTACCGGCTCGTGGCTGGTGTGATGACGCTGCTAGCTACGGATCGTGCACCAAGCCGTGCATCCACAGAGGCCATAGGGCACGGCCACCGGGCGGCTGGCGGTGATCTGCACGAACGCACGCGCGCGTCGTTCTCTTCATCCCGGCCGGCCGGCAGCACGTACACGGGGCGCGCTTTTGCCCCGAGTGCCCTGCGGTCTCGATTGGTCACGGTCCCTATGATCCAGCGCGCGATCGAGCGATGCAGGCGCAGTCTACGGGCTACGGCGACGTGCTTTCCGTCGCCGTCGACGCACGACTATAATCTCTGGTCTGACATGATATATCACGCATGTGAAACACAAGCGGCGGTAGTTATTAGTCGGCCATCGGTCGATCACGCACTTATCTAGCTGTGCTTTATTACCTCGTGACGTGGTCCTCCTGGTTTTGTTTGACCTGACCATCTGACCACAAAATACCGTACTACATGATCGCAAACAAACACTACCCACACGTACACTCTTATTGCTGACATGCAACCACAACCTGCCGGCCATGACATGATGACATCTGCTACTCTGCTGCCGCCTTACGTTGCATGCATGTGCATACACACCGTGAAGACGGCCGTGAATACGATGCCGTTGAGAACACATCATGCGCGCGAGGTGCGAACGTACCCGGCCGGCGGGTCGTACGGCTATATAGGTCTACCGTGTGTCTGTGAGTGCTACCAAAAATTGACAAGGTTAGCTGAAGTGGACCCGGTTGAAAGAGAAATCGATGTGTCATCACATTGATGAGATCTTACTAGCTAGAGTGGCAGGATTAGAATCTAAGGTAGACCTGGCCAAAAATTCCAAAACGCAATACTAATAGCAATTCAGTAACAATATGTTATCTTATTGGAGGCTCCATTTGAAGCCGCTAGGTGAAGCTAGCTAAGATCTTAGCTGGACACTCTAGAAAAAGAGAGAAATACTATAAATTCTCACAAAAAAGCAAAAGATATGGTCATAGACTCAAATCATCGTAACCATTGGATCTATTATTATATTTTCTAAAAAATTACCAACCTATGCCATTATGAAAATAACCTAAAGTAACCCCCTAAATCTACATCTAAATTACCCACCTCTGCCATTATATAAAATAAACTAAAGTAACCCCCTAATCTTCATCTAAAATAATTTAAAATAACCTCCTAAATTTGAAACTAAATTGCCCACCATTAATACTTAAAAATAACTTAAAGTGACCCCTTAAATTTGCATCTATATTACTAACATATGTCATTATTAAAAATAACACGAGGAAACCCAAAATTTGAATTCAAATCATCTTCATTAAAAATATACACCAATATAAGATTCTAAAATTTTTCTATTTATTGGTATCTGATATAATAATTAAGGTACATGCGTATGATGTGGGTCACTACTTACAAAAAATATAGAGGAAATGATGAGAATATAGATTTCTATGTTAAAATTATAGCTCAAGTTTAGGGTCCAATAAAGAAATTCAAGCACATACATGTGATGCAAAGTGAAAAGTTAAATATTATAAATGTGGGTGAAAATATTATAGAGTAATTAATAACTAAAATCTAGCACAATCAGATGAAGATAACAAGTATATATATCTATATAAGTATTGTGTTCGAATATTCAATAAATGAGAGGTAGCTCAGGGTAATAGATTTGTAGCAATGTGGAATTATTTTTTTCCATGGGAGACTCCGTATTACTTCTCACAAGACATGCTAGAAAAAAAAAGACAAATCCCAAAAATTCTCATAAAAATCATAAACAGCAATCCTATAAACTCTAATAATCATAGTCATTTGTCTATTATATTCTAAAAAACTACCCACCACAATTATTATAAAAATATTCTAAAGTAAACCTCTAAATCTATATCTAAACTACCGAGCCCTACATTATAAAAAAATAATATAAAGTAACCCCATAATTTTATCCAATTTACCCATACATATCATTATAAAGCATAACTTAGAATGCCATTCTGAATTTGTATCTAAGTTACCATGTATATAGTTATTAAAAATAACCTAAAGTAAGCACCTAAATCTTAATCTAATTATATTCATGTTCATTATACAGAAATTTCTGAATAACCTAGTTATATTATTGTTAATATACAAACACTAAGCTTAAGGTATAAATGCATGATGGGTGTCATCAACCATTTTGTACATGTATGTGAGGAAGTGATAAAAAAATTGATTTTTATGCTAAACATAAAGTATGGAGGTGCGGTACAAATGAAAAAAAATGTGAATGTGGATAGAAAAGTGTATATAGTAATTAGTAATTAAAAAATCAATCACAACTGAATAAAGATAAGTATACATCTATTGATATATATGAGTACTATGTTGAAGTATTAAAAAATTGAGAGAGTAGTAGGTAAACAATTTTGATTATTAGCTAGGAGTCTAATTTCTAAATAATTTTTAAATACGATAGCTTTTAAAAATAGTAGTCCGTGCGGGAGCATGGGTTGATGGACTAGTATAAAATAATGAAAAGTACAGTAACATATTTAAGAAACTCAATTAAATTTCTTCTCAAAGGGTTATTATATATATAGAAGATTACGATACTAGTCTAGTTTAAGGCTTTTGCTTTACGCCTACTCGTGTGTCCATAAAAGTGTGAAACATGTCATCCTCACTTACACTATTACAGAAAATATCATGCTTGATAAAAGTGAGCAAATAATCATTCAATAATTTATCACCCATACGATTTCTCAAATGATTCTTCACTAGACCCATTGCAGAGAATTTTTTTCCACACTTTTTTGCCACTGGTAGAACCAATGTCAATTTAAAGACCAAGAACACCATATCATAAATATCATGTTTCTTCATTTGTCAAAACAACCTTAATAGAGAGCTCACCAAGATTGTTTAGGCCTTGGAGTCTAGCATCCTCTCTCACATAGTCACATCATCAATATATGTATCAAGTTTCATCAATTAGCACTTGAAAAGTCATTGGGATAAAAAGTTGCAAGCCTAAGTACCTTTTGTGCATCATGGCACACCAAGACAACATGATGTTTTGAGTAGCTAACACCACAATAGAAGTAGACTAATCATTTTTTCGGATTTTATCATCCTATTCATCTTATTCTCTCATCTTGCCACAAAATGTGTGGATGCATATGTAGATTGTACGAATAAATTATGCTTGCTGACGAGATATAATATAATTTTTAGCACGTGGCATGGGCTATGCTTGCCGAGGCTTGTCAGGCCAGCACGGCACAAACATGATGAGAGCAGAGTGCTAACCAAACACGTTATAATGCAAAACGAGACTAAGAAAAATGCCACCTCAATCTTTTAAAAAAAATCGGTAATGCTTTGGTTAGGGCGTCCGACGCCCTATCCTTTTGTCGGACGCGCCATCCACTGTCTGCATCCGTATCTGAATCATACGGCTGTGAGTTACCTCGTGTATATTTCTCCCTAGCAACTTCTTCTACCACATGCCACCCGCCAATTCCCCTACCCGTTCCCTTTCTCTCTCACCTGACTACCCGACGCGATTCCATAGCGACGATGCCGATGCCCCGGCCGGCAGCCCCCCGGCCGACGGCAAGGAGAGTGGCGGAGGCCACCGCTCGTGAGCCAAGCTGACTTGGAGGAGCACAGTGTCTCCTCGCGCACGTGCACATGCCTTGCGCGGCCATCGGCTTCCGCCACGACGGCCCCGGTGGTCCTTCCTGCCTCAAGTGAGGTGATTGAGGCCAGCGATGCGATTGAGGCCAAGGTGAACAACGGCGTGAGGCTAACCAGTGAGTTCATCGTGCCCCTGCATCTTGTTCACTAGTCTGTGCAGATTTGGGTTGTAATTTTGTTCGATTTAAGGTTTAGGGGTTCATCCCCGAAGACAATTTACTGAGTTCATACGTTCCCTGCATCTAGTGGCTTGATTTTGCAGGTATTTGGGTGGGGATTTTGTTCGATTTAGGATCCAGTTTCATCCACTCATACTCTTCATGTTGCAATATTTCATGTTCAGCAGAAATGGTGGGATATGTACTTATTTTTCAGTTAGTTTCACATAGTTAGCATGAGATTCCCCCAATTCATGTTGCGAGATTTTTAGATCCCCCATGTTACCCATGAACTGAGCCATGTACTGTCAAAATGATCGATCCAATAATTTGTTTTTTTAGGTTTTTGCCATGTGATTTAGATCTTATATATGCATTTGTGATGTTTGATTTTGATCGGATGTATGATTTTTGGTGCAGATTTAGTCTATGTATGATTTTAGGCCTGCAAATATACCATGTTTATTTGCTCTGTGTCATGAAATAAAATAAATATTCCTGATTAGTAGTGGTTTGTCTCATGGAACAAAGTTGTTTTTCTTTGTGAAACATCTACAGCTCATTTCAATCTTTTGTATCTAGTTAGCATGACACATACCTCTGTTGTTTAGATATGTTCTTTTTGTCATATCTGCTATGATACTATGGCTTTCTGAATCTATCCACAGTGCATATATGGCTTCATTTGTGTTGCAAATATAGTATTATACTAGCAGGAGTTACAAAAGAAGATGTTTATGTTTTAATATAATGGATGTTTCCCACGGACTACCTGCAGCAAAGAACTTTGTAAGTTGCACACCTTCCATGTTGCAATGCTCTACATTAATGCATGTTTCTCACTATTTTTTGCTACATATTTTTGTGTGTTTAAGGAATGATCGTGGTCTGTACACAATGCTTTATATGGAGTCATGGAATGGGAAGAAGATGGACACAACATTCGAGCCAGCAATTTGCATACCATTGTTTGCCCTACTGTATTTTTTCTCATCCTTTTTATGAACGCTCTCTAGTTTTTGCAATATTTCTAGCTAATGCTTGTGTACCTTACTTTTTTTGGGCAGCCCATGATCTTCAATTACAGGAAATTGGTTGTTGGGGCACTACTACTCTCTCCAACTCCAAGAAATAAGATCGAAACAGCTGAGTTTGTCAAGAAATATTGCAACAAGGAGGATGGAAACTAATGAACTATCTGCCCTTGTTATAGGCTTTTAGCTTCTGTCTAAGCTAGCAGTAGCATGTTTCTATTTTAGCTCATGGAGTATGTAAATTTCAGCTAAGAGATGGGAAGATTCTTCTCCGTCACGTGCCAGATTATGTTGCGTTAGGTATCTGACATTGTCTCAAAAAATATATTGAAATATTGCAATCCCGAAACATGATGATTCAGCTGTTATTATCCCTACTCTCTATCTATCACTCAATGTTTTCATATGTTTTATAATACCTTTTTCTATCTGTCTTTTGGTTATGTATTCAACATGGTGGCATACTCATGTGTCTGTAATGTTTTTTTTATGTTTCACATATGGCCATGGAATGTTTCATCCCGCTTCATCCCATGTTGCAAATATGCAGAACTGTTTTTCTACCTGCAAAATTAGTGAAAAATGTTTGAAACATTGAAGATTTGCTTATGGCATATCAACATATATGATATATACTCCGATGATTATTTAATTTTTTCATATGTTTCGATACTTTATTTTCAATGTTTCAATACTACATTATAAATGTTGCAAGTCACAGGTAACCAATGAAATCCCTAATTAAATAGGCAAACATGTGCATTGTAACATCACTAAGAACATCATGCAAACACTGACATAACTTCACTAAGAACAATACCTTTTGGGTGCGAACAGGCCACCAACATGTTGCAGCAGACCAAACCAATTGTTGGAATATCAATAATTTAATGTTTCACATGTTCAACTTAATGCTAAAAAGAAAAATAATGTAAAATCAGAACTTCGGTTGAGTCTTCTTGAGCTCCCTCGTAATCTCCATGTTGTCTTGCAACATCATGTTGGCTGCCACTGTTGTTCCTTAAGCTAGTTGCACTATGTGGCAGATGGGAAACACACACCTGCAGAATCCATGTTGCGAAAGGCTGAATCAGATGTTGCGAATGTACAAACACGATTTCTATCTACTATGTAAGCCTCAAGGATTGAACATACCTTTGAAAAATCCTCAAAAAACCTATATCATACAGATCCTATCGAGTCTATGCAGCAAAAGCACAAAAAATCCTAGATGCATATGGGTCGAAGGCTACTAATCTGTGGTGGAAATTGAGACATCAATTGGTGTGAAGCAACCGCGCCCCTAATGCCAAATTGCAGCCTTGATGCGGAGCTCAAGCCCCAATGGACGCAGCTCAAATCCCCTGAGCAGACAGACACTAATGGTGGTGGATCTCTAGGGTTCCTTGCAACAATTGGTGGTGGTTTGTGGGGGGATAGAGGAGATGCCACATTTTCCACCGGTTTTTGTCTTCCCGGCAGCGGATTTCATCGAGAGCGCCGCACTTGCTCTCGAGCTCGTGCCGTGGGGAGAGGAACGAAGAAGAACACATGCAAATAGGTTGGGGGTCGTGGCAATATTGCATGCAACATTAAAACGACGGGTGTGATGTTGCGGCGGGAGTTCTCCTAGGGTGCGTCACCATCCGACTAGCGTTGGATTGGACGTCCGGGCGCTAGCCGGTCGGAAAAAAAATTCCACCTCTGCCTGTGCTGATACACGATGAAAAATAAGACGACATCTATGTGTGCGTTCGAAGCGTTTGCATTTTGAACTTCCGTACAATTTATTGCTTCCTTCGAATTGGAATTCGCGTTTCTTCAACCTTGGAAAATTGGCCGGTGTTGCAGTCACGGCGTGAGGATGGACAATAACAATAAGCGCCAGAGATCATCAGTACCAGTCAGGCAGTCAGCAATATCATCTCAGTCCTGTACTGGCCCTGCATCTGTGCATCAAGATGGAGCAGCATTCAAACTTCCGCCGCCTAGTGGTACTAGTAGGAGTACCTGAGAAAAACAAGGGACTGGTATTATATTAGGCAGGAAATTCTTCTACTCCAAATTTCAAAGTAGTCGGGTTTATAATAATTATTCATCAGTTTGACATAGGGAGCTACAAGCAAACGGAGTACCTTTCTGACCTTCAGTTTAGGATGATGCCAACTAAATTATTGAATTTATATGTGGATCTCCAAACGCGTTACTTGATGACGACGACAAAGATCTACGAGGAACATATAATGAGAAGAAGCACTAAAGGGTTCCGAGGCCGAAACCGAAATGCTGAAGCATTCTGCTGAAAGAGACGATGGTCAAGTTAATTTCGGGTTGCAATTAATTCATGATGAGTAGTGACACGTTCCGCGTCGCTACAAACGCGTGCAGCAAGGAAAAACGTTGAGCCTCGAATCTAATCAAACCGACGCGTACGACGTAATAAGGCGGTAAGGGTACGATCGATTTGGCCGACGGTCGCTGCAAAGCCACACTCACGATCACATGACGTGACTCACGTGACGCAACCGATTATTTCTATGTCCTTAATTATTGCACTATTCCGTCAGTATATTTGGCCACACATATACTAGTCGATAACCACCAGCATCGTTCTTCGTCAACATCATCGAAATCGATTGTATTCAAAAGATTGAAAGAGACGTGACAGAAATTAAGGAGCATAATAAGGTCCGGCGACAGCTGGTACGAAACAGACATGGACACTGCGCACACCTATACCATTCCACGAAACTTGGGGGTTGGACGGCAGGAGCTAGTAGCAGCCGGCGGCCGCATCACCCTTCACCTCATCGAAGCAATTGGTACACCGGAGTGGAGAATTTTTGTATACGAAAACCAAGCAGCTTGTCCACCGCCGACGCCACCATCGATCTCGATCGAACTGGACGTACGTGCCGGCCGGCCGGTAGTGGGCGCGCATGCTTTGCGTGACCCCCGGAAAGATGAGGAGACGCGCGCACGCAGAAACGATGGCACGTACGTCGCCGGCTGAGACGCGCAGCTGCTGCTCGGTCAGACGGTCAGTTATGCCGAGACGTCATGACCGGCCGGGTTATTGTTTTCAGGAAAGGATTTATGTGCTGCGCTTGTCTCAATATTATTATTGCAAGTGCTAGCTGATGATCAGTGCCGATCTGGCAGGATAATGTGTCGATATTATTAACGTCACTGGCAAACGTACCAGTGAAGAAGTGGATTATATGTGGATAGATCTCGATGGAGCTAGTTCCCAATGTTAGGTGGCGGGCGGAGATCGACTGACTTCACTCCTTGGCAGGTAGCTGCTTTGTTGATTGATAAACGCTGGTGGCCGCCGCCGCCGTTTGCTTTCGTTCCACATGCACCATTTCACGTCAGGCCTAGCAGAAACGTGCGAAGTGCGACGACGATGGGATCGGATCACACAGGATTTTACTATCCGGTTACGTGGCCGACAGGCCTCGTACTGTTACTGTCGCCGTATGGGCCGGTACAGCATCTAGCAGTGGGCGTTATCTTAAGGGTGGTGTCAGTAGCATCATGACATGATACATCATCGCGCACTCGCCGGTGACCGGCCGACCGAGACCACACGGCGACCAAAGCAAAAGCAAGCGCGCGTGCGAGCGGCGCGCAGGGTGAGGAAGCGATCCGTGAACACCGTCACCAAACAGGCGACACTGCATGCCCGTGCCTGTGCGCTTGCACGAGGAGATCCCATACGATCCACCTAGCTGCCGCGCACACTGCCCTAGCTTACTACTAGTGCAGCACCATGGCTGGTCGCTGTAGCTGTACGAGTAGCACTAGCACAGCTTTCTTCCTTTCGTACCGGAGGAGCGCCATCGCCCGTCGGCTCATGGCACAGTATTGCTGTATCAGCTTTTTTACGTCCTCTTCATTTCTTTACCGTGCGTGCCGTCATCTCTTTTTTGGCTTTTGAGGAGCCCGATCGATTGAGGCACGCGCTGGCTGTGGATCCCGGCATGCTGCTCACAGCTGCTGACCTGCTGTATCAGTATGACCACTGACCAGCTGCATATTTGTTGTTTTAATTTACCGGCGCTGCTCTTGCTGTTGCTGCCACTGACCTGAGAAGCAGGCAGCTAGTGATGGTAGCTAGCATGGACGTGCATGATCTGTTGGCTCGCAGCCCTGGTCTCCTGGTTCCTGGCTTCCCTGCTGCTGTTGTTAAGCCTGTAAGGCTGTAACATGTAAGGTCTACTAGGTCCTGCGCGCAGGCCGGCCATGCCTGGCACGGTGTGGAACCCCACGCACACGTACAAGCGCGCTGCGCAGGCCGATAAAAGTGAGATGAAAATTAAAGGTTGCACTGTGTGGATGAGGAGCACCATATGCATGTTGAGCGTATACGTATGCATGCATGCCATGCAAACTGACGAGTGACGAGATATTGATCCGTAGAACAGGCCGTGACAGTAGATTTCGAAGTTTGGTCGCCTCTGCCAGTCGGGAAGTTTCCAATTATAAATCTTTCTAACTATATTCTAAGTATCATAAGTGAAACTTGTTAACTTTGAAGTTTTCACGAATAAGCACCAACATTAACATTAACATCACTAGTTCATCAACCCGTGCTTCTGCACGGGCTAATAATTTTAAAAAATTATAGTTATTTAAAATAAAATTCTCTAGCTAATAATCAAAATCAATTATATGCTACTCTTTTATTTATTCTTACAATACTCTAGTTTTGATTGAGTTTAATTGGTTATTACTCTATACACTTTTTCATCCAGATTCATACCTTTTTCATCTTACAATGCACCTCTATACATTACATTTAATATTAAAAATCAGTATTTTTCATCGCTGCCTCTCATACATGTATAAATGATCTACTCGGTGACACACATCATGCATATATACATTAACTTAGTATTTCTATATTAACAACGACAAAAACAGCGAAAGGGCATCTAGCCTAGTTGTTAGAGCAACTGACTAGCACCCAGCAAGCCCGAGTTCGACTCCCCGTTGGAGCGAATTAAACAGGTCTGGAATAAAAAAATTATAAAAAAATAGGTAGGGGCTTCCCTACTAACTTCGGTCAAAACAACGACAAAAATAAATAATTTAGAATCACATATTTGTTTACTTTTGGATATTTCTGTACAATAAACATGGAGATAATTAGATTAAAATTTAGCTGCTTACTTTAGATTATTTTTAATAGTGGGTAATTTAGATATAAATTTAGAAAAGAATTTTAAGTTATTTTTATAATTACATGTATGGATAATTTATACAAATACTATGGTTTACTGTAAATTAATTTTTATAGTGCAGCAGTGGGTAATTTAAATATTAGTTTAGGGTTTATTAAATTTTCTGAAAAAGTTACCACCTACACCATTATGAAAATTACCCATCCATGCCATTATAATATTTTTCACAATAATAGTAGTGGGTAATTTTAAAAAATATAATAGACCAATGGCTATGATTATTAGGGGACAAATGTTTTTGAATTTTGTGAGAATTTCATAGCGCGTCTTGTAAAAGTTAATGCACCGTTTCCAATTTTAAAAAATAAGGGCACATAGCTTACTAAAGTTAATGCACCGTTTCCAATTTTAAAAAATAAGGGCACATAGCTTACTATCAAAACTACTACCTTGAACTCTCTCTCATTTGTTAAATATGCTAACACAATACTTATACAACCAATTGTGATAGACTTTAGTTAGTAATTACTCTACAACTTTTTCATCCACATTTAAAATCTTTCTTGTTTCTCACTTTGCATCGCATGTATGCGATTGAATTTGTTTAATGAACTCCAAGTTTGAGCTATATTTTAACATGAAAATCTATATTCTCATCACTTCCTCTATATATTTATAAATGGTGAAACACACCTTAATTATTATTTTCTATATTAATAGTGTAAGAAATAGATAATTTAAAATCATATATTGATGTACCTCTGGGCATATTTTTAAAATGAAGGTGATTTGGATTTGAATTTTTAATAATAGCATATGTGAATATAATGTTAGTAGTGGGCAATTTATATGCACATTTAAGGGGTTATTTGATATTATGGTATAGGTGGGTAATTTATATGAAAATTAGGGGGTTCATTTAATTTATTTTATACGATGGCAGAGTGGGTTATTTAGATATAGATTTAGGGGGTTACTTTAAACTATTTTCATAATGGCATAGGTGGATAATTTTTTTAGAAAATATAATAGAACAATAGCTATAATGATTGAGCCTAGCAAATTGATGGCTAGATGTTTTACTTTTTTGAGAGAATTTCTAGGGTTTCTCTCTTTTTCTAGAGTGTCCACCTAGGATTCCTAGGTAGCTTCATGGGAGCCTCCAATCAGTAATAGTAAGATTCAATTGGTTTTTTTAAATCACAAATATTTCAATAATATATTTATATATGTTAATGTATTTTTTTTAAAAAAAAGGAACATCGTTACAGCTAGAGCATAGTTTATTAGGCTTAGAACAAAACTAGATGAAACTAGTGCCATCGTCCGGCGATGTAGCCACTACCTGGCCCAGCCCAAGAAAATCTGTTCCTTTATTTTGCCCCCAGTTCATTTGATTCGTGATGATCCGCACGCACGGAAGAAAAGGAGTCGGGGTCATCAGTGTGCATATGGGCTGTGGCCGACGTGCCAGCGCCGGTCATGGACAAAGACGACCCCACGCACTCCCTCCGTCCACCCACTCCGATCCGGGCTTCTTCTAGTATTTGAGATTCGTGCACACGATAATATCTGTTGGATGCATCTTCACTCCTCAACCCTAACTACCTCCACCGTCTTCCCCTATCCCGCCGCCGTCGCCCCTGCCCCATGCCGCCGCCCCGGAGCTCGCCAGTGGCCCGACGCCCGCGCTGCCCCGCCTCCGCACGCGGCCCTGCACCGTTGCCGCACCCGCGGGCGCGACCGCAGGCGCCTCCGGCCGCGAGCATCGCTGCCACGGGCACGCCGACCTCGCGTGCCCTGCCACCACCCCTAAGCCGCGCCACCGCTCCTCGGGCCCACCGGCCGCGCGCCGCCGTCGGTTGCACCTGTGCATGCGGAAAAATTAGAATGTTGAATCTTGATTGTCCAAATGTTGAATCTTGTTTGTCCAAATGTTGAATGTTGTGAAAAATATTGAACGTTGAATGTAGTATTTCTAAATGTTGATTTATTTCTCAGAAAATATTAAATGTAATCTTTCAAAATGTTAAATTTATTTACCTATAAGTTGAGCCTATTAGTTAGATCTAATAGGCTTTAAAGCCATATTACTTATCAAGCACACGTAGGAACCCCGCATTGCACACAGTAGCGACTTCGCCGCGGCGCATCTCTGTTGCAACTGTGGCAGCAGCGGCGGCGGCGGCGCGCACATTGGCGCCGGTCGCCACTCGCCACGCAAAAACCGGGACCCCGACTCCCCGATCGAGCAAAGCTAGCATGATGGCGAGCAATCTAGCGCGATCGGTCGGTCGTCGACAGAGACGACGACGCAACCACAGCGCCCCGGCCCGGCGTAGGGCTGGCCGCGACGATCGATCGTCGTCGCCGGTTGCCGGTCGCACCTCTCGCCACGACGGCACCACGACCCGAGACCGGTCTTGAGCCATGTAGATGCAAAAGCGATCGCGCTCGAGAGCCAACGCGTGCTCCGTCCCCGGCGCGTACGTCGATCGGTCACGTACGATCATGTGTGCGTACGCGTTGACGACGCGCACTGTGCTAGCACGAGCGAGCCGTCGCCGTCGTGCGCGGCGCACTGTGCTTTACTTCGATCGTGGATGGATGGGTGGCGATGCGACGCCCATGCTCGGGCCGGGCGTACTGGCATATGGTGGGCCACTGCTAGTGCTCGTACGAAGCGACCACTGTGCATGACGGCCGTAGACGAACGCACACTCTTCGTTGGTCGCCAGCATCTCGTACGTAAGTGCATTCAGATTTAAGTAGGTACAGTACGTCGTTAGATATGGCTACTATGCATTAGGGTCGTCGTCGTTTCGTCTCTGTTGCGTGCGGTGCGGTCATCCTCCGTGTACATTCTCCGGACCGTTGAAATCATGGGTGGGCCCGGGTAGGGTACGTGTACATCATGAGGGGCTAGCTAGATATGGCCGGGAAGGTTGAACATGTTACATGTAAAATCGTACGGGCTGCACAGCACCTGTACGCGCGTACCGGCGACGTTGGTACAGTGCCATGTGGTCGCGGAGAAAGATGGGATCGTGAGTCGTGCACTGACATACACATGCATATGCACAGGCATTTTTATGCTGCTCTCTTCATGCATGATTTGATCGGATATGTGTTGTAATAAAATTGTAAAACTGCCCAGAATCTGGACGGATCGCTTGAGCCACCGAGCTCCTTCTCACTTTACCATGAGCCATGACTTTCTCGCATGCATCCTCTGCTCCTGTCGCTCGATAGATCATGATCGCCGTACAAGCAATGAAGCAAACACATGCAGCTACATATATGTCACTCTTGTTGGGAATTGGAGTAATGTTGGGCACGGACCCAACTATACTGTGAACGTTCTGAGCTACGGGGACTAATTCTGTAGCGTGACGTTTCACATGTGACGGGCCATACGCCCATACGGTACACAAATCAGACAGGGCAGGTCAAATCCTTGTGGGGGCTGCTGCCAACTTTTGCTTAGTACACCTCCTGTTTCTCGGTCGTCACAAGACGGAAACTCGGGAAAGGCTAAAACCGAACTGACGCTGTAGAAGATGAGCGTCGAGGATTGACTTCCTAGCAGAGAAGGTTTATTTGATTCTCAGGCTGCGGGCCTTGGGACCGAGCGAAGCGGCGGTGTTGGCGACCAGGGGCAAATGGAAATGACTCCGATCCGGCGCCAAGGTCCCAAAGCTTCTGGGAGTTTGCTTTTGCTCCAAAAAGTCAAAAGCCAAGTAAAGAGGTACAAAGTTACACAAAAACAGCTTTCAACCGGATCATTTCTGGCAGGTGCTTTCTTAGGCTTTTGGTTTTCACAAGTCCGAAGAAATTACCGACTGACACTCGTTATGAGGTACCGCTTCGTTTTTTCCCTCTCCGGATATTTTTCTCCAGCCGTGGTCCTACGGGCGCACGTGAGCTCCGCTGCGGTGGCCTCGCCCTCCTTCAAAGCCGTGCCGACTCTACTTCCTTTTCTCCCTCTCTCATTCCCTTCTTCTTCCTCCAGCCAAGAAGAAAATCGAGCTGGGCAGTTACCATCCGTCGGGAAAATCCGCCCTTCTCTAGCCACCGCAGCCCAATAGCTCGCACCCTCAGCTTGACCACCTCCCCAACTCCCACCTCCGCCACTTCTTGACGAGCTCCAGCCACCTTGCGGGCACGAGTTGAGGATCCCGTGGCCGCCGTTGCCGCCGGTCCCGAGCTCGTGGAGCATCACCGTCCAAGCCACCCCCAACGTCGAGAACAACTCAAACGGAACCCAGTAAGCTCCTAGTGCCCATGCGCCTGCATCCTCCATCTTTCTACCGCCACTGCTGCCGGAAAACACCGCGCCGTGCGTGGGCGTACCGCTCCCAATTTCACCGTGCTATGTCTTCTCGCCAGCTGCGCCCTAGGCCTCTCCTCTCTCGACAGCGCCGCACCTCACCTGGGCCCCTCCTCTCCCGACGGCTCTCCTTCTCCCTTTCTCCGGCGCGGGAGGGTGCGGGAGCGCGAGCTCTGCCGCCGCCGCCCCAACCATCGGCGAGGCTCCGATCTGTGTACCGCCGGGAGGAAGAAGATGTTGACGAGTGGGGTCCGCTTGTCAGTGAGGAAGGGAGGGAGTTGAGTGGGGTGGATTGTGAATGACATGTGGGGTCCACTCATAATACCAAATGGCTTTCAGTTTTCTCAGATAACAGCTTTTCCACAACCCTCAGTTCACAACTATTTTTTCAAAAGCCACACCTCAACCAAACACACCCTAAGGGCACACGATGGTCCAACGGAGTAGAAATGATGTGGACCGTTATATTGAGATTGAGCAGCTCTTATTCGTCGACCGTGATTAATAAACACCTAACAGGAAGACGACCTATATTTGGACCGTTGAACGTTTCAACAAAGGCAGCAAATCGAAGACGGTCGACGAGATGCAGGCGGGCTGAAGTCAGTTATTATTGAGATCCGCAAATAGTTAATGCGCCCCATGCATCGGTAGGCTACGCCCTGCCGGCGGCTATAGATGTCCATGCAGCCCGCAGCCCGACAGCCCGGCACGAAGCCCGATTTTTTAGCCCATCCAAGCTCGGCCCAGCTCGTAACTCCTCGAGCTCAGGCTAGCCGACCCGATGGCTCGTGCCGGGCGTGGGCTAGTGCCTCGGCCCGACGGGCGGCACGGCCCAGCACAAAATCGAATGGCCATCCCGTTACCGGCCCGTCTATCAAATGGTCGCCTGGCGGCCTGGCACAACCTAGCAACGATCGGGAGTGGGGACATATATAACTAACCCCCCCTCCCCAGTTCTCGGTCGCGCCCCCTCCGTAGACCCTACCCCTCGTCCCTTCCGCCCGCTGCCTCCTCGCGACCTCGCCTCGACTCCTCTGCTCCCGGCTCCTCGCCTCCTCCCGTCCCGCACCCGCAGTCCCTCTCCGCGCCTCCGCGTCCCAGTTGCCTTGCCGCCAGCCGCCGCCACCACCCGCTGCTCTCTCTCTCTCTGCCTCTCTCAGCTTCGGCTGGATCCGCCAGCACCATCGCACCGCTGGCCCGCTGCTCTCGTTCTCCTGATCTAGATCTAGATCCTCCTGATCCTCTTCTTGTTCTCCTGATCTTGTTCCTGTTGTCCTCTCTAGCTCCGGGCTGCAGCGTCGCTGGTTAGTTGTAGATGCTCCTAATCCTCTTCTTGTTCTCCTAGATCTAGATCATCCTGATCCTCTTCTTGGAGGTATCCGTCGACCGTCGGGTGGCGGGTGCCGCGCGCCATTGAGGAGGGACGGAGCGGCTGTGGTGTCACGACCGTTGGCCTTCGTCCTCTCACAGATCCTCTAGGCATCTCATCATCCCGTCATCTTCTCCTGCTCCTGGCTCCAGTGTCGCAGGTACCCACTTGTCCTCCTGATCCTCTTCTTGTTCTCCTGATCCTCTTCTTGTTCCTGATCTTGTTCTCCTGTTTGCAGGTATCTGTCGGGTGTCGCGCGCTAGGGATGGAGCGGTTGAGGAGCGGTTGAGGGACGCCGAAGGAAGCTATCGCCTGCCACACGAGGTCATCGTGATGGACGAGAACTACACCATCAATGACGACCTAAGGGCTTGTGGGCTGCCACGCGCACCATTGTTCCTGATCCTCTTTTTATTCTCCTGATCTTGTTCTGATCCTAACCCTCTTCTTGTTCCTAATCTTGTTCTTCTTGTTCTCATAGGCGACGATGAGGACGACATGGCTGCCGGAGCCGTGGCACTCTTCAGTAGCTTTGTTGCTCCCGTCAATGTGGATGCTGCCGGTGTTGGAGGTTCTACCCC
Source organism: Setaria italica (assembly GCF_000263155.2). Lineage (NCBI taxonomy): Eukaryota > Viridiplantae > Streptophyta > Magnoliopsida > Poales > Poaceae > Setaria > Setaria italica. The sequence continues at coordinate 25,393,351 of NC_028450.1, read as the reverse complement.
ATCTTCTACGCCGACTACCTCAACGGGCACCAGTGTCCGCAAGGGGAAGTGACGATCTGCTGCATGGAACGACTTTGAGGAGTTGTTCTAGGAAGGCGCCAATGGGAAGCAGGTGAGGTACGTTGCCAAGTGCCATCATTGTTCTCACATTATTACTAGCCGATCTTGTGCTAGTACTGGCCATTTGCTCCGGTACCAGAAGATGTGCTTTGCTAAACAAAACCATTCTTCTCTTGTTCAGTCACAACTTCAATTCAATTTTGATGGCTCAATTAGTAATTAGGAATACAAGCCTGATCTTGCTCATAAGGAATTGTGTCGTTTGATTGCTAGACTTGATCTACCCCTAGGCTTTGGTGAGACAGAGGCATTTGAGAAGTACATCCAGCATGCTCATAACCCTCGTTTTGCTAAAGTTTCTAGGCAGACCACTTCTAGAGATCTTACCAAGTACTTTGCCGAGCATCGTGTTTCTCTGGTTGAAACTTTGAAGTCTTCTGTTTCTTCTATCTGTCTTACTTCTGATGTTTGGTCTAGCAATGTTAAGGAAGACTACCTTAGTGTTGTTGCACATTTTGTTTCTGCTGATTGGGAATTAGAGAAGAGAATTATTGCTCTTTGGTTGATTGATTGCTCGCATTCTGGTGTTAACATTGCTGAACGTATTGAACAAGTAGTTTCTGAATTCGGTTTAGAGGATAAGATTTTCTCTGTCACACTTGATAATGCTTCTGCTAACACTTCTACCATGGACACACTCATTCCCAAATTTGTTGGTTATCTTGGTCCAGATTCTGAACCTCTTGATTCTGATTCTGATAAAGCACTTGTTGGTCTTTTGCATCAACGTTGTGCATGTCATATTATCAATCTCATAGTCAAGTCTGGTTTGAAGAGGATCAAATCCTATCTTGAGGCTTTTAAGACTGTCATCTTTTTTTTGAACTCTTCTAACCAACGCATTGCAGCTTTCTATAACTTCTGCATTGTCAAGGGGGTACGCCCTCGTAAGTTTGGTTTAGATATGGATGTGAGATGGAATTATACATATCTCATGCTCAAACATCTACTACCATATAAGATTGTCTTTTCTGTCTTTATTTCTGCTTATTATGGTTTGCACAATGGCCAGCCACTACTGACTGAAAGCTATTGGGTAATTGCTGAGAAAATTTTGTTGTTCCTTGAAATGTTTTATGATTCCACTGTTGCTTTATCTGGTGTTTACTATCCAAAAAGTCCTTTCATGTTGCATCATATTATTGAGATTGTTGGTCATTTGCATGGCCAAGAGACTGATCCACTGCTCAGAAATATTGTTGTTCCCATGAAGCTCAAGTTTCTCAAGTATTGGCAGAACATACCTCTGTTATATTCCTTTGCATTCATTTTGGATCCTAGAGCCAAGATGAGAGGTTTTCATAATATTCTTCAGCTTCTTTCTCAGACAGTTGGTGTTGATTATTCTTCTTATTTCATTGAGATTAGAACTGAATTATATAAGTTGTTTACAAGTATGAAAACAAGTTTGGTGCAGTTATGATGCATAGACCCTCTCAAACTACAGCTGCTATTGGTAAGAAAAGAATTGCATTGGGTAAGATCTTTGGTGCTCCATCTGGTTTAGGTGGTTCTCCTGTTCTTTCATCTACACCTTCTATATCTCCTGCTTCTGAGTTGTCATCCTACTTGGACAGTGACACTATTACTTGCTATGAGAAAACTTCAACATACTTAGTTGGTGGCATGAGCACAAGCTATCCTATTATATTCTATTCATACTAGCTAAAGATGTGATGTCTGTTCCAGTTTCCACTGTTTCTTCAGAATCTTATTTTAGTCTTACTACCAGGGTGATCGAGAAGAGGTGTCGGCGGTTGTTGCCGGAGACGGTGGAGATGCTGACCTGCCTCAAGGATTGGGAGTTGGGAGATGCAAGGGCACAACCTGATGTTGAGAAGGAGATCAATGAACTAAGGAAATATACAGAAGCCCCTACCAAGACCAAGATGAAGGCCAAGCTAGTCAGTAAGTTAATTCCTAACTATTCTTCAACTTCAATTGCTAAACACTTTTCAATTACCAACACTTTTCCTTCTTGCACCTCTAGATCTACCCCGGGAGCAAGCTGAAGCTGAACCCTATTCTATTGGATTGTTGCCTGACTGCCTGTTGGTGTTCTAATTCTATACTTCTATGTCTGTCTGTGTGTGTCTGTAATGTTGAATTCAACTTGACCATTGAACTTGAGCTGGCTGTACTCTTTTTCCCTTTCTAGGGTTTTCTCACAAGGGTGAGTTTTTACCTATGAAGGTTTTTAATGAGGCAGCCAACACTTGATCACATAGATAAAGTGTTAACAGCTCTATCTATATTTATTATGAATTTCTGTGTGATCTGTGATGAATGTGTGATCTGTGATGAACTTGAAATTTTGAATGTCTGATGAACTTCAAAGTTTAAAATTATGAATCGGTGTTTCATCCTGACTCGGTGAATTGTTTTTTCTCGCTGCTGGCCGGCACGGCATGGTCAGGCTCTTCGGGCTGACCCGGCACGAAAAAGGTCTTATGGGCCCATGCTTGGGCCGCCGATGAGACCCGTGGACTAGCACGGCACGGCACGAAGGAGTCGTCGTGATGGGCCAGGCCCAGCACGAAAAATAGCGGGCCATGCTGGGCCCATACTGGATCGGGCTGGACAGCCCGAATGGACATCTATACCGGCGGCCTTGGCGGTGGCTGGTGGCTGGTGGGTGCCTCTGCCTCGTTCCTGTCCCCTCGCCGCGTAATCCGTTGCTTGAGCGGTGCATTGCTCCCGGACGATGATGCTAGATTTGTCGATTATTATAGTAGTATGTTTTGTCCCCCGGGCACGGTGCTTGCCTTTGACCGCTCAAATTAAACCTCCCCGCTTTCACTTTCCAATCGAAATGGCCGATCAAGTTCGTGCTTCTCTTGAAAGCAAAGGAACAGGATGCACCCATGCATGCAGCTGTTCCTTATAGCTTGAATTGAAAAGGTAGATCAACATGGACTTATCACTCATGGAGCACTCCTCGCCACATGCGAGACGCGAGTCGAGTAGGGCAGGCCCCTCGTGCCAAATCCCACATCCCTTCACCATTGCTGGCATTGCTGCGTCAGAAAGCTGGAGCAAAGCCAAGGCGGATATGGCAAACCCATCCAATTATTAAAGCACGGGAGCAGAGAAAAACCCATCCAATTATTAAAAAGGCGAGGCCGCAGAGGCATCCGCATGACCGCATCCCCGCGATCGCCATTTGCCAATCAACCGTCCATCCACCTGTTTCCTTGCCTGTTTGTCCACACCAGACACGCTCTCTCACGCCGATGCTCCCGCCTCGTCAAGCTAAAACAGCAGCATCTGTCGCCTCCACTTGATACGTACGATCCATCCGACGTAGGGGTACGTCGTCGTGGTCCGGCGGCCACGCACGTCGACGTGTCCTCTCATCACCTCACCGCTAAATCCATCGCCCTGCCGTATATAACACCATCGTGCTCTGCTCGTCGTCGCCCGAGCAGAGCACCGCCGAGCTCACTGCATGATCGATCATCATCCATCCCACGTCTAGTAAGACACCGCCCAGCGGCGCCATCCTTGCCGCCACCTCCGATCCCCGCGCCATCCGTCCTTCTCCTCCCATGGCCGTGCACGCGCAGTACGCCGCCCACGCCTTCCCCCACGACCCCCGCGCCGTCACCAGGTTCGTCCTCATTTCACCCCCTCCTATTTATCCTCCTCCACAACGTCGTCTCGTCTCGATCCATCACCTGCGCGTGCGTTTGTGTGTTCCGCAGGCCAGCGCTGGACACCGCGACAACCGCGTCGGCGCTCCTCGGCGAGCACGGCTGCGGCGGCCACCAGCTCGCCGCCGTGGTGCGGCGGCAGGTGCCCGCGGTGGGCGGCGACACTGTGTTCAGCGACCTCACCTGCAACAACAACAACAGCGACATCGGGCCTAGGAAGCGCGCGCGGGTGGGTGACGTGGCCGGCGCGGGCCTGATCATGGACCTGGAAGGCCACCACGCTCTGCTGCCGCCCGTGCCGGTGCCGCAGGCGTTCGCGCCCGCGGGGGATGTGCAGAGCAGCAGGGTGCTCTGCTCTGCCGCCGCTTCCACCAGCGGCCGCACGCCAGGCGACACCGCGCCGGCGTCGCAGGGCTTCCTCTCCCATCTCTACCAACACGGCGTCGAGATCGACGCGATCGTCCGCATCGAGGTGCGTCCACCGGTTTCTTCGCATTGTTCGATCGCGAACGTTGTTTCACTTATCTCTTCGGTCTGGTACTCGTGATACGGTGATACGGTGTCTGATTCTGAACCCGTTCTCGTGATTCGTTCCTGCGCGGACAGACCGAGCGGCTGCGGGCGGGGCTGCAGGAGGCGCGGCGCCGGCACGCGCGCGCCGTGGTGGCGACGGTGGAACGCGCGGCGGCGCGGCGCCTGCGGGCGGCGGAGGCGGATCTGGAGCGCGCGCTGGCACGCAACGCGGAGCTAGACGAGGAGCTGCGGCGGACGGCCGCCGAGGGCCAGGCGTGGCGGGACGTCGCCAGGAGCCACGAGGCCGTCGCGGCGGGCCTCCGCGCCACGCTCGACAACGTCCTCCAGCCGCCGTGCGCCGCCGAGGGCGAGGGCGACGCCGAGGACGCGCGGTCGTGCTGCTTCGAGCGTGAGGAACATGGCGCCGAGGCGCGGTGCCGGGCGAGGGCGTGCAGGGCTTGCGGCGCGGCGGACGCGTGCGTGCTGCTGCTGCCATGCCGGCACCTGTGCCTGTGCAGCGGGTGCGACGCGGCCGCCGAGGCCTGCCCCGTGTGCGCGGCCACCAAGAACGGCTCGCTCCACGTCCTCCTCTCCTGATGACTGATTGACGGCGAGTCCCACCGCATTGCTTCAAAGGAGGCTCAGATTCCATCTTACCAATGCAATGGGAGTGAGCATTTGGGTTCGAGGACATTTCGACTGCCTCACTGGTGCTGATCTAGGGATCTACAGACAGCAAAGTGTGAACTCTGAGCTTGATGAAAGTTTTTATCGCGCAACCGTAACAGATGGACGAGCTTGCACAGATACAGTCGTTCCTGAGCGCAAGGTAGCTGATCGACCGACCGTCGGTGACAGTGTCACACGCGTGTCTGCTGCCGTGAGCTAAGCAGGCCGACCGGCCGACCGGCCGACCGGCCGTCAGTGGCAGCGAGCGACGCAGCCCGTGTGAGGAAGGGTGATGGGCACCTTTGCCGGTTCCGAAAACGATGACATAACATGCGTGATGCAATGCAGCTATGCAGGCCATGCGTGAACATCTAGGCGGTTCCGAGTTGCTACTGTCGCGTAGGAGCTCGGATAAGATAAACAAGCTATGCGCCTATGCCTCAGTAGTACACGTCTTTGAGTTTGTGGTAGATGACAGCGTAGTCATGTTCACGACTTGGATTGGTACGTTGTCGCAGCATCAATGCAAGCGCAAGCATCTTGCGAGTGAATTTCAGGCCTCTGCACTTGTTTTTTTCTTCCTAATTGGACTTTTCGTGCCAGGGATCGAGCCAACCAGTGAAATGAAGAGCATCTTGCCGGATATTTTTGGTTTGGGAGAAAAATCTGGAATGCAGATATGTGTGAACACTTAGTTATCAATCAGAACTGTCTTAGTTTGTTCTGAACGACAGATGAGTGATCCAAACGTACAGACAAAACATCAGGATCAGAGGGGCAAAGGTTAGAGTGGAGTCAGTTCACGAGAAGACGACTGAAGACCAAACACGCTGCACCCGATCGGGGGTGTAGGATTCGGGTTTAGGAACAAGTGCCGGTGTCGTGAAGGCAGGGCTCGATTCGATTACTTTGGCAGGCCGGCCCGCCCGGGTCCGGCCGGTCACCTGTTCATCGGTCAGAGGGTCAATCATGGCACGGAGCACCTTGGCGGCTTGTTTGGTCGCCGTCAGATTCCGGCCGGGGGATTAATGTAGCGTTAATCATCATGAACATGCCCATCTCCGAGCTAGGCCATGTTTAGTTACTCCCAACTTCCAACTTTGACACTATGCAAAAAGAAGATTCTCCATCACATCAAACTTGCGGTACATGTATGGAGTACTAAATGTAGATGAAATTAAAAAGTAATTGTACAGTTTTGTTGTACTTTACGAGACGAATCTTTTGAGCCTAATTAGTTAATATTTGGACAATAATTCACAAATACAAACGAAACGCTACAGTGTGCTACAGTGCTGTAACAGTAATTTGGCACCTCCCAAATTGGCCAACTAAACAAGGCCCTAGTGGCGTCCATCCGTCAAGGAGTCGCCGTCGCTGTGACGCTGTCCCATCGGCCTGCACAGGCAGGAGATGCGTGAATGCGTGATTAGGTGTGGGGATAGAGCGTCGGTTGATTCAGTTGAATTACACGTCAAAACGGGGCATCGATGACGACGACGAGGATTCGTGGCACAACCCCGGCCGGCCGGCCGGCCATCCATGATCCATTACTTACTTTCCAAGTGTGTTGGATAAGCCATCAGCCCATGATAGCTCATGTCATGATGCCGGCCAATTGCCCGTGCATCGTCACCGCTCTAACGGTGAAAAGCACGTTGTGGAGTGTGGACCGGGCCACCGGGGCAGACGAGGCGGACCAGTTCGCGCGTCAGCTGTCGCGCTGCCGTGATCGGGGGCGGCCGGGTGGGGCCGTGGGGGTTCCCATCGATCTCAGCTTATTAGTCAAGCCGGAGCACGACCTGCGCTCGCGCGCGGGGCGTCGCTCGCTAGCTGACAGCCGCCTGACGGGCATCGGCCAAAGCGGCTTTCGTTCGAGACGAGCCGTTTCGGACGGAGGGGGCCGGCGGCCGCCGCTCCCGGACGAGGCGATGATCGACGACGTGGAGGATATGCGCGAGGCTGGGCCGTTGAAACGCCAAATTAGACGCGGTGGGTTCGGACCAAAACCAAACTGCATGCGCGCCGTACGGTGGCGAGCGAGTGCCGGCCGGTCGCGAGCGACGACGACGGCCGGCCGGAGTTTTTGACCGCGATCTGTCACACATTGGCCGAATTGCCGCGCACGTTGCGACCTCGTGTTTGGTTTCTCCTACAGCAGCCTTGCCCGGGCGTGTAGCGCGATCGTACACGTGAGTGACCCCAAGCTTGTGCGCTGTTCGTCATCATGTACGCACCAAGACGCGACGCGCGACAAGTCGCCGAATACGGTCGGAGGTGGCTATCGATCGTCTCGTTTTTGCCCTGCGCCCGTGACGGTGATCGGAGCTGTACAAGACGAACAACGTGGAGGAGCTAGCTGCAGGCCAGGCACTACTGTACAACCGGGGTGACGGACTAATGGGATACTGGGATCCGACTAGTCGAGTCCGGCCGTGGAGGAGTCCGTATGAAAAGAAAAGCCAGCCTGAGCCTCACTGGTCAGCTCAGCTCCGTTACGGCGTTCACACGCTGCTGCCTAGTGGCGCAAGCCTGTAAGGTCACGGTGCCTTGAAAATGACCACGGTTTCCTCCGTCATACTGTCAAGGGACGTACAGAGGCATTCGTGTAAATGTAACACGAGTACACGATGGTGGTGCAAGTAAGTCATCACTGACAGCCTGACAGGCCCACCGGCTTGTTTCTTTGGGACTGAAACGGGCCTAGCTAGCAATTAGCAACAAGCAGGCCGGTTTGGGCCTGTGTCGTCTGCCCGGTTTGGGCCTGTGTCGTCCATCGAACTCGTAAACCCGTTACCCGTGTCACTGCCACCTATCCAAATTCTACAAAGCCCTTGTTCTCTTATCTCCAAACTCCCAACTTTGGCACTATGTAAAAAGAAGATTCCCCATCACATCAAACTTGCGGTACATGTATGGAGTACTAAATGTAGATGAAATTAAAAACTAATTGCACAGTTTTGTTGTACTTTGCGAGACAAATCTTTTGAGCCTAATTAGTCAATGTTTGGACAATAATTCACAAATACAAACGAAACGCTACAGTGTTGCTACAGTAATTTGGCACCTCCCAAATTCACCAAGTAAACAAGGACAAAATGATGGCAGTAGGCTCGTCGCCAGGTTCCAGGAGCTAGGAATCGAGGCGATAACTCCTATGCAGAGCCAAATGTAGCAGGGTCCACGAGACCGCCATACCGATCCGGCTCCAACGGACTAGCGTTGAGCTAGTAGAAACATTATTTTACTCAGTGAGCAGTAAAAAAGCAACATACTTCGTCCGTCCCTTGTTATTGATCGCTCGGAAAGCGGGTTTTTGAGGGAAACACGAATTTTTAGAGATAGATAAAAAGGATCTAGGCACCATAGAAAAGGACCAAGCAGAAAAACAGATCTTCAAATACGATTTTTTAGAGACAGATAAAAAGGGACATAATACTATAGATTCCCTCCGCGCTCATCTCGCACATCTCCCAAAACCCCTCCCTCTCACTGCACCGAGCTCTGATCTGCATGTGTTCCCTTTAGGGGGTGTTTGGATACGAGGTGCTAAACTTTAACAGTGTCACATCGGATGTTCGGATGCTAATTAGAAGAATTAAACATGAGCTAATTATAAAATTAATTGCAGAACCCTGTGCTAATTCGCGAGACGAATCTATTAAGCCTAATTAATCCACAATTAGCAAATGGTTACTGTAGCACCACATTGTCAAATCATGGACTAATTAGGCTTAATAGATTCGTCTCGCCAATTACACTCCAACTGTACAATTAGTTTTGTAATTAGTCTATATTTAATACTTCTAATTAGCATCCAAACATCCGATGTGACGGGTGTTAAACTTTAATAGGGTGGAGCCAAACAGGCCCTTACTCTCTCCTAACTTTGAGCTACCTGCTATCTCATACCACTGGAGCTGCCCTGAAAGCTACGCGCAGCCACGCAAGCGCCAACCTGACAGCCGGAAAGCTCCAAAAACCGCGACGACGCAGCACCGGATTCACGCTCAGGCGAGCAAAACAGCCAACCAGCCAACTACTACCTGCTCGCATTGTACGGAGCATTCTGTACTGGTCTAGTAGCATCATACGGAGTACTATCAACTATATAAGTTATTGCTAACCACCTATTCAGGGAAGCGAAAGAATTTTATAAACGCCGCGTGCTCAGCTCGTGGGAGGCTCGGGCCCCAAACTCTCCCGTCCACGTCGCCACGACAGCAGCTCAGGCGGACCCCGCCGCCCCGCACCTCCAACCCCGACCCGCGCCCCCCGCCTCACCGCCGCCCTAGCGAGCTGCCGAAAGCCTCGCAGTTGCAAGGAGAGCGGTAGCGGGACTTCTTTCCACCTGCTCGCGAGCCCCCCTCGAACCCTAGCCCGATGGCCGCCACCACCACCTCCGGCGCCGGTGGCTCGCGGTGGCCAGATCTGCTTGTCACCGGTGCGGATCCATCGCCTTTCGGTGTGGATCCGTCGTTCCCCTGTGCCTCCTCCCCGTTGCTCGTCCCGGCGGTCATGTGGTTGCTTGCTCATCGTCGTCGACTGGGAGGGGCCGTCGGTGGTTGTCGCCCCAGGGCCGCGGGGGACTTGTCGTCGTCACCCCGGGGTCGGGTGACAGGGCCACGAGGGGCGCGACGTCGTCATCATCGCCCCGCGCCTCGCTGCGCGGCTCTGGGCCGCTGGTCCCTGCGGAGCTGCTCTTGGCGACGCCGCGGCCTACGGCTCCTTGGCGCTGGGGCGGTGGGTCTGCCGCGGCCACAAGCGGGGTGCGAGGCGGTCTGCGACGGCGGCAGCGTAGTCCGCAGCGGCCGCGCGTACCCCTCCTTTCTTCTCACGGCCGGCTTGAGCCTCCTCCCTGCCATCAAGGCAGCCAATGCGTCGGGATGTCGTCGGCACATCCAAGGTCCCACCTTTACGGGCCGGCTCACCACGCTCCCTCTAACAAGGTCAGGATGTCACCGGCACATCCAAGGTCGCGCCTTTCAGGGCCGGGTCACCACGCTCCCCCCGCAGGTCGCTGCTTCATCACCGCTAGCTCCCTCCGACAGCTTCATGGCGGACGCCCGCCGCGGCAGCCACACTAGCGGTGCCATGGTCGTGGTGGAGGATGGCTAGGAAGTTGCCGCACAAGAGGAGGGCGACGCGCTCGCCAGCCCGGCCCCTACCACTTGGTGTCGGCTGACCTCGTTGGCTTGTGCTTCAACTGCTTCGAGGATGACCACGTGGCTGCCCTCTTCGGTGTTGGCGGTCGCCGCAGTGGGTCGCTCGCTGCCGTTGGTTGATGCTCGTGGGGCCATGCCTCCTCCAACCGTCTTCTTTGCTAGCAGGGATGGGAGGATGGGTCTTCGTCCTCCCCATGGTGCTTCAGCTTGCCGCCACCCCTCGGCAACTGCTGCTACCACGGGTCGTCCTCAATCATCGTCGTGGAGTGTTGCAGGGTGGGGTGGGGGGGAGCCAAGCTCCCCCTTTCCCACCGTGGTTGTTTTTTGGTCATCGCGGTCGCCGCCGTCTTTGGGTCATCGTGATAGCGGGCGCTGGCACGCGGATGTTCCCCATCGTCATTGTCGTGGATTGCTCGCTGTCATCCCATCGCTTTGGCTCCCATCCAGGTCTTAGCGGTCGGCTGCGTGGAGTTGGTTTTGGGGTGGGGGAGGGGGGCCTTAGCAAAAGCTTTGCCTGGCATTCGCCGATGCCGACAACAGTTGTGTTCCTTAGCGTAGCTCACCTCGCTAGGAGTATTGTTGCAGCCACCGAATCCATTTGGTTTTGCCCGGTGAAGACTTGGTCTGATCCTCCATGGACAGACGGACGATGGCGGCGTTGGCGTCACTCCCCCTTGGAGGCATTGTCTGCATGACATCTCGCTCTACCTCCGCTGGCTCCGGGTTGCTAGGCAATCAGTGATGTGCGTGTATTCATGATGACCTTATCTCATAAAATGTGAACTCGTAAAATGTGCAGATTTCAGTCATCTTAGATCGTGTTTAGTGTGATGGTGGTGCTATGGTTTCCTTTTTTTCCTGTCTTGTGTTTCTGTTATTGGTCGCGGGTGATAGTTGTAACTATGCGCTTTGAAATCTCTTTTAAAATTGCAAAATTGTAATTCAGAAGAAAACATGCTATGCACGTCTTTGAAAAAAAAAGCAGCAGGTCGGAGAGATCTAAGAAACAGAACGCCAATCGCTACTCAAAGCTGGCACGGCCCCGTCACATGCATGCAATCTTCGCCTCAGAAAAACAAAAACAAAATATGCTCGGACAGGCACGGCAAGCAGCACAAGACTGGCAGCGTTTTGCTGGATCAGCACGCCTGCATAGCATGCGTCTCAACGTCCACCTACCAGGAGGAGAGTGGCAACTCTTTATGGTTTTCTTTATGCAATCAGATCCAACGTACTCGAACCCCAAAGTATTACCCCAAAGTATTTCAGAAGATCAGGTTTCAAAAAAGGCACAGGTCGCCGTATGTTTGCAGGGAAGGCAACCAGCTGAGTCGTCTCATATTTCCACACAACCAGCAGCTCGGAGGTTTCTTTTTGGGGACAAAACTTTAGGCCTGCAAGACAGCAACGTTCTATGTCAAATAATAGTGATCACCAGACGATTAAAAAGAAACAAAATGCATGATCCAATGTTCTACTTATCAATCATGAGCATCGAATAGGAGCAATAAGGATCAAATGTTCTGCTTATGAGGGCCTGTTTGTTTCCACCCTCCTAAAATTTTAGCTCCTAAAAAGTGACTAAAAAGTGACTAAAGAGCCAAACACTATGACTAAAAGTGACTAAACTTTTAGGAGGCTTCAATTTCTTTAGGAGCTCCACCCCCTCCTAAAACCTCCTAAAGCCCATCCTGAACCCCACTGCCCTCATTTATTGCCCCCCCCTCTCTATCTCTCACCCTCCCTCCCACCATTCCGCCTGCCGCCGGCGTCCCTCCTCGCCCGGCCCCCGCCGGCGGCGTCCTTCCCGCCGCCCGCTGCTGTCGCACGGCAACCCCACCCCTGCCGCCCCCGCTCCCTTGCGCCGCCGCACAAGCCAGCCAGGCGCTCCCCCGCCGGATCCCCGCCGCCGTCGGATCCAGGCGAGGGAGGACCGAGAGGGGGGTGGCGGTGCCGGGGAAGAAGAGGAGGGGAGGGGCGCGGCGGTTGGGATTCGAGGGAAGGGGGCGGCGTCGGCGGGTGGACCAAGCGCCGACGGAGGGACGGTGTGGGGCCGGCGGAGGGGTGGTGCGGGGCTAGCGACGGACAAGCCAAGCGCCGACGAAGGGGCGGTGTGGGGCCGGCAGCGAGCGGGCCAAGCGCCAGCGGAGGGGCGGTGTGGGGCCGGAGTACGTGCCAACAGCAGGGGCATGGGGAAGGGCATCTTGGGTATTTTACCACTTCATTAATTGCATTTAGTCACTTTTACGAGGTGGAACCAAACATACATACTTTTAGGAGGTGCCTAAAAACTGCCTAAAAACCTTTAGGAGCTAAAACTTTAGGAGGGTGGAAACAAACATGTCCTGACTCACAAGCGTAGTTATACACCCAGGCCTGGTCTAAAAAATTAGTGAAGCAAATAAATGCAACATGCCACAAATACACATTTTTAATAGAGTTAAACACCTAAAGTATAACTAAATAATTCTGAACAAAAGTTGCTACCTCAGTCACATAGTTAAACAACTTACTTCAAACAACTGAGATCGTGTGGGGAAAATAGCACAAGCATTATATGTCGGGAATTTCCTGGATTTGCCACTGACATTTGGGTGGCACATCCTGAAATGCCGAGAAATACAACTTCCACTAGTTGTTTATATCATTAACATAAACCATCAGTAGTACAAGGAGGACATTAAATGCAGTTCCCGAAAAAGTTGCAAAACACCTCAATCTGACAATATAGCATAACTTTTTATTCAGGCTTCTGTTTAGAATCCTGTCGTTCTTAACGCGGGCAAAGACTTGCTTGTTGATTCAACTCCTTGATTTCTAGACATTCAAACTGTCTCAAAACACCTTATGTTTCAAATTTACATCTACCTAATTACTGTGGGATTCCTTATCCAACTTAGCTCTATCTTTGTCAATCAACCAAAAAGTTCAATTGTAACGAGTGCAGGACCGGTGCATTCCACCATAGCTTACATTTGACAGTTCTATTTATTAGGAAATAAAGGCCGTTAGCATCACAAAGAAGCAGAATCAAAGGAAATAGTATCAATCAGCAACATCAATTTTAATGCAAAATGATACTGGAACAATTAAACATATAAACACTAATGACACAGTAAACTATCATAATTGAAGTAACTATTAATGGTACCACAACTTCCATACTTATCACGATTGCTATATAGTTATCTGATGGCGAGAACAGCACCATACACTAACAACTAGCAACAGCAAGGTAAGTGTAATGGTCAAGCGAACTACGGAATGAATAAAAATTACCTTTTATCATTTCTCAAAAATAATTATTTTTCGTTAGCCTAGTGCAAAGCAGCAACATACTTGTCCTCTTCCATTATCCAGATATAATGAGAATAATAGGATCTATCGTGCTTTTTTTAACAAAAGGATCTACAAGGTCAGTAATACAGATTGTAAAAAAAGCAACAACTTGCCGTAAGCCTATATATAGAAGCTGACATAATGGTCCTGCTTTCCTTATCTCCTTAAAATAAGAAAAGTAGGATCTACGCGAGTGCCGAAATAAAGACTATGAAATTCGCGCCAATGGTAAGTGCAATATGGAATTGATCATGAAGAGTGTGCCAGAAAAAGTAGGAGTTATTTGACTAGAACATAAGTGCAATTTATTCCAGTCCATATCAGTAGGCATATAGCCACTGAGGTCAACATCAAGATATTCTTTGCATATATCTTATCCTTTTTATTGAGAAAAGTGTGAACTATTCGAGCATTAGATGTCTAACATTAGATTGAAACCATTGCATTTTTTCCTCAACACTCAACCTGCTTAGGGCTTCTATTCAGTGTATAACAGACACCAAGCTTCAAAGGGTCATCAAACCTATTATCTATCACCACCAACAGAATAAAAATAATTTCAAGAATCAATTAAAAAATATTGGAGGCTGTGTAACAATCTCTAACATACGAAATCCGGGTCATTCCATGGCTGCCCGATAGGGCCACGTCACCCGTTAGCTCACTAACCGTTCGATCCAGCAAGCTCACGTTATCAGCCATCGGATCGGCGTCAGCGCGGGTTTCTCACCTGCTAAGCGGCAAACCTGGGCACTCGGGAGGATTCGCAAACCCGCCTAACTGAAGTCCTCATCCACTCTGCCAGCCGGCTGCCGTGCCATGGCCTTCGCCTCATCGCCCACCTAGCGTGCCTCCATCCCTGCGTCTCCTCTGCCTATCCCCTGCCCCGCCGGCCGCTGCCTTTCGCTTGCCGCATTGCTCTCACCTCCCTCCACCTCCAGCACCGCCTGCCGCCGTCTACCTGCCGCGCTGCCCACCGAACTCCCTCCCACTTGCCACGGCCGTCGTGTTGTTCCCAACCTCACGCGCCCTCTAATTCGGTAGGCGCGCCACGCGTGCCATCACCTTCCCTGCCTGTATGCCGCTGCTGCCGATTGAATGAGACACGATTCTCCCGAGGCGTCTGCTGCGCTGGTCCGGGGGTCGCACGAATCGGCCATGAGGTGGCGCCGGTGGTCGCCCCTCGCCTTTCCCCCCTGCTCCATCCCCTTGCCTCCCCAGCAGCTGTCCCTGCAGCGTGCTCAGCTGCTCCCCGCACAAGAGCAAGGAGCAGTGCACCGCGCTGCGAGGGGACGCGCGGGACAATTGCTGTAAGGCTTGCGCCTTGAGCATGGCACATATCCCCTTGGTAGGCTCCTCCTCACGGCCAAGGCCATTGACAATTGTGTCCTGAGTTGAGCCTAAACACTGTACCCTGCTGCTCACCACTGTCTCTTCAGAGCACAAGTACACCAAGTGCTCGATGCATTACCTCTGTGAGTTGATTTAGTCCATATATAATTGTTTTCATTGCCAACCAAATGCCTCATTCTTCCTTGCCATTTACCAGAATGTGTAACCACAAATGCAGATGACAAAGGCTCCTACTTAATGAATGAACAAGACAAGAGAGAGAAATCCTTAGGTGTTGTGCTTTCCTAAGCTAACCATGCTAGCTGGGACATGAATTTTATGTTTAGTATTTTATTTCACATATCTTTATGTAATATCATAATGTTTATCATTGCTGTTTCTTCCACTTTGTAGGATTATCAGAGAGACATGACAGTTTGCATGAGATATATTCTAATGGTGGTATTGCAGTCTATAAAATGAACCATTGATTACACAATACCTTTAATCTGTGAGTATGCATCATCACTATCCAGTGCTTTTATTATATTTAAGATTAATATGTACAGACTTATACTTTAGTAGAACACTAGAACTACGACAGGTAAGTAGAATAAGATAAACTGCATGTATAGGTGGACTAGCTTGCTATTAATTTCTCTGGACATTCTTTTACTAATTTTGGTTTTCCTGGTGAATTTTCTAAAATAGTAAACTCTCTAATATGATATTGCTGTTGGAATATTATGCATGACTCATATCACCTAGAGTAAAGCTTAGATGATTCAGTTCTTCTAGGTTAACATAGCAATTCAGTATCGCAACCAAAGATCAGCATCGGTTCCTATTTCAATTTCTAATTTATTCCTGTCCCTTTGTATTTGGGATGCCTACTTTCCATGGCTGGAAGGACCCTAGCAGCTGAAAAGCTTTGCTAGCTCTTTCAGGTTTGATTCCTCCTTGTACTTGCTCCTGTTTTCCCCTTTTTTCACAATTTAGTGTAATCAGGAGACTTCTGAATATTGTGTTTAGTAGAAATGCATCTACTTCTCCATAAGGATATAATAGAATTTCATCTACTTGAGAATGTTGTTTGCTTCAGTCTTTAAGTTATTAGCTTTATGCCATTTTGCTCTCATTTAGCTTGCAAGCTTGGTCATCTCTCAGCTTTGGAAAAGATAAAAAATAATGAGGACTTGTTGATGTTAGGAACAATCTACCAGTTTGTCATTAACAGATCAATATTCTAAGGTCTGGGTGTTCCAGATGGACAAAGTAGGCAAATATGGGAAGTTCAGATAGATAAACATTAACAAAGGAACTACTAAAAAATTCAGGAGCCTCATATCTTCAGTGTGCAATGATCTGGGCACAATTAACCAGATTTACAGTGAGGCTTCCATAGTGTTGTGATTCAGAGTATTACAAAGCATAGCGGCATGACCAAAACAGATTCGGAAAAATTAGAAGTTGACCAAGAGGTAAATAACCAATGCTTCTAGATAGTACTAGGAGAGCATATCACTTTTGAACATCTCAATTTCTAAGCTTGATTTCAATAACAGGATATCAACTAGGACCACATAAATGATAATACATCTTTGAAAAGATCTATGATAAAAAAAAAAAAGGCGTACTCAGTGCGAAAGCTCCCACACAAGATGTGGGGTCTGGGGAAAGGAAGAAAAGATCTATGATATTGATTGAAAAGTAAATCAGGTTATTAAGCTTCATTATTGCTTCCGCCTGTATGATTATAACCATACCTGATAAGAATGGCTCATAAGAATGGTGATAACTGAAGTGGCAAAATGTGTGCTAACTAATGTTAATTTGAAATGTCACTGTTAAATGATGGTCCATTGGTACTATTTTGTCAACACTGTTATCTGATTGGGTTGGTGGAAATTTTGCCATTGATTTTGCTTTTATTTGACAGAAAAATGTGAAGACAAAGCACCCTCTGTACATGCTTCTCCAAGGAGGAAGTAAGCTACTGTCATAAAGCCTACACGTCTAGCACGGTGGAGTTGCATTGACCTTTTGTTACAGCTGGCATTGTGCTTGAAGCGATTTTGTGTCAAGGGGTAGTACAATGTGATGGTGATCGATCTCCTCAGGTGTAGCCTTGAGGACTTGTCCAACTATTGCAGTACAAAGTTCCCGCTGCAGACTTTGCTCATGCTTTTCTGATAAAATGGTGAGTGCAGTATACCTTCGATTTCAAACTGTTTATTCTTCCAGTTTGTTTCTTAGCTTAGTTGTTTATGGTACTGGCATGCCATTTGCTCCCCAATATGAGCAGCTTTGTGAAGTATTCGAAAATTATGATGATGGCATTTTTTTATGTTATTAATTGTTTCCAGTTACAGTATTACACTATAATTAGCTGCTTCAAATATTTGTGTGAACTATTAATATGACCATCTCTGCTGCTGGAATTAAGCGAGGCCCCTACTTGCTATGTCTTGCATTGTGCGACTTGCCATGGTCCCTTGTTCCCAAAAGTTGCTTTCCCCCACTCAGAAGTAGTTTACCCCCAATATTCATAGCCTGGCATTGATAATAGATTATAATAATGTAGGTGCAAATTTGACTGTGAACGTACCGGTTAGCATATTCATGTGTGTTTTCCTCTGTGATGGACTTCAGTTTAGCCCTCTGATGATTTCACGTTGATGGGTTTATCAATCTTTTCGTCCTTGGTGAAAACACATTTCTGCATTTACATTGGTCATCTACAATTTTGTCATTGCATCTGTCGTAAGGAATGCAGCCCCTACCTGCACAGCCATACTAACTGAGTATCTTTGTGAAGAAAAGGAATGAAAAAAATACTGTGAATGTTCTGTGTTAGCACTGCAATTTCTGAATAGTTAATTTTACCGCTTTTGTCTACTAGCTATCTGCAAACACCACTCTGTTATAAGAGCACACAAAATCAAGTCATGGATCAGTAAATCAAACAGTTTTCCTTAATTACTTTTGGCTTATTGATTTTTTGGGATCCTACATTGCACTGAAACAGTGTGAATGTGCTTTGTCCATGTGAGAGTTTTGGAAAAAATACATATATCATCTTGTTGCTTTTGGAAAAAAATGTAAATGACAATATTAGACTGTTTACTATTTAGCGACCACTAATTAATTATTGTTTTAGTTTCCTACTACTTTCGCTTCAGCTTTCTCAATTCTAACGCAATCCACATTTAGTTTGCAGTTTGTTCGTAGGTTGTAATACTATAATAGAATCTTTTCAGCTCATTATTCTGCATGATCTATAAGTGCTGCTTCTTGTCCAAGTGCTCCTGACTTGGCTCTGAGTTTCCTTGCTCAACTGATATCTATTTTGTATCAATTGCTAACTCAATTAGCTGGGCTACCCTGCTTTCCAGTTTTGCAACACTATATTTAGTTAGGTCAGAAACCAAAAGATAACGTCATGTATTTGATCAGTACTGACCACCTGAATTACAAATGTTCTGTATCAAACTTTGCCTTCATGGCTTTTGTAGTCTGCCACTTTAATCCTTTCTCCATTTTACAGGTTCTAACAATTTTATTGAAACACTTTGAGAACGAATGTTTATACCAGTTCAGAACAACCATTGCACCAACAGGCAGTGTTGAGAGCATCAAAAGAAAATGCTGGAACTAAAAGAATAGGCTGATTCACACCGACAGTGGATCGGCAAAGCCGCGCCTGCTTTCTAGTATACTCTAATTCCAAGACTCTGATACCCTCTACCTGAACTTTTCATGTTCCGCATACCACTCAAAAATCAAGGAAAAAAAGTACTCAGAACAAATGCCTTCACTTGTGAATAGCATGTTCTTGTCATCATTTAACTTTTATATAGTTCGGGAGATGCCTAAAGCTACCACAATCTTTCACTAACATCTGCAGATGCATAATCAATTATTTCTTTTGGTACCCTAGCTTTTGCACAAGTGACAATATTATAATCTCATCTTTAGATAATCGAACATCGTAGCTGATTTGATGACCAAAGTGACATCAGAAAATCTTTCCATTTGCTTTATCTTCTCCACCCATAGCAAGATAACATCTAAGCGATGAACAAATCTCCCCTTCCACTTTATATCCATGAACCTACATCTCCTATTATCATCCATATAAAGCAGCAAATCTAATAAACAAAAAGGAACAACGAACAGATATAGGATGAGCTTTTACCTTTGTCATCAACTCCCAAATGCCAAGATGTCCTCCTCTTAAGGACCCAATGGCGGCGTATCAGGAGTCTCCGAAACAATCTCAGAAATGAACTTAATCAGCGAGCAGAGCCCGCCCAGGAAGTTGTGATCAATCACCCCATCACCCTCGGCGACATGAGCAAAGTCCACCAGCTTCACCCTCACCCCACCCCCAACTCCGGTTGCTGACACCGCATTGGCATCATAGCCCAGAAGAATCGACGCTGAGTAGAAGTGGAACAGAGTCTGCTCCTCGAACCACGCCTTGAGCTCGCGCAGCTGCGACAGGACGCCCCCTTCCCCGCCGTACACCGCCGCGGCGAGCGCGCAGTCCACCACCTCGCCGGAATCGGACGACACGTAACGCCGCAGCATGCGGCGGACGCCGGCGGTGTCCAGCGCCTTCACCTCCGGGCGCTCCGTTCGCCACACGGCGCCCCCGGGGCCCACGACGCGGACGCCGGAGACGCGGAAGCCGAGGAGGACGCTGGTGGTCCCGCGGTCCTTGGCGAGGCACTTGGCGACGTAGGGCTCCGGCGAGCTGGGCGGCCACGTGATGGCGCCGATCTTGATGTCGGCGACGGAGGGCGCCTCGAGGCCCGCGAGGAGGTCGTCGAGGACGAGGTGCGGGTGCGGCTCCCCGGGCCGCGCCTCGGTGGGGAGGAGGCGCGTGCCGTGGAACCGCGGGAAGAAGGCGTCCCGGATGCGGGGCGGGACGGCGGCGTGGGCGGAGAAGGCCTCGTAGAAGGCGAGCTCGTGCTCCCCGCGATCGCCGGCCTGGAGCGGCTTGTAGAAGAGGCCGGAGCCGTCGACGACCGGGCCCAGCTTGCTGGCGGAGGCGCGGTGGCCGGCGACCTGGTGCTCCGGCGGGCGGAGGTCGGACATGGTGGCGGGGGCGGGAGGGGGCGGCGGGTGGCGGTGGTGGTGGAAGGAGCGGTGGTTCCGTGGGCTCGCGACGCCGCGGAACTTAAAGAGACCTGGGAATCTCGAGATCATCGATGGCCATGGCCTCCGTTGCTTCCTCCGTGATTGAAGTGTCCTTTTCGCTGCAACCTGCAGGTAGACCGGCGGCGCACAACCTGTGTGCTGAAGGTGGACCTGATCATCCACCGGTTCGGGTTGGGTTCGGGTCGGGCCAATCAAAACCCGATGGTTGCTTTCGCTGGCCCGTGCCCGACCCGACCTGAGCATCGAGCTGAAAATCACGGCCTGCGCCCGACCCGAGGCTGGCCCGGCGACCCGTGGGCCAGCCCGACGCCTTTCCTACGCGCACTGCGCACTGCCCCGTCGCCCGCTTCAACTGCTCCACGCTGCTGCTGTTGCTCGCTTCCACAACTATCGTCGCGTTGCCATGCCTTGTTCGACGAATGCAAGCTGCGAGCTGTGAGCCACCGCCGGCGCCGCCTGGTGGCTTGGGGAGTTGGGGCAGCTGGAGATGCGAAACGGGGTGACTTGGGGGGCGCTGGATGAGAAGGGAGACGGGGTGCTTGGCTGCTTGCGGCTTGGGGTCGCTCGGACCTGGATGGCCGCCTGCCTAGTGCTCGCTCGGGGAGATACGGTTGAGGGAATAATGAGTCGGATAGGATAAATGTTGACTGACGGTGGGAACTGGGAACCTCCGAGCCTGGAAGGCCATGTGCACGTTAAAATTGTTGTTCGTTGGGCCGTATTGGGGTTGTTGGGCCGTATAGAGTGTTTCGAGATGTGGTGGGTTGTATGAAGGAAGAGACATGAAAGTGTTGGCCTGGTGGTGTATTTTCGGGCCGTCGGGTCGGCCCGTGGGCTACAATTCTGACCCGCTCCCGACCCGAAAATCACCTCGGGTCAAATAAATAGGCCCGAGCCCATGTGATGTTCTAGTCGGGTCAGGTTGGATTGGGTTTTTTCGGGCAGGTCGGATCGGGTTTGTCGGGTCGGGTGGCTCGTGATCGGGTCTAGCCGAAGGAGGAATTGTCGAATTTCCAGTGTGATATGGTAATTTGTAGAGGTGGGAATTTATCGCGCAAGGCATGAACGTTTTAGTTCCAAATTCTTCTTTAAAATATTTTTATGCTGAATCAAAATCACTTTGTTACAAAATCACTTGTTAAAATCTTTTGGCTATCAATATTTTTTTATTCAGATTCTCCCTTAAACGAATTAGAATCGGTGAAATACACCTCTTTGGAGATTCCATTCAAATGAGAAACGTTTCAAGGTGCTTGTTAAAAAGATGGCTATCAAAAATTAGAATCGCTGACAAACACCTGTTTGGTGATTCCATTATTAAAATGAGAAATGTTTCAAGGCGATTCAAGGAAAAATATTAGTTGTTTTCACCGTTTTGGCAAATATTTTGCTGATTCTAGTAATAATCAAAACGATTCTTGCAACCAAACCGATCTTACGTTGTGCAATTGTGCATGGTCCGTTGCTCTTGTTGGCCGTGCCATTTGCGCCATACCAGCTCAAAGCTTGTATTTGCTTCCCCGATCTACAGAAGGTTTGTCTATTTTATCACCGATCATATTGTTTTCATGCAATTGGTATGATGATTCGACTATCTTTGCGCAATTGGTAGGATGATGAGAACTCAACTCGCTTTTGTAGGAATGTAAATGACATGATATAAAAATGCTTAAAAAATAATTGCAGTGAATGCTTTTTTGTGGTTTTAGATATTTATCATCATTTAGACTATACATCGAGAATTGGCACAACTCCGAAGCAGCCCTGGAATCACTACCTCACTATTGTTGTCCTTTTTTCCATGGAAATTGTGACGTTGGATTAAACACAACTTTCAAAGGCCTCTTTTATTTTATTTTTCATCAAACAGAGCAAGATGATACAGGCCGACTTTCTCGAAGTAGGATCACTGAACCACAAGATGTGGTGGGAAGATAACTATTGCACTCTCTGATCACCTTGGATCAGCAAGCACAATTTTGATAGGTTGCCATTGAACCCTCAAACCCCGAGGAAAAGGAAAAGGAAGCACGATCTTTGGCACAGCATCCAATTCCCCTTCTATGATATGCATAGGAAGAACATGTATGAGACTTTTATCATGAAGAAGCAAATAGCTAAATCAATTCATAATTTGAGTCTACAATTACATAGCTAACTTACATAGTATCTAAGGAAACCTAAAATCTAAAGTTGGACTCTTACAAACTTTGGACTTAATATGTTGCCGTCTTCCCTTTTGAAGTGCTGCGCATCCTTAAGGATCCTCGGCCTAGGACTCCAGCCATCATGTAGGCAATCAAATAAGCTTTCCAAAGAGTAATCAAATGTCCAAAATGAACTCCGTACGTAGGATATATGGACTTTATAATCCAGAGTTGTCAAGCGGTGACGTGGCAATCCGAATTGAATTCAAATCTTCCAATCTTCAAACTCCATCTTCTATTCGAACCCAATGCTTGCCAAACTTGAAAAACAAAGTATTCAAATCTCTTCTAAACTTGGGGTAGAGTCGAATATGATGAATATGGGCTTCCAAACAGAAGGCTCTCCACGTTATACAATGTCCGCGCGTCAATGTGACAACCTGCGCAATTTTCAATCAAATTACCATAACTCTTTGTACAAAACTCCAAATCTTGTAAAGTTTCATATGTTGGAAAGAATACTTGATAGCCTTTTTAAATATTACATTTTAAATCCATGGAATCTTATGTATTGGTGAGCACAACACAAGAGATATGATTGGCAAAACAAACGTCCCGATCCTTATCAGGAAATGGTGAGGTTTGATTGATCACAGCTTTTAGAGTCCTATTTTATTTTATTTTTTCATTGAAGAGAGTACCTACCTTGAACTCCTTCGAGCCATGTAAGGGCAAGAGCAACAACTTATGAGCAGCCTATTGAAACAAAAAAATGTATTCCAAAGAAACTCGAGTTAAACACATCGTAAACAAACATAATGCCAACCAACGGTTGATTATAAGAATGCGTTGTTAAATCTTGAACAAATAAATGGCTTCTATAAATATGTAATAATATTGTATTGTAGTGTCAAAAATTGACAAGTTAGGTCAAATGCTACTATACATCACACACTATAAATGATTTTATTCATAGGCGGTAATATCGTTAGCATCGAATTTGGCATGGGTAGGGTTACAAGGAATTTTACATTAACTGAAATATAGTAGCATATCCGACCAATTATAGCCCCTTGCTTTTTTCGAGATATGTAACCTAGTGGTTGGACCCATAGAAGCCAAAACTTTCAATTGAAGTAACGATTGGAGTTTATAAGTAGAATTGGAATATAATAATGGTTGGAATTTTATGTGGTCTCTTAATAAATGAAAACATTTAATGATATTTTGCTTTTGATTGACTTTAGATCTTTCTTTAGTGTAAACAAAGCTCACATTGAAATTTAACAAATTTTAATAAAATAATCTCAATTTCCTAATACCATTTTACTTTTCATTCCAATTTTAGTTATTTTCAAATCATGCAATGAATGGCTTCCTTTTTTATTCAATTTTGGTAATACCCAAGGACTTTTGTTTTGGAATTTGGATAGACATCACATCACCAATGTATTTTATCATATTTCAAACTTTGGTGTCGAGTTATAGTGGACCAATGGTCTTTATTTTCATATAAACCCACATTGCCGGTAATATTTCTTATTGTTGTACAACATCTTTTAATTTGCAATTGTGCATATCTTTACCTTTTTCTTAATCTAATAAAGAAATTAGTCAAAGAGAAAAAAACATGAGGTTAAATGGGTGATTTTAGCACGTGTAAGTTTATAATGAATATGCATTTATTCAAATTTATTAGAATATAACGGGAAGTAGCTCATTCAACCGAATTAACGACTGTGTGTTTATTTTTCCGTTACCTCTTGACTCCTTGTCGCATAGTAAATAACACGCCTCTTCTTCTACCTCCGTCTTTCCCCTCCAACTCTGATTGTGTAGTGCCGGCACCGCCATCATCGTCATCATGCCGGTCCGCTCCCTTTCATCGTCCGTCACCGGAGATACGGAAGGGAAGCGTCCTATAGCAACCTAACATCTAGCATCTCCCCCTGCTTCAGTCATCGCGGTGGTGGCACGGTAACTGTGTAAAACACGTCGACCAGATAGAATCGCATGAAGGAAAAGCTAAGCTAACCGCTAGCACACGCCATGACCAAACCTTCTTACACTTGCCCCCACCTTGCCCTCACCCGCGTCTTACTCATCTTACCGCGACGAACAGAACAAATCAGCAGCCTACCACACGCAGAGCTTGCCCTTTCCAGCTCCCGCTGGTGCCGTCGGATCTCGCGCGCCCCCAACAAACTCCACGCACATTTCTGCGAAAGCGAGCGGCGGGCAGGCCTCGTCGCCTCGTCGAGCCCATCCATTCCATGACGCGGGCGCGGGCGCACGCGCACGGGACGGGTCGGTCCCCCAACCAAGCCAAACCGGCCTGCTGCTTCTCCACCTCCCCATCCATCGCGTGGCGTCGCGCCCCGGCCCGCTCGCGCTCCCTCCCTCTCACTATAAACTACCTCCCTTCTCCCCCAGTCGCCTCTCCCCTCCCTCATTTCGCCACTCGCTACACCCCAAAAACCTCACGCGCTCCCGTTCTTCTGCCCCTCGCCTCGTCGCCGCGCCGGCGAGAGGGGCGCTCATCCCCCCGTGCCCGTGTACCGACGCCGCCGGAGCGGAGGCAACCCGCGCCTTATCCGGTCGCCCCAGATCTGCCTCTTCTTCTCGCCGCGTCGGGGGCGATCCCGCCGAGGCCAGGTGAGCTCCCTTTCTCCCTGATCCGATGCGCACGTACCGGTTTTGTGGCGGCTTGGGTGGGTTAGCTCGCAGATCTGGGCGTTTAAGACCGCTCCTCGGCCCGATCTGGGCGTTGCGGCCGCGGCCCGCGCTTGATCCGATGCGGGCGCAGCCTGCTCTGCTCGGTGCCCGGCCGCCGAGGCCGGAATTCTACGAGATCGCGCGGATTCGTGTGGTGCCAGTGCCAGATCTGCGCTTGCGTGTACGGTCGCGGCTCTGCATGGCGTTAGAGGGTGGGCTACTGATTATTAGATTTCAGTAGGATTTGGATTTGGATTTACGCGCTCTGAGCGCATTGCCCCTGCTGTTCTGCCGCGCTTTTGCGCCGTGGCAGAAAGGTGGCTGGGTTCGCGTGACCCTCCTGCGAGTGGGTGGTTGGACTCTTGCGGGTATTTGGGGGTAGGGGTGGGCCAAATCTTTCGTGTGCAATTCTTTCCGTGTTTCCCTTTACAGAAACCTGCTCGTGCTGAATAATTCCTTTGTAGGATAAAAGTGGGAGGTCATCTGGTCATGGACTATCAACCTGTGCACTTTATATTCCTGCATGCCTGTGACGCATACTCCTGAGATATCAGTTTCCCTTTCAATACATGCAGCCCTGTTGTTTATTCTTCTTTGTTGTTTGAAAAACGGAGTGGCTGGTATTGTCTGACCATGGGACACAGTCCTAGGATTACCCGAATTCGTTTGTATGTTCAAAGGGGGTTTATGTGAAATCTGACATTGTTCCAATTAAACATCTCCGTGTATTTGCCATTTTCATCATTTAGCTACCTGTGGTTCTGTAAAATGCAAATATCAGAAAAAAATGAGAGTTATCAATTGCGATAGGAAATGAGACTAAATTAGGTTACACTAATCTCGTAATAAATGCTCATCCTTTTCATTTGATCGCAGGGTGTAAGCTGCTATCATGGCGACCAACACAGGAGCCTCAGGATGGTTGAGGGGTAAGGTGAAGGCTGTGACATCTGGGGATTGTCTACTCATCATGGGAAGCACAAAGGCTGAGATCCCACCCGAGAAGTCCATCACCCTGTCCTACCTTATGGCACCAAGACTGGTAAGATTCAATCTGCGTGTCATGAAATCTTTGTTGGTAATGCAGGATATCGTTTGGCCTTTTCACTTAACCTTAATTTTGAATTTGGTGGAAGTCATTGGTTTGTTACTAAACTTCCAACCTAGGAATATTTACTTGCATCAATTGTAGCTTCTTGATATTCCACTCATTTGTGAAGTTTTTCATTTTTTGCTTCCTAATTCACATCGAAAGTTCATGGTGTTCTAGGCTCGCCGTGGTGGAGTGGATGAGCCCTTTGCATGGGAAAGCAGAGAGTTTCTGAGAAAGCTTTGCATTGGGAAGGTGCTACATTTGAACTTCATTTATTTTCTGAACTCACATATAATTCATTGTATTCATAAGTTCCTTTTTTGGACAATGTAAAATTATAATCTGCTGTTATAGGAGGTCACATTCAGAGTGGATTATACAGCTCCTAATATTGGACGCGAATTTGGCACTGTTTATCTTGGTGACAAGAATGTTGCATACTCAGTAGTGTCTGCTGGATGGGCGAGGGTAAGGACCATTTTACCTTTTTTTTGGACTTCATTGTATTTATTGCACTAGATGTGTTGTTTATTTCTTCTATTTGCTTAATCAGGTAAAGGAGCAAGGCCCCAAGGGGGGTGAACAAAATCCATACCTTACTGAGCTGCTGAGGTTGGAGGAAGTTGCCAAGCAGCAGGGTGTTGGTCGTTGGAGCAAGGTTAGCAATTTTTCATTTCTGTGGCCAACTTCTTTGTATTGCATGAGATGAATGCCTTTCTTGATTTTGCTGTTGTACGCATCTTATATACAACTTCAGGAACCTGGTGCTGCTGAAGAGTCAATACGAGATCTTCCGCCATCTGCAATTGGTGAAGCAAGTGGTTTTGATGCAAAGGGTTTTGCGGTTGCAAATAAAGGCAAGAGTTTGGAGGCCATTGTTGAACAAGTTCGCGATGGCAGCACCATTCGTGTGTACTTGCTCCCTAGTTTCCAGTTTGTGCAGATATATGTTGCTGGAGTACAGGTATGCTTATCATAATTTGATGTTGTTTTCTTTCACAGTTATAAGGTAAATTTTAATTGGAAATAAATCTAGGCTCCATCCATGGGGAGGCGCTCATCGGCACCTACTGTTGTTGCTGAAACGGATGGTACTGCTAATGGTGCAAACGGTGAAGATTCTGAGGGAGCACCTGCTCAACTGACTACAGCACAAAGACTTGCTGCATCTGCAGCTTCTGCTGAAATTCCACCAGATAGGTTTGGAAGAGAAGCCAAGCACTTCACAGAGACTAGAGTTCTCAACAGAGATGTAAGTTATCTCCTCTGTGTTTCTATCTTCCTCTCCTTGGCATGAAGAGTTTACTGTGTTAGTTAGCCTAACTTTCCCTTGTAAAAAAAATTCTAGGTGCGTATTGTGGTGGAAGGCACAGACAGCTTTAGTAATATAATTGGCTCTGTGTACTACCCTGACGGAGAGACTGCAAAGGACTTGGCCCTCGAGCTTGTCGAAAATGTACGACCAATTATTTATTCATATAATTTCTTTTGAGTATCATGGTAGCAGGCATCATCAAGTTCTTACATTAAATGTCATCTGAATGCATAAAAAATTCTGCGCCAACGATCATAACATTCTTAAGTTGTTGAATGTGACTGCATTAAAGATTTATGTGCTAACCTTTCTCTTACAGGGTCTTGCAAAGTATGTTGAGTGGAGTGCTAACATGCTTGATGTTGAAGTCAAAATAAAGCTGAAGAACGCCGAACTTAAGGCTAAAAAGGATCAGTTGAGAATCTGGACAGGCTTTAAGCCACCGGTGACAAACTCAAAGCCCATCCATGACCAGAAATTTACTGGAAAAGTGTGTCTTTCGTTCTCAATGATAGTGTGTATTCATCATGGTTCACATAATTGCATGATTTTAACTTGTTTCTTTCATGCTGATCTCTTCAAAGGTGGTAGAGGTTGTGAGTGGAGATTGCATTATTGTAGCTGATGATGCTGCTCCATATGGCAGTCCTTCAGCCGAACGTCGGATTAATCTCTCAAGCATTAGAGCTCCTAAGATGGGCAATGCTCGTAGGGATGAGAAGCCTGACAATTTTGCTCGTGAAGCTAAGGAGTTCTTGCGCACGAGGTTGATTGGCAAGCAAGTATGTAGATTGGCCTGTATCTGGCTGAAGTGAATACATTATAAAAAATGTTCCCTAGTTGAAAACTGATTGAGTTTTATCCCCTCTCTTTAACTTCAGGTGGCTGTTGAAATGGAATACTCTCGAAGGATCAGCACTGTGGATGGACAGAATGCTGCTCCCACAGCCAATGCAGCTGATACCAGAGTTTTAGATTATGGTTCAGTTTTTCTGGGTTCACCTTCACAGGCTGATGGAGAAGACGTATCTTCTGCTCCGAGCTCTGCCAGCCAACCTGGAGTTAATATTGCTGAACTTTTGCTCTCAAGAGGCTTTGCTAGGATATCTAAACACAGGGATTATGAGGAAAGGTCACACTACTATGATGCTTTGTTAGCAGCTGAATCACGGGCTGAGAAAGCAAAGAAAGGAGTGCATTCTCAAAAAGAATCTCCTGTGATGCACATAACAGATTTAACAACAGTAAGTCATCTTCTTTTATTCCATTAGCTTGATTTTAACTTTATTATACACCATCATTAACCTATCAGTGTGGATCTTGTATGGTTAGGTATCTGCGAAGAAGGCCAAAGATTTCCTTCCCTTCTTGCAGAGGAACAGAAGGCATTCTGCCATTGTTGAATATGTTTTTAGCGGCCATCGATTTAAACTAACAATTCCAAAGGAGACTTGCAGTATTGCCTTCTCATTATCTGGTGTTCGGTGTCCTGGTAAAGGCGAGCCATACTCAGATGAAGCTATTGCCTTGATGAGGAGAAGAATACTACAACGTGATGTGGAGGTAAAACTTTATTTGTCTCTGTTTGCTCTTCCATTTCCCCATTTTCTGTTTCTGAAGGATGCAAGTGATTCACGCAGATAGAGGTTGAAGCAGTTGATAGAACAGGAACATTCATAGGTTCATTGTGGGAGTCCAAGACCAACATGGGCTCTGTACTTTTGGAAGCTGGGCTGGCCAAGCTGAGTTCATTTGGCTTGGATAGGATCTCAGATGCTTATGTCCTAACGAGAGCTGAGCAGTCGGCAAAGCAACAAAAACTTAAGGTAATCCTTTATTTTTTTCTCCTCCGGTATACAAAAGGGAAAGCCAGAACTGACACTTCACTTTTCAAGATATGGGAGAACTATGTTGAGGGTGAACAAGCTACCAACGGATCCACACCTGAATCTAAACAAAAGGAAATTCTCAAGGTTTGGCCATGAAAGATATTATTGAAACATACACTACATTTATAGCAGGGAAATCTAACTTCTTGACTCTTAGGTTGTTGTCACGGAAGTTCTTGGTGGTGGCAAGTTTTATGTTCAGACAGTTGGTGACCAGAGAGTGGCTTCAATTCAACAGCAGCTTGCATCTTTAAAACTTAAAGATGCGCCAGTCATTGGTGCTTTTAATCCTGTGAAGGGAGAAATTGTGCTCGCACAATTTAGCCTTGACAACTCCTGGAACAGAGCTATGGTATGTGTAGATTTACTGAGCATGTATGATGAAATCACTAGTCTTTATGGGCCAAAGTCGTAGTTGAAATATGTCTTAGTAGATTATACACTAGGACCCTACTGAAATTTCTTTTCCTCTATGACCAGTGTAAGTTTGGTGATTCTAAATTAACCCAAAAGTAAACCTATAAGTTTTGGTCTGTTAAGCACCTTGTTGATGGCATTTTGCTTCATCTATGTGCCACTTGGAGAAGTTATATCAGAACATTACGCATTAGCAACTAGGGAAGTGTCCTCATGGTATCTAACAAATTTAGGAACGAATAAGCTTGTTCTTGTTCCCATGATGTCTGTTTTAACTAACGGTCTCCCTCACTTATGACACCGCATGCCCAATTTGTCAAGTCCTTCATGTTTATTTTTAATGGTCTTATCATACCTCAGTTTTGGACTTTATGCACAAATTGTCATTATTATCTTCTGGTAGTTCTAGCAATTTCAATACTAAGTCCTCATGCCTTGCGCAGATTGTGAATGGACCTCGTGCTGTAGAATCTCCAAATGACAAGTTTGAAGTATTCTATATTGATTATGGCAACCAAGAGGTGGTTCCCTACAGTCGATTACGGCCTGTGGACCCATCAGTTTCCTCGTCTCCTGCTCTTACTCAGTTATGCAGCCTTGCTTTCATAAAAGTGCCCACTCTAGAGGATGATTTTGGTCAGGAAGCAGCAGAGTATTTAAGTGAATGTTTGCTCAGTAGCTCGAAGCAATACCGGGCAATGATTGAAGACCGTGATACTTCTGGGGGAAAATCAAAAGGACAAGGAACTGGAAATGTTCTCATTGTTACTCTTGTTGATGCAGAGACAGAAAGCAGCATAAATGCTACCATGCTTGAGGTTTGTGGTACTGACTGCTTTATTTTGAGCTAGTCTTTTGGTGTACTGCATAGCATGGCATTTAGTTTGTTTTGAAATATTGAATCGTTTAAGCTAACACAAGCAATGTTCATTTGACCCTTGAATGGAAACAAGAGACATCATATATTAGTTATCTGCATTTCATTTGTGATTTGCCAGCTAAATCTAGGGCATCACACCTGCAAACTGTTGTTGAATGCATTCATTCCTACTTTGCCTTTTGTTAGGACATACAACTACTTGCTACAAACTTTTGCTCATGTTTGGTAGAACATTCCTACTTTATGATGGTAGACAGCTGCTTGGAAACTAGTCCAGATGCTGCGCAAAATGCCAATGGACATATGTTCATTCCTAACTACTCAGAGCAAAGAAACACATGTTCATTTCCTGACAGACAATGGGATCAATTTCTTGCAAAGCTATGTGAAAAGCTGTATTATGGCCAGGCCAGAAATATATGTTCATTTCTAACATTACCTACTCTGCCTGTATCTTCAGGAAGGGCTTGCCCGACTTGAAAGAAGCAAGAGGTGGGACACTAGGGAGAGGAAAACGGCTCTCCAGAACCTGGAGCAGTTCCAGGAGAAAGCAAAGAAGGAACGGCTGCGGATCTGGCAGTATGGAGATGTTGAATCTGATGAGGACGAACAGGCTCCAGCTGCAAGGAAGCCCGGAGGCCGTCGGTAGAGACTGGGCGTAAGCTATGAAGTTTTGGACACCCCGAGTGTGATACTCTGCCGGGAGTTATAGATGAAAAACCTAGAGTGAGCGGGTACCTTATTTATTCGGTTAGAGCAGGGTACTTAGTGAGGCAAAAGTTTCTCATTTTGAGCACTTCTGATGGCAGGTTATTCCGTTTTGACATCGTAAGGTTAAAGGTTACAGATACATTGTTTTTTCCCTGAACTTAATAAGGTTGTGTCTGTTCGCTGCGGTTCTTTGTAGACAAAAGTATAATGTTGAGAATTGCAGTGAATTAAAATTCAGGATTGCTGTTATTCCATTGTCGTACTGTGTTGATTTATCTTTTATGCGTTTACTGGTTGCTTTGCTTGATAGCAATTTTCCGAGGGCAGTTTACGGTCGCCCGTGAGTTTCGAAACTCACGGATGAATCTCCGACAAACAAAACAAAACGACAAACACACCGTCTTCTTCCTCCTCTGCCTCCCCTGCTGCCTGCTTCCCCCGCAGCTGGCAGCGACCACGTCGCCGTGCTGCCAGCCCACCTCCCGCCTGCAGCCCCACCCTTCCGAACCAGTTCAGTCATCACTCCCACCGCTGGCCCTCCCCACCGGATGTCTCCTGCCGTCCGGTCGGCGGAGCCCTCGCCGCTTCCCTTCCCGCCCGCCGTCCGCAACCACCACCGGGCCGGCCACCTCCCAGCCATCCCTCTACAACCGTCGGCACCCCAACCCCAAACCTCATATCTCCGATCCTAAAACCTGAATCCTCAACCGGAACCCGAATCCCCACCCCTAAAACCCTAAATCCAATCCTCCTCCTTCGATTCTGGCAGGTGAGCTCCGGCCACCACCATGTTCTCCATCCGTGAGAGAGATGAGGACTAGAGAAGGAGGAGAGAGGGAGAGAGGAAGACGAGGAGGAGGAGGAGGAGGAGGGCGAGGAGCATCCCGGCCTCCGGCCGCTGCAAGAGAAGTCCGAAAGGGTGAGAGAGAGAGAGTTCACATGGGAGAGAGCATCGTGGCCTCGTGGGGTGGTGGGAGCTGGAGGATAAGGTTCTAACGAAGTGGTGTCCATCGACCGGGAGTTTTAAAGTACCCGGGTGATTATAAATTTAATATTGCGATTTTTCCGAGGTCTAAGTAGTTAGAATCTTTTAGGGTGTACTATGGGAGTGTTTGGTTGGGTGGTTAAAAGCTAGCCAGGTTTGTGTAATGCGGGCTTCTGGTTTTTGGTTGCCTTGGCCAGGCCTCTTAGCCAGGCCCAGCGAAGGCTCCTAGCCTGACCACGCTAGAACGTGCGCTGCTGCGAGCGTACTAGGAATTTTTTTATTTTCATATTTTTTTTGATTTTGCAGAAATATATAGCGGATGAAAAAATTGCAAATCTAGGCTATTGCCGCCGGCTGAGCCGGCGATAAGGCCTTACCGCCGGCCCTCCCGCCTAACGGTCAACAGGCGCCGTAATTGCCGCGCGCGATTCGAGGCACGATCGCCGGCCCAGGCGGCGGTAAGGCCCTTACCGCCGCCTCAGCCAGCGATAACGCCCTTTTCGCCGCTTGGGCCGGTGATAGTCGCCCCCCTACAAAAACCGCCCGCGCCCCTCCCCTCCTCCCGCACCAAAGCGAGCGCCAGGCATCGCGAGGCAGAGAAGATAAAGAGGAAAGGAGGGAAGAAAAAAAAGAAAGAGAGGAGAGGAGAGGAGGGAAGAAAAAAAAGAAAGAAAGGAGGAGGAGGGGGAAGAGGGAACGAATTTCTTCCGTCCTTCTCAGGTAAATCTTCTTAATCTCGTAGTTTAATTAAGTATAGTATAGTGCAGTTTAATTTAGTTTAGATCTAGATTTAGAAATATTAGTGGATCTGAGATTTAGAAATATTAGTAGATCTAGATTTAGAAATAATAGTGGATCTAGATCTATACTTAGAAACTTTTAGCTGTATTTAGATATAGGAAAATGTAGGTTAGTTAGTATAACTGATTTAGCTTATACAGGGAAATAGAGTCAGCATTATTAGATTTATTTGTTATGGTAAATGGCTATGATAAATATAGTTAGTAAATTCTGATATTTTGGTTAGGTATTACATTGTAGTTTTTAGGTAACAATGTTAGATTTGTTTGTTCTAGTAAATGACTATGATAAACCTAGTTAGTAAATTATGATTTTTTTGGTAGGTATTTGAATATAGTTTTTCGGTAACAATATTTTTGTTTGTTCTGGTAAATCACTATGTTAAATGTAGTTAGTAAATTATGATTTTTTGGTTAGGTATTATAATATAGTTTTTCGGTAACATTATTAGATTTATTTGTTGTGGTGCATGCCTATGATAAAGTTAGTTAGTAAGCTTGGTTTAGTGTTACATAGTTGTTTGTTTATTCAATTGAGGTCATTATTGCAGTTAACTTATGTATAGTGCTAAGATTAATTTGGACTGCCCGTTTCATGTATGTTGCCAGGCATGTCAGATAGTGTAAATATTCAAGTGTACTATGGGTCGGGGAAGTTAGATATGGTCCAGAAGGGGTTGATTTGAGTGGATTTGCCTGTTTCACCAAGTGTGTTCCAAGAGCAAGAGAGAGAACTTGGGGGGGGGGCATATGCAAGTGGCTTTGTAGGGACTTAGGTGTTGACAGAGATCAAGCGGATGTGTTTGTGAGGGTTGTAGTGAAAACACGGCCCGACATAAACTTTTGGAAGTTATATCCACTTGAAAGAACTCCGAACCATCGGGCTTACATAAATGGTTGCACGAGAAGAGGTTTACCAATTATATGGTATATCCATTTTTTCATGAAGGGTGGACCTAGCACTCATATTAAAGAACAAGTCGGAGGTGATGAAGTTGAAGCCGAAGAAGATGTGCAGAGTAATGCGAGTGGAAACGAAGAACTTGATTACGAAGAACAAGAAGGTGGAGATGCAGAACATGATGTAGCATCTCGGGAACCAAATGAAGAGGCTGATGAGGGGGAGGAAATTCCTGAGTTAGTAGAGTAGATGGAGATGGAAGGAGGGGAGGCCAATGGTGTCGTGGATGAGGACTCGTCCAATGAGGAAGACAATTATTCTGTACCGCGAAATTGGTCAAATTACGACC
Organism: Setaria italica; assembly: GCF_000263155.2. Lineage (NCBI taxonomy): Eukaryota > Viridiplantae > Streptophyta > Magnoliopsida > Poales > Poaceae > Setaria > Setaria italica. Next base: position 25,359,192 of record NC_028450.1, on the reverse strand, counting down.
ATTCCGCCCTACAGGTCAATGTAGGGGAAAATATTTCTTGGGAGTACAGGGAGAATGAGGTATGCGTGGGGGCTGTGTACCAAAGTGGGGATGAAGTGAAGGTGGCTATTAAGAGATGGTCCACTTTGTGTTTGCAGCGTCAGTTTAGGGTGAAAAAGAGTAGTTCGAAGGTGTATGATGTCCGGTGTGTGCGAAATGATTGACCATTTAGGATGCATGCATACAAGGGCAAATGGAAGGATTACTGGAAGGTGACTATAGTGGTTAAGTACCAATGCTTGCTAGCTGAATTGGAAGGAACACACTGCAACCTCACTGCTGAATTTGTTGCTCAATACATGTACCCTCAGATAGTGGAGAATCCAAGCTTCGAGCCCAAGTCTATTATCTGTGCCATAGAGGAGAAGTTCAAGTACAAGATCAGCTACAACAAAACTTACTGTGCTAAGTAGAAGGCGATTGAGATGAAGTGGGGTACGTTCGAAGCATCCTACGACAACCACCCTGCCTTGTTGCACACCATTTGCTAGAGAAATCCTGGAAGCTTCTACGACTTGAAAGCATATCCAGTTCTTCAGGTTCCAGGCAAACAGGTCCTACAGTGGTCATTCCTTGCGTTGGGTCCTTGCATTCAGGCTTTCCGGCTTTGTCGACCAGTCATTTTCATTGATGGCACATTTCTGACTGGAAGGTACAAAGGGACAATATTGACAGCTATTAGGACCGATGGCAACAATCAGGTGTTGCCGCTTGCGATCGCTTTTGTGAAGGAGTCTGGAGATAGCTGGTGCTGGTTCCTCGAGAGGGTGAAGAACATAATTGTGTTGGATGTGGAGGGGGTCTGTCTCATCCATGATCGGCACAAAAGCATTATACAAGCAATCGATGACCTATAGGTTGAGTGCGGCGGGCCTTCTCCCTGTGGCTAGGCTTATGGAGGGCGACATGGTCGACAGTTCAGCGCGACGTGGCTGCGAGAGACCCACACAGTTGCAGTTCGACATGTCACTGCTAGCAGCTCTGCTGGACCGTTGGTGGCTAGAGACGCACACCTTCCACCTCCCAGTCGGTGAGTTGACCCCCACACTAGAGGACGTCTCGATGCTACTGGGCCTTCCTTGTGCAGGAGCCGCCGTAGCCGCGATGGACGTCCTACCTGTCTGGCGTGACAAGCTGCTGGGTCGGTTTGCGGACATTCCCCGCGTAGACGGTGCCCCGCAGTACCACACTTTTAGCAACTCCCACGGCCCGACGAAGGCATGGTTCCAGCAGTTCAGTGTGAATATTTAATTAGCAGGAAGTCCAAATAATTTTTGTCAATTTTTCTTATTGTTGACACAAGTCTGAAATTGTTTTGCAGGCCGAGTACATGAGAGAGGACGCAAACGAGGCCACAGTAGCGCGTCACTTGGAGGCGTACCTGCTGTGGCTCTTCGGCTGGACCCTCTTCTGCACGTCGCAGGGGAACTCGGTGCCTAAGCACCTTCTTCCTTACGCGAGGGCCATTGCGGAGGCCCCGCTTGCCTAGGTTCCACAGTACAGCTAGGATTTAGCTATGCTGGCGGCCACATACAGGGGTCTCTGCACGGGCTGCGTGAAGGTGAGTTCGGCGGAGCCAATCTTCCTTGGCTGCCCGCTGCTGCTTCAGCTTTGGGCCTACGAGCGGTTCCCGATAGGGCGACCTCGTATGGACATGTCCCCCTACCCTGGGGTTTAGACGAGGACGACGTCAACAAGCCCACGATGGGGTCGTTGTGGTGCCTGAGGAGGGTACGGTTCTGCTACTACTATTTTTCGATTCATATTACACTTTGGAATTTTCGAGGTCCTAACTGAGAAATTGTGATTATATTTGTTGCAGGCGGTTTGGACGGGGGTGCAAACAAAGAAGTCGTACCCGGACTTCGTCAGTATGTTCGACGCTCTGGTCGACACCGATGTGAGGTGGAGACCCTATAACTTCGAGGAGGTGGACGCTCGTGCCCTGCATGGCCTGTCTTCGCTATGCTATCGGGACATGGCATACTGGAGGATGAGGAGGCTAGTAGTTTACGACATCCACGTCGAGGACTACACGGTTGACCGTGTGATGAGGCAGTTCGGCCTGTACCAGCACTCCCCGCTTCCGGCAACGTCAGCCGTTCCGGCTTACATTCACAGTTACAATCCAGCCCATTCATTCTCCTTGCATTAAGAATTTTTCATTTATGTAACTCGTGTAACGATGGTTCCATTAGAGCTAGCCGTCAGGGTGGTGGTGGTGGTGGGCCTGGAGTCCTATGGGTTTCGAGGATGGTTCACTGGGTCGCCCTATGGGCGACCGCACTAGATGAGGTGGTCCAGGAGGCCCGGGCACACGACGCCGACGCTTTCGCAGTGTACCTTCACTGGTTCTTACCAAGAACCAGGACGCGGGTCCTATTCGTTCCGGTCGAACCACCGACGGAGACCGCTCCAGTCACGCAGACGTACCCTCGCGCGAGAGACGTCAACTACGACCGTGCGGTAAGCTACTGTAATTTTTGTTGTTACTAAACTTGCATCATTTGGTGTGACTAACTTCAAATTTTTTTGCTCCCCAACTGTTCGACATTATTGCGGATTTGGACACACAGCTGACGTACGGCATCGAGCACTTCGACGTGCTAAATGCCCTTCAGCACCGTTCGCTGCTTACGAGGGCTAGAGATGTCTGCAGGAGGTTTATCAGTGCCGTCAGCTACCGTGGCGGGCACGGGGACGTCTTCCTTCCACCACGAGCTCCCTACCCCCGTGCGTCCTCTTCAGCTCCTACTCAACAGGCTAGTACATCCTCTCACCCGCCCGTTCGTCCGCCAGCAGCCAGGACGTCCTACGCCACACCACCACCACCACCGTCTTGGCACGCCACAGCAGGTCCGTCCATTGTTCCGCGGAATGTTTCGCGGAACATTCCGCGGAACATCTTGCTATTTGCCCCGCAGATGCAATCCGTATGGTCCTCTTGTCCATCTTCAGCTACACCGGAGATACGACCAGCAGGTGTGTGGTGCATACATTTTTTATACTCCATTTTAAGTACGCAATGAAACTAACAAAACCATTTCCTTTGTGATTATAACAGGCTACACAGACCAGGGATGGGTTTCGGAGGATTCACACGACGAGGCAGCGAGGTCCAGTGGCCAAGCTTGGTTCGATGAGCTTTTTCAGAGTGGATCCCAACCTGCTCAGTCCCTCTTAGCTGGCAGATGCCCGCACGGTCCTACACAGGGTGCGACCCAGTACCTCAGGACACCACAAGGTCCTACACAGGGTGCGACCCAGTACCTGGCAACACCACATGCGGAGGGAGCGGGAGGACGTCCGACTCACGACGTTCACCCGCCGGAGCCCTGGACGTACGACCGACAGCAGACTAGAGCAGCGCAGCGGGCAGCGAGGTGTGGTCGTGGTGTCGGCGAGCCTCGTTTCAAGTGAGGACGCATTTAGTGCGTAGGATGACTTGTTATTTTTTTATCATTTGTAGGATTATGATGTGTACGATTATCTTTATGTGCGAGGACTGCTCTATCCAGATAAGAAGTTAAATGCTTTTCATTATTCGTGTGCGTTCACTATACAAGTCTAAACATTTCGCAATTAAGAATTAAAAGCACACAATTAAAATAATCGATCAGTACAAATGAAAATTATGCTGCAAATAACGAAGTACATATGAAAGGTCCAACAGTACACAACATTATCCATGAATAAATCATGGACACACAATGAAAGGTCCAACCGCACACAACGGAGTACTAGCCAATAACAGAGCCTACTGAGTACAACGAGGCCACTTTCCCTTCCTCAGGGCATCGGGATTCTCCTCGATCGCTGCTTTCGCTCGGCGTACACGCTCAAGCTTTCTCTCCCTTTCCTCCCTCTTCGCAGCAAGACGCCTCCTTTCCTCCTCTTCCTTGTGCTCCTTCTCTGCAGCCTCCTCTCTGAGCCTCTTCTCCATCCTCTCCTTGTTCTCTTCCGCCCAACACAACATGTACTGCATCTCCTCCTTGTCCTCAGGCTTCATCTCAGTGTCAATCCACTGTTCAAAATTACAGAGTGGTGGAGGAGTCTGCAGCAAACGGAATAGTTACAAAAAAAAAACATGCAGGATGTCACAGGACAATAAAAAAATTAATAAACAACATCGATTACTCACCATCTTGTTGATCCGGCGCTGACGAAGCAAGGCTCAAATTGAAAGTTGGAACACATGCAATACCTCTGCCTATACGTGTCCTCTTCATCGGACTTGGCTACCTTGCAAGGATCGCCGCAAAAGCACATGGGCACTGGAACACCACTAGGCAGAGGCAAAGGGTCGAAGGTATTTCCGGTCAATGCAACACCACTCCACCTTTACCATTTTCGTTGTAAGAACCAGAAGCAACTAAGGTTAAATCATACGACTAGCAGTTAACGTAATAACGTGCACTGAGATTACCTTGGTTTCCTAGCTTTTCCACGCCTTGTCATCCTACAGTTTTATAATAAAAATATTAAAATTTCATGAAACTATACTACTAAATACTTCTAGATCTAAATACTAAACTATGAACTAAAAATCGAATCTACTATACTAACTAAGCTACATTTTTAACATCTAAAAGTACACAACATATTTGTAGATCTAAATACTAAACTATGAACTAAATACCGAATCTACAGTACAAACTAAGCTAGATTTTTAGCATCTAGAAGCACAAGATATTTTTAGATCTACTATACTACGACATTGAAAAACTTACCTGATGCCTAGGAAGTTTCTTCCCCTTCTTTCCTCTCTTTCTTTCTTCCTTCCCTTCCTTCTCCCCCTCTCTGGTTCTCCTCTAAAAAACAATAGGTCTAGCTCAAGAGGTGGGAGGCTTGAGGTCTGGCGGGAGGTTTTATAGGGGGAACCCCGCTGGCCCAGGCGGCGGTAAGGGGCCTTATCGCCGGCCCAGGTGGCGGTAAGGACCCTTACCGCCCGCGCGCTGGTCGTACCGCAGTGGTGCAGGAGGCCAGGTCCTTACCGCTGGCCCAGAGGTCCTTACCGCCGGCCCAGGCAACGGTAGGGCCGCGGCGATAAGGACACGCGCCCGCAGTGTCGGTGCTGTACCGCCGGCTGAGGCGGCTGTAAGGCCTTATCGCCGGCCCAGCCGGCGGCAATAGCTTAGATTTGCAATTTTTTCATCCCACTATATATTTCTGCAAAATTGAAAAAAAATAAAAAAATAAAAAAATTCAGCGTACTAGCTAAGCCAGGCTTGCACAAGCCCACGACGACGCAGCCCCTCACCTCCCTCGCGTTCACCTCCTGCGCGCTGCCGTCTGCCGTCCCCTCATCCGCCCATCCCGTGCAGCCGTGCCTTCCTCTCTCTGCTTCCCCGTGCGGCCGCGCCCCAGATCTGCGACGGCGGCCGGTCGTCGCACTTGAACCACCTCCGCTCCTCGTCCCACGATGGAGCTGCTCCTCTACTCCCACCACCCCCGTTACCTCCGCTGCTCCGACTCCTCGGGGCGACATGTACGGCGCCGCTCAAGAAGCTCGTAAACACCAGCCATGGTGCTGACTTCCTGCTCAGACTCAGAGGGGGCGTGCGGGGAGGTTCGATTGGTTCAGCGAGCAGGGCCAGTTCGGGATCAATTAGCGCGAATCTTGCTTCCAGATGCTCGCTCGCGAGTAAGCAGGAAGTGCATTAGCAGGATTCTTCTAATATGGAGTTAATTGAAGTTTGGATCGATCTTATTTTCAATAATTTTCTTGAATCGCTGCACGCATGCGGTTTGATAGATTGATTCAGCATGGGATTATTCCTAATCCTAAATGCTCATATGTTAGATCTTACCAGCGAGATTGTTGAGGTAATTTAACAAATTGGTGAGTAACGATACTAGTAATCTTCATTTTCTCTTCAAATCAGGTGTCTCGTTTGATGCAATTGTGTCACGTTGGTGTTATTTCTCAATTTTGCTTCAATTTATGGGGTAAGATTAACCTTACCACACCAAGGAAGAGGTGATTGTACCAGGCAAAACTAGACAACCAAACAAAATCTATTTCGATCCAGGCTTAGCTAATGCATACAACCAAACTCGGACGTCTTGCACTAGGCTAGCCAGGCTTGGGATGGCCTGCTTAGTTCCTTAGCCAGGCTAGGACTAGCCATACAACCAAACATACCCTATACAACCAAACATACCCTATGTTGCTTTGCTACTTGTCATGTCTGTGTAAAAAGTATAATGCATGACTCAAAAGTTCCATCGTCAATTTTTTTAAACTTTTTTAATTAATATTTTAAAAATTAACTCACCTAACAAATATTTGCAGATCTCACTTTTTGATCGTGTCAGAAAGGATATGCCAACATATAGGGTTGTGTCGAAAGGGATCTGCCATCTTATATTCCATGTGAAAAGTTTGTTACCCCACTTGTGCCGACGTGACAAGGGCAAGATAGTCTTGTCACGCCACATCTAAAATAGCGTGACAAGCTCTGATTTTAGAAAAATTATATTTTTTTTCATATGAACTTGAATAAAAATATTTTGTATGAAAATTGTAGTTCTCGAAGAGAACTACAATCGTTGTAGTTTTGAGCTTTTTCATTTGAAGTCGTTTAGACACATTAATAATTGATCTAGACTTTAGATAGCATATTAAGCACATGATCCTCTTTCATGTCATCTTCGACTTGACTTTGTTCATCATGGTTCCACCAAAAAATTCTATACAATATCTTATCTATGAAATTATAGGTACTAGCTAAGACTAATATGTCAAAAACTAATACAACTAAAATGAAAGATATATAATTATCAAATATGGAACAAAAATAATGAAATTTGGGTATATATGAAATATGTTATTGGTGACTTATGCGAATTTTGTGGCATATTTAAATTTTCAAGGTACACCTTAGAATTAGATAGGTTAAAATTTTACACACGTGCATCATCTCATAATTCATGGTACACGATGAGTGAGCATGTTTGAGTTATTTTTTTTTTGAAATTTCATATAACAACTTTAGACAAAATCATATTAAGATTGAAGTAAGATCCCTAGTGAATATTTTGGACTAGTCCTTGATCACGACAAACATTGTTTGAGTATTTAAAGTGGAGTTCAGAGTTCAAAAGTTTGATTGTTTGATCTAATAGCTGAAACACCGAAGAAAACATTGAATCAATAGTTTTTTCCTCAAAGTTCAAACCTAAAAAACTTGCAAACCATTTTATTTATGAATTAAAGTCCTATGTACCATTTACAACTTCGATTAAAGCTTTGGAAGAAGTTGATGTACTGGTCCAATTACCTGATAATGCGCATATATACACACACTCCATGACTGACCATAGAATACTTATTATGTAGTCAGGTCACCTGCCATGCCAGGATTGGCCAGCAGTAAGGGGGTGTTTGGGAGCACTCCACTCCACAAAAAATTGCTCCACTCCACCAACTCCAAAAAAACTCGCAGCCAAACGCGTTTAGCTCCAGCAACTCCGGCTCCAAGAAAAAGGTGGAGCAGGAGGTAGATCCACGTTTTTTGTGGAGTACCTCAAGAGGTGCTCCAAAAACCCCATTTACAGACCTCCTCGTGGAGTTGGTGGGTATTTACCCATCATTGCCACTCGTTACACATGTTACCGGTTCGCGAAACAAAAAAGGCTCCCGTCGCACTCGTTCCACCGCGCCGCTGCCCCGCCGCCCGCCCAGCCGCTGTCGCCCGCCCGGCGCGCCGCCCGCCCCGGTCACGCCGGCCCTGCCGCGCCGCCCTCCCGACCGCCGCCGCGCGCCCGCCGCCGCGCCGCCCGCCCATTGCTTCTATATCGCGCTCGCCCTAAGTCCGTTTACCTAAAATCAATTAAAGTACAATCATGAGATTTCTATACTTTCTATTAAATTGCTATATTTCTCTAATTATATTCTTTTTTAA